>NW_022474687.1:799170-1101683 GCF_009176365.1 Aspergillus alliaceus | reverse complement strand
GTGCAGATACTGTTAGATAACAAAGCTGATATTAATGCCCAGGGTGGAGAGTATGGAAATGCCCTCCAGGCTGCTTCTTATGGAGGATATGAGCATATCGTGCGGATCCTGTTGGATAACAAAGCCAATGTCAATGCTCAGGGTGGAGAGTATGGAAATGCCCTCTATGCTGCTTCATGTGTAGGGCATGAGCAGATTGTGCAGATGCTGTTGGATAACAAAGCTGATATCAATGCTCAGGGTGGAGAGTATGGAAATGCCCTCCAGGCTGCTTCTTATGGAGGGCATGAGCAGATTATGCGGATCCTGTTAGACAATAAAGCCAATGTCAATGCTCAAAGTGGATGGTATGGAAATGCCCTCCAGGCTGCTTCTTATAGAGGATATGAGCAGATTGTGCAGATACTGTTGGATAAAGGAGCCGATGCCAATACTCAGAGTGGAGTATATGGAAATGCCCTGCAGGCTGCTTGTTATAGAGGGCATGAGCAGATTGTGCAGATGCTGTTGGACAACAAAGCCGATGTCAATGCTCAGGGTGGACACTATGGAAATGCCCTGCTGGCTGCTTCTTATGGAGGGCATGAGCAGATTGTTCAGATACTGTTAGACAACAAAGCCGATGTCAATGCTCAGGGTGGACAGTATGGAAATGCCCTCCAGGCTGCTTCATGTGTAGGGCATGAGCATATCATGCGGATGCTGTTGAATAACAAAGCCAATATTGATGCTCAAAGTGGACAGTATGGAAATGCCCTCCAGGCTGCTTCTTATGGAGGGCATGAGCAGATTGTGCAGATACTGTTGGATAACAAAGCTGATGTCAATGCTCAGGGTGGAGAGTATGGAAATGCCCTCCAGGCTGCTTCTTATAGAGGATATGAGCAGATTGTGTGGATGCTTTTGGATAACAAAGCCGATGCCAATGCTCAGGGTGGAGCATATGGAAATGCCCTCCAGGCTGCTTCCTATGAAGGGCATGAGCAGATTGTGCAGATGCTGTTGGACAACAAAGCCGATGTCAATGCTCAGGGTGGAGCATATGGAAATGCCCTCCAGGCTGCTTCATGTGTAGGGCATGAGCAGATTGTGCGGATACTGTTGGACCATCAATCGCACGTTGATGAGCCGCCCTTGAAGAGACTCAGAGTCTCTTGAATCTTTTGATGTCAACATCTTTTATAATGATCTTGAATTGTGTTTGCCATCTCACAATCTTCATAAATCAGATATATTCTTCAAACTATGGTCTGTTTTAATAATGTTTGAAAATTACATGTGAAAGATTCCATAGTTCTTTATACGGTATATTACAGTGTATTAGAGTTATTCCATTGGCTAATGTGGAGCCCCATCTTGATTGGTTATACGAGCGGCTCATCCCGCAGACCCCACTTTAGTTGAAACCAGTATAGGAGTTTGGAGGGGAAGCCAGTTTTGCAAAGATCTGTAACTAGACCTCAAACTGTTTACCAAAAGCTTGAAGAAAACATGAAGAATGCACAGCAGGAACACAGTTGTAAATAGACTGATCACATGTGCATACATGACTCTACACCGGGTTAGTGTGAGGACAGCCACCTGCAGCCGGATTTGGGCTGCTAGTTTTGTCCTCCACTAGTCAGACTTTCTGGTAGCGGTAGTATAGTGGTAAGCACTCTGAGGCGACTTCCAAATGGGCGGCATTGATTTCCCTGTTGAGTTCAATTCTCAATGCCAACACCACACCACATTTACCAACTCAGCGTCTATGGAGAGACACCACAACCCCCGGGTACTGTGGTGGAGTACCCCAGCCTTTTCACAGGTTAAACTGGAACATTCACTGGACTATCAGGCAAAGCTCAAAGTTCGCTCTCAGGAAGCTTGGAATATCATAACGGAACTATAATCATTCATGTATTCAGAGTTGCGGTTACCTGCATATCACTTAGTTTGATTATAAACCACAACCCACTAGACTGGGGGCAGATTTGTATTTTAGTCTAGAGGTGGAAACAACATAGTTGCGAGGGGTCAGCGTATGAATATACATACATATATACATATATATGTATACACAAATGCGGTCTGTGCCCCTTAGGAAGTACATATTGACCACTGCAGCCCTTATTTAACACCCAGTTTGCTGGTCTAGGTCTCTTGTAAAGCGGGAAGTACATCTTTACATTTCTAGCGCTAACTCAGTGGCATATATGACTGCAAGCTACATGTACATTTTAGGGTGCCATTTCTCGCCAACACTAATAGCAGCCGAGATATCAATGGATGTGAATATATAAATATATTTGTGTATATACATAGGTACGTACTATATTGACAGAGGTGTACTTAGGTGTAGGACTTATATGGCTGGGTATATATAAACTTGCTGGTATGTGTAGAGACGTTGCATGGAAAGTGTCTAGAACATCTATCGCGAGGTTTTAGACCATGAGGAAAATATGAACGGGCAACCTTCAGACGCTTGTAACCCAGAGGAAGGTTTTATCTTTCTTATTCTCTTCTGTAGACCTGAAGGTTTACATACAAGGAGGGCGTCGGATTCATTATTTCCAATCTATTTGATTCTACGCGGAATTATTATAGGCAGGCTATCAAGATCATATCCTGTCAGACCTTCCTAAACTCTCCAAGGACATATAACCCGAGAGCGATGACTTCCCGGCGTGTTAAACGGACAAAATAAGCCAAGGCCTGGCAAGTGGAATCGAAGTGACAAGTGGTGAGCCATGACAAACAGTGCAGGAGTTGCTTTTTCTCAGCAAATCTCATGCAATAAGCCTCCACACGAGCAACCAGCCCCCATTGCTTGTACTTTCCGGCCAATGCCGCCCATGGCAACACCCTTATACAATTCTCGTAGCGATAGATTTTGAGATACCATGAGATCACAGTTTCCAGGGAGCTGAGGATTACGTGGGATATACCCGGATGCCGGAGCAAAGTGGAACGAGAGATGAGTTCAGCAGAGGTCATAGGGCATTTCTGATGGGCCCACTCGGATTGTAAGCCGACAAAGGTTGCTGATGATCGTCGCCGTGTTTCAAAGATCGAAAGATTGGGTAGCCATTCTCGGAGATTGGCGACATCAATGGGGGTACGGTAATGGGGGGGTACAGGACGGGAAAACACACATTGCAAGTTCTCCACCTCCAGCTCTTTCAGGGTGGTTGGAAGCCTCGGCAAAGTCTGGAGGCCGCCGTCCACGTACCAATCCCCAAAATCAATTGAGCAGGAAGGGGTCCCCGAAGCAAAGATGGCGTATCGCAGCGGCCGGTATGCCTCGGGTTGCCGACTTCTCAGATCTCTCGGGTAGCTTCGAGAACGTGCGTGTCATGACCGGCAAGCGAGCAGCTAATGGCAGATCCTAGGCCGGCGCCTATGACGAGGTTCTGTAGCTTACAGGATTCCGATCGAGTTTGTTGTCACTTGATGGAAATGGGGGGCGCCATGGTGGTAACTGTAAATAATGCCCGATGCGAATGATTCGAGATTGATATATATCCTGAAGAGCCATTTATCGTGATAGCTCTATATCCAGACACGGACTTCCCGCATTTGTGCAAAGTCGAATGATACGAGGCCAAGAATGGGGGTTTACTCAACTTTTCCCTGCAGCTCTGATTGGGATATCTTATCATGATAAAATAATGGATATGATATGGAAGAGGGACGTAGCTCATAGGCTGTATAGCGAGGCTGGAAGTGGGAAAGTACTTTCATAGAAGAATATACACAATAATTGGTAATGAGCAAGGTATGCACTTCCCCCTTAATGTAGCTCAAGATGATTTGGTAATTCCAATCAATCAATTGGGCAGGGGTCCTACACCACTAAGGTGCACATACGCTTTTTATAGCTAACACTGTACCGTGAGGGGTCAGGCTGAAGCTGGCTGTGATTCAAACTGGAAACTATAACACCCTTTGAGAGGACGTGTAATTTCATTGGCTGGTATGAGACACAGTGTTCCATTATTGATGGTTTCAGTCTCCATGACAAGCTATCATACTTTCCTTCCGAATAGTGGCACCAAGGTCTTCAAATATACATAACGGACTTTAGGGGCTATATTTTTAATTTTTTTTTTTGATCAAAAAGAATTGTACACTCCATTTACGGTACCAGTAACAACGCTGAGGATCAAATTAAACATTTTGGCTGATATTCACTTAGTCTAACATGATAGGACATTGTAGGCTGAGAGTAGCAATATACTGTACACATCGAAGGGTGCATAATTGTTGATTAATCCAAATAATGCAAGACCCAAAGGGGATAGCCTCGGCTAATGCGCACGTGGCCAAGACTTGACCCAACAGGAAGGATCCCTCCGAAAGACCAGGCACTCCATAGTGACCGAGTACTGACACGCCGAGTACAATGTCTTGTTCCTGACTCATCCTACTCTGAATGTCTGGACGTGCGCCGAAAACCACAGGGGAGCTTATCATTGTCCACCAGGAATGCCGGGCTAGCCGGAGACAAGCCCGAGCCCACTTGGCGCAAAATGGGATCAGAAAGAGGATCCAAAAGCAGCGCGGAAGGGACAATGGTAGTCAGCCCCCCCAATACTCAACGGTTGAAGCTACCCCTAGTCTGCCAGCAACTGTTGCATTGTCGGGATTTTCGATGGTGGAGTACTTGATCTCCACCAACATCTTTCCCGACCTGAGCAGCACATGGGGCGTGAGCCCAACCGTCTGTCCTGGACCTGCAAACCTGTCGCATAGTCTTTCGCGAGCTTCCGACGTACTTGAATCTATTTTTCGCGCCAACCTTGCGTTTCATTGGGTCGATCTCAATCTATGGACAACTACTGAGGAAAAGAGGAACATGAAAGTTGCTGCCCTAACGTTCCGCGGACAAGCAATCGCGTTGGCCCGGAAGGAGCTACTTCGTTGTGGTTCATCTCGCGGCATAGGTGGTGATAGCATTCAACTTCAAGCCCATCCGACAAACCGAGAGGTTTGCTTCGGTATTGTGCTGCGACTGCTCCAGCTCGACTACCGGTTTGCGCGAAGCGACGTCCTGCCCCATTTCGCGGCATGCCGGCAACTGCTCAGAGGGACCTCAGTTAAAAACTTGCCTGAGGACCGATGCTCAATGGAAGGTTTGGCATCTACCATTCGTAACCCTCACCTCCACCACCTCATGATCACGTTTGAGTGTATCAATTGTACTCCGAACAGTGTAATCTGGGATGATGGAGACTTAGATTGTCTTACAAAACGTTTGTCTGAATTTGCCAATTGCCTCAGGGAGCGTAACATAGTATCTACGGAGCAGAGGACGTTGGAAGAATCTCTTCCGTCAGCACCCCCAAGGGTCTCGCCGCACACCATCTTATGGCGATGTCTCACAAAGACCCCCGCTTCAATTGCATCCAACATATACCGCGACGTCTCTGAACTGAGCGCACAACTTGGGGCACTTTTGCTTATTTGTTCGGTGTTCCTGGACTATGAAGATGACTCTCAAGGTGTAGATCCTTTACTGCCCTCCCAATGCATTGACGAGTTGGAAAACGCACTGTTTGCTCTCGGCGAAGAGGACGCCGTATCCAGTGCGCTGAATACATCCTGGCTCCTCGCTGGCGGGCTGGGACTGCCCCTGACCCAACGTCGATCCCGCCTGTGGTCCGTATCCGGGATGCTATACGCGCTCAAGCGATCTTCCGGGCATGATGGAGTGGTGAATGCCAGGAATGTTAAGGAGGTTTGTTTGGAGTTTCTAAGGAGCCCCCGGAAAGGCCCGTGAGCGGGTTGTTGCGTAGTACTTCAGAGTATTATTTCCCTTTTTCATCGCATTCCATTCGCCAAGCCCCTAAACCTGAATAGGAAATTTCCTAAACGGGCAAGTTATCGTCTAGCCCTCAATGAGCGTCTCAACAAAAACCATGGCTGGTCTTCCGACCCATTAAATATCAAACGGGGTCTGGACAGGGGCCCTAGAAACTATTCACCTGTGATCTTGGACTGAAGCCGGCCTTACGTGCTGCTGTAGGGCCTGTCGCAGATATTCTGTCACGTATCGATACATCCGAGCAATTCAAAATGTCGGCCTCGTCTTCTTTACCCGTAGAGCTGCGGAAGCTCTCGGACGATGTCTATGTTTATGATCCCCGATTGGACTCACTAGGTCACCGCAATAGTACCGGTGACCCTACGGTTGTTGTGCTATACACGTGGGCTGATGCATCTGTACGGCTAGTTCAGAAATACTTCCAGGGCTACCGAGATCTTTACCCATCCGCAAAAATTGTTATTGTAATGGCCAAGACGACGAAGACTTTCTTCTCCGGGCAAGAGACGAACAAATCCACAGTGAGGGAGATGGTAGTCAAGGAATTGTGGCCTCCCAGCGGTACGACAAGTCCACCATATCGTGGAAAGTCACAATCCCACATCCTCATGCATGCATTCTCCAACAGTGGCGGCGTCAACCTTGAAGCAACCTCGCTGGTGTGGCATGCATTGCAACAGAGCGTGGGCCAGCCCATCGGCCCGCTCCCAATCCAAGGCCTCATTCTGGATTCGACACCGGGTGGCTCTTCCTTTTCTCGTGAATTCTTCCGCTGGACAGCCGGAGTGGCCCTCGGGTTTGCGTTTTTACCCAAAGTCTTAGCAAAGCTCGTTGCGATTATGATAGTGCTTGTGCGTTTCGGGTTACCGGGCGTGGTCGGAAAGGAAATACTTCCTGTTCGCGGCCGGAGAGTTGTAAATTCGTCTGATTACATCCCGACAACCAGCGGACGACTGTACATCTACTCAGATTCGGATCCCTTGATCGGAGACAAGGACATCGAGTCGCACGCACGTGAAGCCAAGGCGAAGGGTTATGGCAAGGTTGAGCTGGAGAAGTTTAATGGCTCAGGGCATGTGGCACACATGCGGCAGGATCCGAAAAGGTACTGGGCTGTGATTTCAAGGTTTTGGGAGAATTCTTGTGCGTAAATTTGGATTATAGTTCTAAAGTGACTGTACGGAACCTATGTACTAGTTTGTGTCAATTATGGAAGTGTGGTAGGCGGTCAACAATAGTTATTCTTTTTTGTTCAAGTATATACGCAAGATCAATGGAACAGGCCCTTTGATAGATGTCCCACCGACAGGAGTACTATCTTCATCCCTTAACAAATCTCACCCAGCGTACATGCTCCTCCATCCTCTCGAATCGCTCATCATAAAACACCTCGTATCTTGCAGTAACTCCAGACACACCCCGAAAATTCGGCGGTATTTCTGTCCTGTAAGCCCTATACACACTTGCTAAAAGCGTCGTCGTCATCTCCAATATAGCCAAACTAAGCCAATTAGCCCAATATAGTTCTTATTAACTGTCAAAATAACTTACTGAATGCCAATACCCATCTTCCCCCAACACGAAAATAGCCAAAACTACCTCTTCATCTCCACAACCTCCTCCCCAGGAAGCAACCACCGATCCGGATTAAACCGCCCGGGATCCCTGAATACCCTGGCATTGCGATGGAGGGGTATAAGGACTAATACTAACCACCGTCCCCTCGGGGACAAGATACCCGTCAATACCGTGGTCATTCCCCGTGCTCTGCGGCTGAGTCCCGGGCAGCGGAGCAAAGAGTTGAAGGGTTTCCTTTGCTATCTTATCATCTAGTGTGGTCTGTAACGAGACCCCTCCTGAGGCGCCAATGTGCTAGCTCTTTGGGCATCTTATAGGGAAGTGGACAAAGGACATGGGTGTATACGTAAATACACTGGATTCAAGATAATGAGATCTGTATGTGGGACACCCGAACAAAGAATGGGTGTAGCGTTATAACTCAAGTAAAATACTTCATCGATCCCAGAAACGCCCTATATATACTCTGATCCTCCCATGCCCTAGTAAGAGCACAACACAAACTTATTTCTCGTCCAGTTGTGGAGCACATTCACAATGAAGTCTATCTCAAGAAGTAACTAACCGCTAGAAAAAATACTCTATGTACAAAGTCTATCCTGGTATATATGCGCTCACATGAAATTGAACATGAAGTAGCGTAGCATGTATATTCAAAACACAGTTCCCTTGACCTGATTCATCTTCTTCAACCGAACATCCCTCCACATCAAAATAGACCCAACCGCAAGCGGAAGTATAAGAAGCCCAGCAATAAGCATCCGTCGCTGCGCCACCCCATACGCAAGGATCGTAGCATCCCGCTCTGGCGTTCCGGGCGGATACGATAACACCGCCTCGATCGACCCATACAACTCGGCAACTTTATGCTTCTTCTCCGGAGGAAGGTACTTCTGCAGATATACGGGGACGGTGCTCGTCCAGATTATTCCGGAAATGGCGGATCCGATGCCTGCCCCCATTTTAGAAAATAGACCCACGAGCGCGAAGGATACGGCGACCGTTTCGTGGCTGCCAGTGGCCATGGCGGCCATTTGCTGGCAGATTGCCAGAGTGCCTCCTGCGATGGCTTTGAAGATTTCACACATCACGATGTATCCGATGTGGCTTTGTGGGGAACGGAATTGGATCATTAGGCCGGTTCCGAGGAATATTAGAGGCATGGCGGCTAGAGCGATCCATTTTAGGCGGTCGACGTGCCGGATAAATCTACTATTGTCAGGGTGTGATGATGGGCTGGGAGTGTTGTACTCACAGTCCGAGTGGCACAGACCAGATGCATGTGCCTATGGTGTAGATGTTGTAGATGTAGCCCGTTTCTCGGATGCTGGTGTTGAAGGTCACTTGGAGGTAGGAGGAAAGATATAGATCCCAGCAGCTAGGACAGATTAGCGGGGGAATGCTGTGACGGAATGGAACTGGATGGCATACTAGAAGCTGGCAAAAATGGCAGCAGCGAGGAAGCAAGCTCCTAGTAAAGTTTTGTCTTTCAATCGGTTGAAAGGTAGAAAGCAGACCGGGGCACAAAAGCGCTCCCAAAGCACAAATGCGACAAAAAATAGCATGCCCACGCATAGCATCGTTATAGGATCTGGGGATCGGGATCTCCATTTACTCCCCGAGGCCATGTCGCTGGTGCTGTCTTGTGATGTTGGAGTTAACGGCAGAAGCACTAGAGTGAACGCCGCAGTGACTAAGGAAAGCCCGATAGCTGCTGACATTAGCCTATATTCATGTATCGAGAGGCAATATACGTACTGTCAAACTCAATAATATAATGCTTGACGGACTGCCACCAGCTTCTGCGACTATAGTTCCTTCGGATCAATCCTGTGCTGTATGCTTTCCGCAATGTGCTCCAGAGCAACCACATGAATGGCGCAGTGACAAGTGGAGTGAGGATGACGAATGTGCCAAATCCCCACCATAAGGCTCCCTTCTCGTAGAATTTCTGTGCTGCTGCGGGGCCAGCAAATGTAGTGACAATATACGGGGTGTATGCCAGGCCATAGACAAACGATCGGTTGATCAAATCCGTGGTATCGGAGAGAAAGACATGGAGAACGTAGTCCATGCCATTGTATCCAACCCAGTATATAATCTAGGTGCGGTAATAAGCTAAGGGGCTCCGTGTATTGAGATGAACGGTTTGGACACACCTGTGCAGCGACATAAGTTTCCACTTTTCCACAGATTGCCATCAAGAAGAGTCCTATTCTGTAAGTAAAGGTTCATTTCGGCATGGAAGGTTCTATCACACCTAGCGTGCATAGAGCAGTCGTAACTGCAAACCCTTTCGGACGGCCCCAGACATCAATCAACATGGCGACCGGCAATTTTGATACCCCACCGATAATGCTTGTTAGGACATTCGTCCTTGATACCAAAGAATGATTGCTGAACTTCGAGTACACATACGGTGAGAGACTACCCGTCGTCTCTTGTTGAAATGAGTTTGTGAAGAATATCAAGAACACTCTAGCGACCTTCATTAGTCTTACTTCGGTGGCAGTGATAGCGACTGGAGTTCGCACAGAGCATATCCAATATGGAGAGTCTTGGTCGACCATACTGTGGCCAGCGCCTCGATCTCCACCACTCCGTGCGCCCTTCCCTCCTGGGCTTGTGCGATCGTTTCCGACGGTAAATCGCCGATCGGTTCGTAGCCGTCATTGCGCGGATCGTTCATCATTGTCTTGTTCCCTTCCGCTCCTGTGCTACGGAAAACCGCGCGTAAGAACCTCTGCATGGCATTGGCAATAGGGAGCAGCCCGCTGCTAGCCTATACGACTGGGAGTAGGGGTTATGGGCAAGGGAGGAATTGGAAACATATGTGGGGTAGCTTGACATGGCATGACAAGTCAAAAGACTTCCCGAGAGAGAAATTATGTGTGACTCCTCATCGTGGATCAGGAACTGACTGATTGGTCAGACACTTCCTTGGCCATTATCAGATGATCAGATAAGATCCACCGCCGGTTATCGGAGCCAGAACTTCCCGTCCCTTTCCGGTGCCGTGATCTTGCTTATTCTGCCGACACACACCGTAGAATTCATGATCACAATGTCTATATAATCAATTGGAATAGTGAACATCCACACTAAATGACATGGCAGTGTGGTTCAATATATACACATTTATAGAAAAATTATGGAACGCAGAAAATTTTTCCAGGCCTTTAAGTAGTACGCCAAGGAAACCTCAGTGCAAATTTTGCTACATCTAATGATGAATCTTCCGGTTTCACGGCAACTTTAACGGTAGATGCTTGGTCCACGCCCGCTACTCATGCTCATAGGTCAATATCTGACTCTTATAACTTTGGTATTTTTTGACTCTATCTAGCGTTAAGGTACTCCGATTGATCGAAACCAGCGGGATAGCGAGAACTGCCCTGTACATTCTTCGATCAGTTGAGGAGCGCAACCCTTCAAGACGCGCAAATTTACTAGTTGCCTGGGGAATATCTGTCATTGACTTCATAGGGTTCCACATGTATTACACACCTGTTACTACGTTAAGAAAGACCTTCGCGGAGATGCGAGGAAGGTGTGGAAAGTCTCGTGCCTGCAACCCACTTGTTCCTTGAAGTACTGATCTATATATTCCATATCTCTCCTTATATCATGCATGTGTTCTCGTTTCGTAAGAACCGTATATACGGCCAGAAGATCCCTCCCCATTATGCCTACACTGTATACCCCACAGACTAGAAACCACTTACCCCCGTTTAATTCTTGCATTACTCTGTTGTCGACCATCTCATATCTCCGGAAGATGGCGGGCCATAGCCAGACAACCAATACTGCGCATGCAATCCGCTGTTATCACACTGAACATTGCAAGGGCTTTCGATTGGAATGGAGATCCCTTTGTCAGACATTGGCCCGTCTATACAGTCCCATTCAGAGCGATGGCCAATCCCAATTTGGAGAGCCAAAATGCTCAGTGGTTGATAAACAACCTCAAGCTCAAACCACACATTCAAGGTGGCAATTTTTATCGAACAGGCGAAGACCATTTCGAATGTCATGCTGTTAATAGCTCTACACAATTGAATATAACCAGGAAGAAACGTCACCTGGACCGTACCACAATGCAATATCTCCTGACGCCCATGGCCCAAATTTCAGCGTTCCACCGAAATAAGCGGCGAATTACCCACACACTGTAACATGGAAGGGGAATATCTGTTATTTTTACGGGTGTGGCTGGTTCCGGTAGCTGCGGCGACGTTCGTTTGGAAGCATTTATTTGTTGGTCATGACACTGGGAAGGGCGAGAGGATGCAATGGGTGGTTGAAGGGGGCAGTTACAGTGCTTGCTTCCTCATCCCGGATTCAAATGGCCAGAAGGAATATGTAGGACAGCTCGTTTCTGAGGTAAGTGATAGCTGTGATGTTTTACATGTAAATCCTCTCAATATACCTGACCGTTATAGACCATTGTGCCTTGTTTGGACTATACGGACTACGGCTTTCTTCGGAGAGGTGACCTACCTACGGGCTAAAGTTAGTCAGGCTATATTTGATCAAGTCGAATGGCTTCTAAAGGAACACTTCATCCAAGGCTCTGATTTTCCTTGACACTAGTACCCCTGTTTTTCCGGTGCATCCCTGTTAATGTCTCGCTGGCGCTTAATGTTTTCCCGTTGAAGCGGATCCTCTACAAATTTACGAACTGGCAGTGTTTTTCCGTTATAATACATATTCCGAAGTTTCCACAGGTTTGGACTTAACTCCCTGTGTTACGCCTGAAACGAGACTAACAGCGTTCTGACACTAGGCGAATGCAATTCCCCTGCTTCCTTCAGCTAAATGATAGATAGCAACTATAAGACAGGGTATTCCTCCTATAGGCGTTTTCAAGGAAGTGTTCAGAGTTGATCCTTTCTTCTGACTTCACAGTAACAGCTATGCCCCGTTTGCTCTTTGTCATTCAGGACGCCGCCTCAACCTCCTTCAGCTTAGCCTGCAAGGCCGCAAAATTCCTCTGCATAGCCTGAGCATTGAACTGTTCCCCCGTCAACATTGGGTATTTCTTCTTCGGGCCTTGGATGAGCGCATCTTTGCACGGCTGATTGAAGTAGGCAATGCTATATCGATCGCCGTAGTAATCACCTGGCTCGGATGGAGCCTTCACCCGGTGAAAGGTCGATTTAAAGCGATCATCCGACCACGACATCAACAAATCTCCAATATTACAGACAATCTCACCGGTGCGCGCTTCCACGCGAGTCCATTCATCCCCGATCCCAAATTCAGTGACCGCTTCTCGACCGGGACAAATCTCGAGTCCGCTCTGCCCATCCTTCTGAAATAACAAGGTCAGGAAGTCCCAGTCGGCATGAGCACCCGCGCGGTGGTACGTGTTCCCATCAGGCGTTTCCGGTAAGGCAAAATAATGTAGCAGTCGCATAGTCGTCTGTTCGTTGGGACGAGACACGTCATGACACTTGATGAAAAAGTCTTCGGGGAAGTCGAGTCCTCGGGCGAAACAACGCATCAGCTGTTCCGACACTGCCTGAACGCGATGCATGAAAGCGAGGGATGTTGCGCGGAACCCGGGGAGGTGTGCATCGTCCAACCACATATTCGTCATGTTCTCACCGAACTGTAGCTGGTATGATTCCTTCGTGTCTGGTTGGCCGGTGGAGGGCCTAACTTGGGCTTTCTTTTCCCATCCTACGTTGTTAGGATTCCATGGGACGGTGGCTTTGACATTGTCGGGGAGGTTGAAGAATCGCTCGGCGGTTGCGAATATGGTCTCGATCTCATCTAGGGAAATCCCATGGTCGACGATCGTGAAGAAACCGACATTTTCGGCAGCATGGACTAGGCTCGTGGTGATTTCACCGATGCGCTGTTCGAAATTGGCCAAGGAGATCCGAGGGATGGGGCGGTCAACGTACTTTGTCGGCATGGTGCACACATAAAGCAAGAAAAAAGATATCGTTCGACTTGATGTCGGGAGTATCTGGTGTTTATAGGGCGGGGAATGAGAGTTTATGCTTATCAGAGAAATTCCCCGCATGGCGGAGTCCGCCGGCCGCAGTCGTATCTACCCCTCGTCTCTCATTTGATGTATCTTCTACTAATATATATCTTTACGGTGTTTATGCCGTTCAATGGGCTCATAGATCAGGGGCTTGGATCCACATAGGTATATTCCGCGTGATTTCACACTCGTTATGACAGTCACCCTCGCATATTGAATGATCAGTGTTCCACAGACCAATATAGTTCGACATCTGCGAACGATTGGCTATGTCGACCCGGTGTGCATGGGTAAGCTTGGACTCCATCCGGGTGGTGTAGGAGACCTTGAAGCCAAGAGCCTGACCGGACCTACGCTTGGTCAAGGTACTAGCATAGAGGCCGATTCCATCGGTCGGGAGGAAAATATGACCATATCCCTCGGCAAAGTCATGGATGTCAAGGTTGACCAGGACGCCGTTGTAGCGTCAGTTCCGAACGGACGCTATCTCGATCTGTCCATCCGCAGAGTCATCGCGCGCTTGAAGAGTATGTGACATGTCATCAATGGAGTCGAAGATTTCGCCCTCGGCACGCAAGGCGCTCTCAAGATACCCGGCGAGGCTTCGAGTGCTATCGCGCTTGTTGGAAGAGTACGCGCCTGTCGCAAGGCCAACGATATAGGCGATTGAAATAAAGATAGAGCCAATCGCCAGGGCCGCATCGTAACAGTTGGACCCTCCCATTCGTTTGCAGACCCGGAGAGTAGAGTAATAGCCACTGGAGAAATAGGCGAGAATATCGGTACTGGTGCCGATCTTGTCAATAACATGGTCGATTGTCGAGCATGCATCATGTTTCTCGAGACCATCCATATATCGGCTCGAGACCTCTTTCCACGAACACAGGCACGAGAGCCTTGGTCTCCTCTGCGATGGGAATAGCAACCGCCAATCCCATCGGGATGAGAAGCACGGTCTCTCTAAGGCCTTAGGATGCGAGAAACGCATATTGAAGAGGTTTTGAACGAAGCAATAGACAATAATGAGGAGCTTATCTCGACAGGGTCACAAGGATGGCCATGGCCTCCTTTATATCTTCACACCTGCTGTTTATTATGGATCAGGGCTGTGTTAGAAGCAAACCATCGTATCCATTCTCTATATATAATCCATCTGACCACATTTTTAGGTCTTTATAGAGATAATTGCCTACATAAGGACTTCTTTCTCAATAGGCACTTGTATAGTCCCTGGGAAAGCCTTAGAAAAATCTATCTTTAGAATACTTACTACCTTAGCTGCTACATACTGGCCTAGGTTCTATAGACCTCGTACCCTAGGACCTTCCACCTATAGTCAGTTATCTCTAGACTGAAGTACTTTATCAACCTTCTACAGCTTGATGATATAGCACCTAAAGGGCACGATTTAGGCCTTATTTTCCGGCCGGAATAGGGGGCGTGCTGGGGATTCCGGTTGGCGGTCCTGATTGGACCATGACCCAGCTGACAAGCGTTTAGGTGTTCGTGATAAGCTAGATCTAGATAGTATCAAGAAAAGAACCATGATTCTAATAAGAATAAGCTCCATATAAAGCTTCAAGATGTTATCTCCCCACTCATAAGAGTGCTCTACACCTTCATATCTAAACGCTCGTTAAATAATGTCTGTCGCCAAAGGTAACCAGTATTAATGATGTATAAGCCGTTGCGATCAGGTCAAGCATAAGTTATGGGTGTTGTACAGACTGCTATCTTTAGTTTCAGTCGAGAATAGAGACTTCCCAGACACATCGCTCTTAATCTGCCCCATAAGGACATCAATAATTTTTTCACAGGTCTTCCACTGATGCCAAATGACTTCTCGATGTTCTTCACTGCGGGGACGCAGGGAGACCCGAAATGGGCTCGGCCGCGAGCTGATTCCTTGCGTCATGTTCCAACAATAAATGTCTCCCATGTTGTGGACAGGGTAAAAGTTGAAAGTCCATAACATGCGCGTAATCGTCACTGCCAACGAATTCTGGGCCATTTGCTTCCCTGGACAGGTTCGTCGACCAAATCCAAAGGCACTAGACGGTATATAGGAACCTTGGATCCATCTTTCTGGATCAAAGTTTTCAGAATCAGGGAAGAAAGTTGGATCAAACTCCAGCGACCAATGGTTTAGTATGATCATAGTGCCTTTGGGAATCTTGTGCCCCATATAGCAATCAGTTTCTGTCACTGCATGGTGTAATCCTCCCGGGACAACAGGTCTCCACCTCAGAACCTCACTGGCAAAAGCGTGGACGTATGGTAGGCTAGGGAGATCTTTCCATTCGGGCATCCTAAGACCAGTGAGTGCATCTACCTCTGCCTGTGCGTCACTGACGGCATCTTTATGGAGAAGACCGGCAAGGACAAAGTCTTCTAGCACAAACGCAGTGGTGTCACTTCCAGCTTCGTAATTAACACCAATTACAGAGGCAAGCTCGTTCAAGCCACAGTCCCTAGCAGGTTTTGTATTGATGACATTTTGGCTCCAGCTCCAGTGGGTTCTGACTAAAGCCCTCTTTAAGTTTGCAGAGAAGAACGTTTGCTGCTCCTTAAATAGGCGTTTAGCTCTCTTCTTCCATGGTGCTAGAATTATCGGAACGCACTTGAAGATTGGAAATGCCACGGCAGGCAATTTTACCTGCTCAAGGATATTTTTCATGATTCTATCAATTTCTCGAACTTCATACTCATCTCCATATGCCAAGGAAAAGGTCAGGCTAGCCGCAAATCTGTGTGAAAACGTTTTGCAAAAAGTCATCAGTGGAGAGAAGGCCGTTCAGAAGTTGTTTGCTCTCTATATCTTGCAAACTCCGATAGCTCTGGCAATGTCAGAGTCTAAGAATGGAATTCAACATTCTTCGATGGCGCCGCCATTGCCGCCCGTAAGGAAGAGCGGCGGTATGGAAATTGCCTCCCACACCCTCAAAATAGTACTCTGGACAGGAGCTGTAAAGAGCACCTCGTTTTCCCAAAAGATCATGAACGCAGTCGTGAGAACCGAGGATAATAACCATCTGCGGGCCAAAATGGACGGAAATGATAGGGCCATAGTTCTCATGCCATTTCTTATTCGCCACGGATCACTTCTCGGAATTTGATGGAGGTTGCCAATAAGTGGGAGAGGACGGGGGCCTGGCGGATAAGGATTCTCCCGATACTTGTATTCGATATAGACGAGAGAGAAGATAACCAAAATAATAAATACAGTTATAGAATGCATCATAGTGGCATGAATATAGATCAATATGGCTGACCGGTTTCAGATATACATCATCCTGACAAGGCCACTACGTTTATAGGACCGGTTTTCTATCTAGATTCTAATGAATCGCCGCCATGTCCTATATTTTGCTTCTAGGTGACGTAACATACGATGTCACTTTACTTTCCAAAATGTAAGGGGTCAGAATAAGTAATGGAACTAAAAAATATTGATAGTCAACGTGGCGCTCAGGTTATACAGACATCTGACTAGGCGAGAAACTGCAAAGAATATGTAATAATAAAGTTGTTGAATTCGCCCCTTACTTCAAACTTCCGTTTAGGATTATTATGCCTATCAATTGTTAGCTGACGACGTGATCCCTTAGAAGTAATCGATGGACCCTAATCTTGATTTATTTGAAAGTTGACGTGCTGCATGATTGCTGTCACGCCAGGTTCTACTGGAGGAGCAACGACGGCATCATCTTCCTAGCAGTAACAAGAATAGAAGTAATGGAGGGTAGTAACGTGTACATCGGCATTAGGCAAGAAATGGGCGTGACTTCAAACGAAAAATCAAGTTAAATCTCATACTAGCGATACACGTATCCGAGGGTGATGGAACTGCTTATCGCACCCCGAGACATCTATAAATATCAGGCCTGTCGCCTTGGTGGCCTTTTCCTAACATCTTCCTAACATCTACCAGACTCCTGCTCATCGTTTAGCAATTTTAGTTTCTAATTAAGGCTCATAATTGTTCCATGATATTATTCAACGCCATGTCCTCAGTGTTCCACCTCCTCGAGTCCCATCTGTTCACATTACCATGGAACAGCATGTCAGAAGCTGAGCAACTGAAAATCAGTTACGATCGATCACGCGCTATTGGAAGAGCCTTTCGTAGGACACCAGAGAGCCCTTTCTGCTCTGTCCGACTAATCATATCTGTTTAGAGTTCACAATGTCCGATATTCTTCACCTAACTCCAAAGTTCTGGAAGTTCCATCGGGAAAACATCTGCGCACTTGATATCTGTGCCTCTTCATTGGTAACAATCCAATGCAATCTAGTGGCAGGAACTCTCGCCCCCTTTGTTCAAGATCATCCTGAGCACCGGCTCCTACTCGATCAAATCCTGAACTTCGATGTAAAGTCAGTTTCCTGATCACCCTGCTTGTGTCGACCACTTGCTGATAGTTACACGTAGCGCTCAGTTTCTTTTGACAGAGCTAGGGCATGGCTTAGATGCCAAAAACCTGGAAACAACAGCGACATTGCTTGAGGATGGAGGTTTCGATCTTCACACGCCCCATATAAATGCAGCCAAGTGAGCAAATTGCCCTAGATAAAGAAGATAATACTAATTAGTAAGGTACATGTCACCAACTTCTCCTGTACCGGGTCATCCTCGTATTGGTCTGGTAATTGCAAGACTCATGGTGGCAGACGAAGATCGAGGTGTGAGACCGTTTATTGTTAGGATAAACGATGGCGAGTCCATGAGCCCTGGTATCATATGCAAGTATGGGGAAAATATCCATCATTTTTCGATGAATAGGTGAACTAATGACATGAAGGGTTTTGCCTCGGCGAGCAGGATCCAAGATGGTAGACCATTCGACTACCACATTCAACCATGTACATTTGCCTAAGACAAGCTTGCTTGGATCACTCAAGAAACCCCTCAATGAGCGCGATCAGTTTCTGTCGGTCATCTCGCGCATCAGTGTGGGTACCTTGGCGATATCGACTACAATGATTCCGATTTTGAAACGATGCGCTTTTGTGGCTGGCAAGTACAGCCTTCGCAGGCAGATCAAAGGACCCAGTGGATCCCAAATTCCGATCATTTCGTTTCGTACACAACAAGGACCCATCCTTCATGCTTTAGCAAATATAGCAGTCTTTGAAGCTTGGGCTACAGATTGCACGCAGAGATTCTGCGATATGAACCTTGAGACACGTGTCCGACATGGAATCGCGACGGCCTTTAAGGCTGTCTTGACAAGGGCTACCCAGGACACCCTCTATACACTGGCAGAACGGTGTGGAGCACAAGGATTATATGAGCATAACCATATCATTGAGTCCCAACTAGAGAGCCGAGGGATTTCAATCGCTGAAGGGGACACTCTCACACTCTGCATTCGTGCGTTTTGTTCTCTATAAATTCAGAGCGGATACTAATGTATTGTAGGGCTCGCCTCAGAACTTCTGCTGGGCCGATATAAATTACCCCCACCAAACTACCCGGAATGTCTCCTAGCTCAACATGAGACCAGCTTGTTTGACGAGTGTCGCGCCGTTTTACAGAACTTAAGTACAGGTCATAGAAGCCAAGAATTTAACCATGCCATTCTTCCCAAGTGTCAATTACTTGTTGAATCTGCCGGTCAACGCATGGCATACGAAGCAGCGCTATCCGCTAGTGTTCCGTCTGAATTGCTTGCAATCTATGAAGCAGGGAGTATACGGCAAGATCCTGCATGGTACGTTGAGAAGTGTGGAATAACCCACGAAAAGCTGTTTGCGATGGAATGCCAAGCCTTGGACGCTGGTCTACTCTCATTTGATCAACTGTTGGATGAACTGGACGTGGAGCCGTACTGCACAGCGCCGATTTTATCAGAAACTTTGATGGAAGATTTCAATGCAAGGCTAAGAACATACGAGAATAAGGGTGAAGCAAAGCACTCCAAAGACTCTATTCCACAAAGCAGATTGTGAGTCAGCGGTTCTCAACGATTCCATGTTGTATTCTACAATGCCATTGTTAGAGGTAGCGCTCTTGGGTACGCTATTCCACTGGGCGAAAAAGACCATTACGCTTGGGTTCTATGGAACTAAGCATCCCTAGACCGGTATATATAGTATACCCTGCGCCTATCAAGAATAGTTAAAGTTCCAAACTACCGTCTGAGGTGCATGGCCATAGCAACTTCCCAGAACCGGCTTAACCTGAATCAGACATGCGACCAAAAAATAGTATAGCTCCCCTAACACTCTGGGATAGCACATGCATTTCATTGGATAGAGTTATCAATCGTTCTTTGATTTGCATACGGTTTGGGAGGTGGAGACAATATTGGTGTAGTGACAAAGTAGCGGCAAGAGTGATCGTTCGTTTGGATTAGATATGCACCGTAGTCTAAAATAGTAGCCGACAGGCAATAATAAATCAAAAGACTTAGCCAAGGGAATCTTAATCATTAGAGGTAACAAAGTTATTAATCTAGAGGATAACGTTTATTAACACTATAAAAAATCAGGTTATAATTAAAATAATCCAGCATCAAGGAGTAGCATGGGGATGGTAGATAGAATGATAGATACCACCAGGGATATATAAGGACACTCATTCATGCACTAATTATTTGCGATCAATACTATACTGTTACTTAGGTATGCATTTGATTACTAGCTTGCCTCGTTCGAACTATCTCAACTTACTGAGTATCTGTACTCAGTAGGCCTGGTCTTCAACCTCGAGTTATTCTTGCATTTTATGGACTTACCTTTGTGGAACCCCTTCGGACCTGTGTGGTCACCGCTTATGAATACAATGTATGAACAACAATGGATTCTGATCTTCTGATCTCTACTGACCGTCTTCACGGCACGAACGACTGCGGCGACTGGACACCTACCAGTTGGTAGCATATACCGATCGATAGAACGACGCTTGTCGCTGGTCTCGTATCAAAGGCCAAGGAGGCAGTCCCTGTCAACGCTGCGGGAAGAACGACACAAATTGCCACTATAGTATCTCTCTGCGTAATGGAAGGTTGAGAGCAACCATAGTCTAGAATCCCCACGCTAAATCTTCACTGCGCACTAGCATTCCTGCGGATCAGCAAGGCCTCGCGATCTTGGAGGACCGGGGAACTGGCAATCAGCTCATTACAGGCACTATGCCAGCTTCGCAGGCCTTCAAGGGCGGCTTCCCTTCGGACATAATCGACACTTTTCCCTTGGCGGGCCTCTCTACCGCGGTCGGATCATATCAAAAGTCCGCCCTCCAAGTATCAGTACGGCTACCCACCTCCCGTTTGACGTTCGTTGCCACTAATCATGAATGCAATCATGAATGCGGGTCCTACCGACAGACTTTAGTGTGAAAGGTTCCCTTAACACATATGCAGACTCTTCATTGTCGACCCGGGCATCGTCATCGAATGTGCTCTTGGATATATCTCAGGACTATGGAAATCCTTCACCCGATACGGAGACCCGACCGGCTATTATTTCCCCTCCTACTTCGCCACTGGATGTGGTACCATTTCTCTGGTGCCCACCCTTGCCCTGTTCGTTGCCAGTGACTTAAACCCCCGGCTTTCCTGCATTGCAGAGTTATGCGGGGGCCATGGAAATACCGACCACATAGCCCTAGACTTTATTCTAGGGGTCTACCGCCAGACCCACGAGCAGTTCCGATAAGTGTTCTACCGTACACTCTGCAATAAGGACCTCAACTCGGTATATTCTTATCATAATAACCCTCCAAAAAGTCACGCGGACATTCAGTGAAGTGGTCAAGAACGACGTCTGGTATGTATCCAATGTACCGCTGTGCCTCGGGACCTTCCGGCTGTCCGAAGAAGACAGAATGCATAAAGATATGCTCCTGGTCTCTTCAATAGGGCACGCTAATGTTACCGTGGGGTCACTGAGAAGCGCGGCGTGGGAGTTCCACAACGCAGGAGCCCTGCAGCACACTTTTGGTGAGATGGGCACAGAAACCGATCGTTCAAACTTCAAGTGGATTATGGAGATGGCGATATATATAAAAAGCTAACTTGAGACTATAATTCGTTTAATAAATGCCCAGTCTGGGACCGTATGATGGGAAGTGCTTGACAGGCGTTACTGAAGCATAATGGAAGATCTGACCATTCACTTCATTAGGATGAATGACAGACATTCGATTGTTTGGTCATTAATGCCTGATGAGACGTGGTTCTTCCGCGAACCATTCTTGCGAAACAAGGCGGGTGTACATGATGGAAAAGAAAAGGGCAAAATGGGAATACTCGTCCGACTGTGAAATTATTGTGGTTACTGAGTTCTGACCCAGGAAATGGAAGTGGCCTCTGGACCATGGGCACAACCTTTTGGAACGTTTTCAAATTAGTCCGACACGTTATCATGAGGTGATATGGTAAATTTCTTATTCATGGGTCATTTGCTTCTTGCTCTACAGTGCTTCCTGGATTTATCTGAAGTGTTTATATAACAAGATATCATCACTCTAACTCGCTCAAATAATATCCTACCACCTTCGTCAGGCTAACCTCTCGTTCGCCACTCCCAGGGTATAATTTCCCACTTATTCCACGGAACAGTAGCGTGTATATTGGGGTGCCATTGCACCTCAGATTCCTCTGCCCGAGAATCATACAGCACTTGCACAGCACCATCACAAATCCGTCAACAAAACAGCCCCCACAAATGCCAACCACGCAGGTAAGTCCGCCACCAGCATGCGCACTCGATGGATCCTTAACCAACTATCCATCTGCCTACTCCTCTCGTGTTCAGGGTCGGTCTTCTCCAGGATACGCTGAATCGGCGGCGCGACGAACGGCACAAACACCAGATGTCCAATCGCACCGACGAGGCCGGCCCAGTAGAACGTTGTGCGAGATATGGGCAGCGGTCGGGAGTGAGGATTCTTCAGGAAAATATTGCACAATGAGGTACTGATAGTCGTGAAGTTCAGGGCGAGTACGAGGCTGACCCCCCTGGGGAATACATAGCGCCAATAGTCGGGAAGAATGGAGTTGGACCTGTCGCGAATCGGTGCGTGGACCAGGCCTGAGAAGAATATGAGTTCGCTGGTTGCCAGGACAAGACTCCCGGTGCTCGATGCAAGCGGAACCGCACGGAGGAGACAAAAGGGATCAATGATCAGTCCGGAAGCCATGACCCAACTGTGGTTGTAGGAGTGAGCATCTCGCTTCCTTGACTGCGATCCAGCTTTTTATAGGCGAACTCATCTGATAAACAAAAAAGTGGAACGATCTCCAATCATACTAGTCTCCACTTATTCGCTGCGCCATTTGGCCATATCACCTAAGCTAACGCTCCATTTCTATTGTCATTGGTGGGTTCGTAAAAGTCCCACCCACGCATATTATTCCGATCAGAACCAATTTAAACTAATTTACACTGCTAGACCACAGGGGGGAGCGCCGACACTTTGAATGATTGCTAGGCATGGTATCTCAGTGTAATCATTGGTTGGCAGTTCAACTGCCTTCGGTACCAGTTGTACCCTCTAATAGTTGACGACCACTTGCCCCTTAACTATATACATTAGATACAGAGATACAAAGTTGAGCCAAAGGGCACGAATGAAAGAAAAGAGAGCATCGAATGCAACCGTAAGCGAGTACCCGAGGAAGAACACCTGAATAAATAGAAAAAGTACCACGCAGCTGGCATCATAGATGAAGCATCGTAGTCATAAAGGAGGAACCGTAATGCAAACAAGATCTAGATGCCAGTGTGGTTGGGGCAGATTCATCTGCTTCCAGACAGTGTTCTTGCCATAGCTACTCATTGAGTCTGGGTACTTATACTTATCGAGTGCTTTGACTGCCCCCAACCTCGTTTCCCAAAGAACGACTATCCGGGCCTAGGAGTTCAGAATCAGTGATCACTGCTTGATCTATCTACGAGCAGAAGCTTCGTCAAGGAGGACTTCTTTCCCATTCGGAAGTTCAAATTATCGATCATATGGTTGGGCTGAGCTTCTCTCTCCCTCCTGGGGTCAGTCTTATTGACGAGCATAGCTGTCTGGACCTTGAATGTAGTGAACCTCAGCGGGTGGATGCTCCAGATTTCGTCACCCGCGGAGGGTAAGTCTGAGGCCTATAAAGAACTATTGGCTGCGAAAGCTTGGCTTGTGCTTGAACTGACCATTCATTAGTGAACACAGTGTATTCGAGTGCTACTCAGACTGGTTATTACAAAGCATTACGCAAGTGAGTCATTAATAAATTTTGAATACGAACTGCACAACGGATTGGCACCCTTTGCGGGGCTGTCGGGAGAGAGTATATGATGTCATTGTAGACGTATAAAAGCTTCAATTTCCATCCTAATTAGAACTGGCAGCATCAAAGAAAAAGAACTTTGCAGATTTTGCTCATTGTCATTATCACTCCTCAATTAATATCTTGTCACCCGCATTAACCCACTCACAATGTCCCAAAAACCCACCGTTGTCGGCGGATGCTACTGCGGGAAAATCCGATACCAGACTACTGGCCCCATCTACGGATTAACATTCTGCTACTGTCTCATGTGTCAAATTGTCCACGGGGGTCCATTTGCGCCATTCACAAATGTCAAGCGAGAGCATCTCCAATGGCTCAAAAGCGACGATTTAGTGGAGCTGAAGTTATCCGATTATGCGACCCGCACCGTGTGTGGTTCGTGCCACGCCCCGATATCTATGGTATACCATGGCAAGCCGGACGAGGTTGGCCTTGTTGCTGTTACAATTAATGAAGAAGAGTCTACGATGGCAGTTCCGGAGGTCGACGGGCACATCTTTGTACGTCGAAAACCGAGGTGGTATAAGATTAGTGACGGTGCGCCGCAGGAGATGGGGCTACCGGAGCGTATGAAGCACTATGCCCCAACTGATCTATGATGCTGGGACATGTTTAAATTTCATTAAGATAAATCACAATTCATGGTTAGAAGAAGAAGGGTTTGAAGCAGTGGCTATCGGGGCCTGTGTGGATCGTCGAGCGCGGCAGGGGCCGGGTGAAAGCATTGGAACCTTTCCGATCAGCATCTGTGATCCTATGAAACCATGATTGAGCCTGTAATTTCCATATCTATTAGCTGACATCAAAATTGGCAGCAGCTTTCCCTGCATTATAATATAATTCAAACACCCCACGTTGTATCTGTAGGGTCAAACTACTAGGTCGCAGGAGTGTTGTTGGACGGCATTAGGGCCCAAGTTGATGTAGTTGGTAACTTGGGTAAATGCTTCATTGTTAAAGTATATCCCATGTTCGCCTTTTGTGATATTACAGAGGCAATAGTCGATAGCCAAGGCTAGCGCTGCTTTTCCTTCGTCATAAATGCATTTGTGCCTATCCAGGCGCACCTCACTCCTTCGTTTGGAGTCGACCTGCCCGAGCGGTGGGGCTTCTCTGGTAGTTGCGGGTATATAAGGATTGTTCCGTGAATCAGAGCAAGGGGAATTTACCAGGGGACGCAACACTCAAGTTGTTCTACACTTCATTCAAAGACCACATATGCTGTCTATTCTTCAGGGCAGGGAAAGCTTAAGATCTGTCAACTCCATTTTTGACACGGCGAGTGACGGTGAGGATTTTGACAAGGAGTAAACAAACTATGGTAGGTGAGACAGCTTGACTTTCCACGGATAGTCTCGGCTATCTCACAAGGAGAAATGGCTGATCTGAGTGTTGGAAGTGGAACTGAAGATCAAAGTCAAAAGCGGAAGGCAAGTACAGAAACAACGAAATAACACAACAGGGAGCAGTGCCTTGGACGGCGGGAGATTTGACAGAGTAAAAAGAAGTGTCCTAATCTGTATTAGCGGTAGTGCACTTAACCATAAAAAACGGACACCATGTTCCTTACTTTTGGCTGTGGCTCAGCCTAGTCAACTCACGATTAACTGAACATGATCGATCAGTAAACTGCTTTCAGTGACGAAGGCCATAAAAGTTTCACGGCAGAATGTGATTATCTTATAAAAGATTGAAATACAGAATAAGAACGTCTAAAATAAAATCAGGGTCCCAACCTTGTTCAAGTTCTTGAGCCACTCGCTCAGCCCAAGGGGGCATGGCATCCACACGTTGCGGCTGTAGAACCAGCAGGAGCTCTCGCGCATAAGCAGCAGCAGCGAGCGCAGCGTATTTATGCCACTCATCATTCTTAGGTGAGTCACAATAATCGCAGATTCCGCGGATAACTAGACATGGGATATTGTTCATGAGACCTGCAGCTTCCATCTCAAAGCAAAGGATATTCAGCTCAGGGTCTTGGGCATATACATCCCGCATTTTCGCGTCCTTGAGAACGGAATTCCCCGACGCAACATTACCGTAATGGACATGGAGTGTACGATAATTCTGACGCTCTGGGCGGACCACCGTTGCTCGTACGTCCCATCTATCGCAATTTGGTCCATCCACATGTGAATAGTCTGCAGCGTAAAGCCAATCAACAGCTGGCTTTTGATAGTCTTCCATGTCATCAAGAAGTCGAAGATGTTCCGCGAGTCTATCTGGCTTCTTTTTGTCTCTGTACAGTCTGCGCATCTCAGGAATGGCTCCTAGAAGTTTCTCAGGTGGTGTATTCAATTGACCTGTCTTCTGAAACCGGCCATCCTTCAACTTGCCCAGATCATACTGAATCACCCCGCCGGACCCATCTTTCGGTTGACTTACAACAATATCCCCTAATCGGATGTCATTTCGGGGACTTGGTGCGCCACCTCCGATGCCCACCATTAATGCAAACCGCAGATGCGGAAAGGCTCTGACCATATCGCGTGCAACACGAGCCCGCTGAATTCGTGCCATACTGACCAGCTGGAAGACATACAATCACCACATAATGTTGTCGCAATACGACCGTAGACATATGTGTTGTCGTCATTGTCTTCGCTTATCTCCAGTCCATTGAATTCTTCGTCAAGCATACGGCATGCACAGAAGTATTCCTCTTCAAGAGCGCAGATCCATGCCACCGTGTAGGAGTCTGTTAAGCTTGGGTCCCGTTGCTTAGGTCGGCTCATTATAATAGAGGAGCCGCCGTCTTGTTGTCATCGAACTGTGAGAGTAAATGGAAAAAGAGAAACGCTTCAGCTTGGGGGAAAGAGGGGTAGACTACGAGAACGGGTGAGGCTGTGAGAGTATGGATTTCGATTGGTGCTTGGAAGCAAATTGATCATAGCCGTCAGAGCACTTATGAGAGAGGCCCTTCAAAAAAAAAAAAAAAAAAAAAAAAAGAAAAAAGAGCCATTAAACCACACCCATTTTTGAAGCTAGCGCCTTGGTGGTTGGACTCAGATTCAATTAATGAGTGTAAATTGGTGAAGCTGGTTTTGCACCAACCTGTATCTTGTCGCAGGGCGGGAGGTTCCGCAGGTTTGTAAAGAAAACAGGCAGAGTCTCATACACTGCATCTTTCCTGTCTTTCCCGATATGCTGGTAGGCTGCATTGGCGGACTAATGTTGAATCGTAAGATCGGTAAAGAATTTGTAACACCTTCCATTGTCGCCTAAATGGTAGCTATTAGACGCGAGGTGTATATTGCCTTCCTTCCCTTTCCCTTGTTATGCTTTCCATAGATGAGGCATTGCCATTCAAAATTCGGAAGTACATGGGTGTGGTCAAGAATGGTACAAACAAAGTAATTCTCCTTTAGTGGGCTGGGAACATCGCTGACATCAGTCATTGCTATAGAGGTACGCTGCTTGATTTGGAATGGGTGTTGCAGACCCAGCTATAGTGTTTGTCCACCTAATGTCAAATATGATACTGGCGGTTCGATTCTATTAACCATATTTGGAAACGATACAACGGAGGCGGTGCCTTGGGCGGTGAGACTGAGAAGTACGGGAATCTTGAGTCACTACCGCCTTCTCAAACAGGTAAAGCTGCTGTGTGGTGGTAAAAAGACCGCCCTGTCCTTTCGCCCGTCTACTCGATTTCTTCCCTCCTACGCAGACTGATCTAGAGCCTGGACACTTTCTGTAGTCTACTAGTATAATGTATCGAGATATTCTCACAACCATCCCACGCCTACGGGTGGTTGTCTATTGCATGCACAATTGTGCAATACGCAATTGTCCATACGAGATCACCACCAATAGGACAGCCTATATCCGGAACCATAGGCCCGTTTACTACCAGTCAGGTTGTCAGAGTCCTGACCTGGGTACGGAGTCCTTCCAGTTATTAAACGATATTGGAGAACCTATAATGGACCTCTCGTATTTGCCGACTTGGCGAGGCTCGCATTGGGTGTGCCCTCCATCAAGTCCGTTTAGCCTAGGAACCTACGGGTCGATCATTGCGATATAGAGAAGAGATCGTCCCACGTCCCGCAGCTGAACTTCATGAGACTTTCCTGTTTCTTCATGCTCACTCTTCAATTACTGCAGTTTTCGAGCGTTGATAGGCCTCTCTAAAATAGCTCCGATGGTTCACGCTCTACATCTCCGAGTAACATGGTTCTAATGGTTTGTGTTGTGGCTAAAAATGGTAACAAGGGGGCCACTTGTGTGCATCCTTAAGCTTCGTATCCGGAGGATGCGAGACCTGAAAGGCCAATAATATTGGCCCCTATTCTATCTCTGACAACGATTATCTTACGACATTTAGCCGATGTTACAATCTCCTCTGCACATGGCCAGTTCTGCAGTCGTTCTCCCATATTGGGATGTGCATCACTATTGCCGGAAACAGTAATATGCATACATGGTTCTCGTGTGGTGCCCCAACACTTTGTGCGAAGTTCGTTCGTTTCCCTATTTAAACGGCCTTGATCCTGCTGAGAGGTATCGTCAACGTCACTATCATCGGCCGCAGACAAGCCAATATTCTCACAACTACAGCCACAATGAAGCTTTCCGATCTCGCCCTGACTGCCGCACTCAGCTTGTCCCAGGCCATAGAGGTTCGCGCTGAGACAGTCCAGGGGTTCGATATCTCCAATCATCAGGCGACCGTTGACTTCAAGGCCGCCTATAACGATGGTGCGCGCTTTGTCATGATCAAGGTATCTACCTCACCACCGTCCTATCCTGTCGATCACATCGTTAACAGTCACAGGCGACCGAGGGCACCGACTTCGTTGACAAGGTGTTTAGCTCCCACTACCAGGGTGCTACTGACGCAGGTATGATTCGCGGAGGATACCATTTTGCCCTGCCCAACAAGTCTACTGGCGCCAAGCAAGCGCAACAGTTCATCTCCCATGGCGGTGGCTGGTCCAAGGACGGTATTACGCTGCCCGGTATGCTTGACATTGAATACAACCCCTACGGTAGCACCTGCTACGACCTCAGCGCCTCAGATATGGTAGCTTGGATCAAGGACTTTGTCGATACGTACCAGAAGGCCACCGGTGTCTACCCAATGATCTACTCGACTGCCGACTGGTGGAAGACCTGCACCGGCAACGCCGGCGGATTTGGCAAGACCTGTCCTCTGGTACTTGCCGCGTATAGCAGCTCACCACCGTCGACGATTCCCGGTGACTGGGCCACATACACGATTTGGCAAAACTCCGACAGCTATACCCACGGTGGCGACTCCGACCTGTTCAATGGAGCGTATAGTCAGCTGCAGAAGATTGCTAATGCTGAGTAAATGTGGCTTGAGTGGTGTGTCTGATGATACCAAGTTGTATCTTTCGTTTGTCGCCAGAGTATATTTATGGTGTGCATGCGCCTTCCCCAACTGTCGTTATAATGCCGCTCTATCGTCTGTCCAAACATAAGGGGTATATCAAAACCAGGACATAGCCTTTTATGTCTTATCTTCCCATTTTTGACTCGTTGAGTAATGCGATACCAATTGTACCGTATCATGCTAAAGACTTCCTGTCAAACCAAAAACAGCCCTTTAGACAATTTCATTAGTATGCCTTACAATGCGTAAGCAAGGGATGACCAATAGGTCTTCAAGTTCGACTAATCATAAAACTCCCTCGACCATTGCCAGGTTTCAACCAAGAAATTCAGCCAATATAGCCAGAACCCGGGATGAACAGGAATATTATTTTTTGTCGTCTGGATACCCTTTTCTCGTTTGTAGTATCGCGTTACACATAGGATTTAATAATAAAAGAACAAGCAAGGGGTTATGAGCAATGATCGCCTACTAATTACCCTCGACTAATGCTACTCATCAAATCAATAGTGGATGGAGGAGAACACTTCAGTATTATTACTCAGTATTAACAGATGTATAAATCATGTCGTCTTTCTACTCTTTCGATCTATCCCGGAGCAACATAAAAATCCCTCCCAGCAAGGCCAAGCACAGACACTTTCCGGGCCAAAGGCCACCAAATGGGTCGCCCTTAGTTCATTGCCATATATCCCACAATGCAAACCTCAAATCGCTCATAGAATTAAATAACGCTGGGAACGGAGTCCACGGTACCGTAAATTCTCCGGGAACTAGAGAATCCATGCATATTGGCCAGTCCTGCTCCGTGGTACATTTGGAGCAAAATCCAGGGGTGCAAAGATCGTTGGGCTTCCATGCAGGAACCGACACATCCTCGAATTTAGGAAGTCCCATGTTACCTTGTGCTCGTGTAGATAGTCGAGCATCCACTACTACTGTAGCCAACAAAGACGTCTGCCAAGAATTATATCGAAAGGGTGCATTGTTCCTCGAGGAGCAACTAAAATAAAAAAAAGAAAGATATTCCAGGTTGAAGAAACCTGTGTAGCATACTTAGTATGTTGGTGTTTGGCGAAACATCCACATAAATCATGATATAGCATGCCTCTTGTCGTCTAGCTCACTGGAATAGCTTTTTGATCTGTCCTACATTCCTCGCTCCTTCAAAGGCATGCAAGAATCAAGTAAAATGAGGGGTTATGAATATATATATCAGTCTGACATCAATGATCAGCAGTTTTATGGCTCCACGGTATGGGTCTCATTCAGCCCGATATTGATCCAGGCAGAAACCAAGAAATCAAGTACAGTAGATTCATTAGAATCAACCAATGACTGAATGCCATGACACCTTGCTGCTCTTGCGTGCATTAGTTCGATCATTAGCAATGCAGCTAGGGCCTATGATTGGCCTTGGATCATAGAAACGGGATAGATGATGCCCCATTTTAGCGCTAGTCTAGTAGACAACACGGTAGAAGATATGTAACTGTACGGAGTACTGAGTATACATACTCCTGGATCTATTTATCTCCGAAGTACTCAGGACAGACTTGTTTTACTGAATTTTCGGCAGCCCTAAATTTGGTCCCGCCCGTTCAGCGAAGTTAATTCTTCCTTTGACTGGCAAATTTTTATTTTATCGCCCGATATAAACACCTCAAGTGGTTCAGGGCAATAACAACGAGCTAAAGGCTCTAAAGATGTAGGTGAGCATGGTGGATGCAAGGCAGCGGTTTAGTGGCGTTGATGTTAGGGGGTCGGTAGTTAATAGTTGCCAATGAGAATAAATATTGAGATGCTATGTCCATGTGGTCCATTACTCCACTAGACAGACTCTTTGAATTCGTCTTATCTCAAAAGTTAGAACTTGGGACAGAGAAAATTGTGGCTAATATCCCCCTAACCCTGATCAACGTCTGGTTTAATTGGCTGTAGCCGTTCGCCGCTTAGCCAATATCCTACAGGGTACTATTAGAGAGTGAATGCAAGTGCCAAGAATAAGTCTCGCTCTCCCGCGAGTCAGGGGATCACTTTCCAAAACTGGACGTGAGATATCAGCCTGCAACCCAGACTTCCCATCCACGCTATTTTGGGTCTTTTTGGTCTTTACACCGGTAAAGGATGATTGGTCAGGGTCGATTTATCATGACTGAGGGGCTATCTACTGTCACTGTCTCACTGTACTACAAACATCGTCTACTGGTTCCATCACTCGCGTTCCAAGGGATGGTAATGCGGATCCCCTACTCCACCGACTAATGTGCCAAGAGAGAACCAGTCCACTACCAGCTGTCCGACTCGGTGTATGTCTACCGACAATGCCCTACTTCTTCTAATTGCGGGGTTGCCCTGTTGGGCGCATGATACCGTCACTGCAAGGGTAAGCCGAAAAACCATGGCCGTGTGCGGGGGGATATATTCACTGAGCTTCTTGAGCGAACAATCAATTGGCCGTTCTCTGAGTTGGGCTCCAGTCATCCCATTGTCACGATGGCTCGGACCTGGAGTATAAATACCACGGCGATATGGCCTGTCCGCTGCTTTTGGTGGCTTTGCTCCTGCAGTGGACGAGAGTCGAAGACTTTTGACAAAGGGGGCAAAGATGTTTCTGACTGGTTTCTATCTCTGGCCTCTCTTGGCGGGCTATGCCCTAGCCGGCAATACTGCACCCTATCTTAACAAGACAGGCCAAGCGACTCCATATGCCGTTAAGAAACCCCCGTTGACGACGCCATGGACTGACAAAGTCGGAACCGACCCTTGGCCGGAATATCCACGTCCGCAGCTGGAGCGGTCTGAATGGGAGAATCTAAACGGTATTTGGCAATATCAAAACGCACCGGACCTTAGTTCTCTCAGCAGTCCCCCGTTTGGACAGTCCCTATCAAACGAGGTGCTGGTGCCATCCTGTCTTGAGAGTGGTCTATCTGGTAAGCAACCCTGGTCAGAACTTGATCTGCCTTTGTACTGAACAACATATCCCCAGGAATTCAGGGCAAAGATACCTTATACTCATGGTACACTACGAGCTTCACTGTGCCGAAGACATTCAAAGACCAAAATGTTCTATTGAACTTTGGCGCAGTAGACTACGAGGCGACAGTGTTCGTCAATGGCAAGAAAGTTGGCTTCCATCGAGGTGGCTATTTCCATTTTGCATTTGATATCACACAATTTGTGAACCTTGATGGCAAAAACGAACTGTACGCTCAGCTACCCGTGGACAATGTGACAATAGCTAACATCTGATAGTCTCGTCTTTGTGCACGATCCCACAGACAGTGGAGACAATGTTATCCCTATCGGCAAGCAGAGATTAATTCCTGCGCATATCTTCTACACGCCCTGCAGCGGCATTTGGCAGAGTGTCTGGATCGAAGCAGCCCCCGCAGATCACATCACGAGGCTGGATCTTGATGCTGACATGCACGGCAAAGGTATATGCCACCGCTCCCAGTTTATGTATTTTTAACACCTAACCTGCCGATGTAGTTACGGTTACCGTAAATAGTGCGACGAAATACGGAACGGCGGTCAAGGTCAAGGTTTACGACGGAGATAAGGAGGTTGGATCCGGTGAGGGAAATGCAGATGAGACCTTCGACTTCATTGTGGATGATGTAGAGCTTTGGTCACCCGACTCACCAAAATTGTACAACGTGACTGTCACGATGGGTGACGACGAGGTGCATAGTTACGCCGGTTTCCGCACGATTTCCAAAGGCAAGGTAGATGGTGTGCTCCGTCCGTTGCTGAACGGTGAATTTGTCTTCATGTTCGGCACCCTGGATCAAGGCTACTGGCCTGACGGGCTGTACACACCCCCCAACCGAGAGGCCATGGTATACGACCTCAAGTTCTTGAAGGACCTTGGCTTCAATATGGTCCGGAAACATGTACGTTCATCACTTGCAGGCTCTCCCGGCCGGAGTACTCACGTGTGAATAGATCAAAGTCGAACCAGCGCTTTTCTACCGAGCATGCGATGAGATGGGGCTCTTAGTTATCCAAGACATGCCCTCTCCCCGTCCCCTACAGACCCAGAAGGATGCCAATTGTGTCGCCACCGACATAATTCCCAATGAGTCGCAGCAAGAAGAGTTTGCTCGGCAGTTAGAGCTTCTCGTGAACCAGTCCAAGAGCTATCCAAGTATCATTACGTGGGTATGTAGCTTAGGAACCCTTCCCTCTTTTCAAACCTAACCTCTCATTACAGGTCATCTACAACGAGGGCTGGGGTCAAATCACCAAGTACTACCCTGAATTCAAATTGACGGACCGGGTGAAGGAGCTGGACCCCAGTAGACTAGTTTCTTCAACATCGGGCTGGGTGGACCATGGAGCAGGCGACTTCAGCGTGAGTGAAACCACTCATACAGGATCACGCGATTAATTCTGACGCTTCCAGGATAATCATCATTACGCCAACCCGCAATGTGGAACTCCCTTCTACTCGCTGGCATCTAGTCCCCACGATTCGTCCCGCATCGCTATTCAAGGAGAGTTCGGAGGCATCGGTCACAATGTTTCTATCGAGAAGTGAGTTCACCAGATCAATATGTGGCAAAGATACCTGCTAATTGTTCCAGCCTCTGGAATGTTCAGAAGGCTATAGACCATGTTAACGAGACTTATGAGATTGATACAACTCTCGAAGCATGGAACTACCGCAGTCACCTTCTTCTCACAGAGTTCGAGGATCAGATTCGCAGATTTGAATGTAGTGCAGGCGTCTGGACGCAAACCACCGATGTTGAGGGCGAAGTTAATGGATTAATGACGTACGATCGCCGAATCAAGCGTGTAGATGAGCAGCAGTGGAAAGATGATATCCAGGCGCTTTACGACGCGGCTGCAAAGCGAGGTGCTCAGTCAAAGAAGGAAGCGTAGAGAACATGCCGTGATGATTACTATGTTGATGTTCTGGTTAGTGGTTTGGCACTCTATTTTTGTATAGGCCTTTCTTTCTGTTGAACTGAGTATTGATCATGCCCTCCTTTTCTTTTATCCTGTTGAGTTTGTCCTGTACATGCTTTTAGTCTTTCAGTGGGCATAATAATGGAAGAAGCATTCAACTATAGTTTCAACCACATCTTGAAATGTACCAGAAGCACGTAAGCGAAGACTTGATATGTTCATTCCCCAGCGCGCACCTTTATTAACTGAATTGGCGGATGTCAAAGTCGGGCTAAGACTCAAGCTGCTATTGTATACTACGTGGATCGGTTCGGAGAAGAGTCTTCCCCATTCCTTCCCTCCGAGGGCGCTTCATATCGACCAGATCTATCATACATTGAATAAGTGGGCTTAGGAACATTAAACTAGCAACACAAGCATCTACAAAGCCTCAAAGCTGTTACATAGACCGCAAAAGCAGTCAGGTAAAGCGGGCTGGGGCATCGGTTCTGTATATTCCTCACGTATGTCCCAATTATGCCCAGAAATTCCGGCAAATCAAGCATACTTAGTTTCTCGCCCTCTCTCAATACTACCCGCGGACCTCAACCGCTGCTCACAGCTCCTCGCGCAGCCAAGGATCTCGGGATGCAGCTTGACTGCAGGGCGGCGTAACTTGGCTTGCTGATCTGCATGCCCCACGGTGGACAACAGCGTGGTCAGGGATATGCCCATCCTTGAAGGGAACTTGCAAAGCAATCGTCGTCTTGTCAGATGGATAGTCAGTGTAATGCCCAAACCCAGAGACATCGGCTGCAACTAGCAAGCCATTCACTCCTTCCATAATCCACGCCTCTTCATCACTGTCCGGAAGTGTGACATGTGCCAACCCCGAAAGAAGAACGAATATCCTGTAATTTTCCATCGATTAGCGTTCCTTGCCGGGGGCTGGTATCTAGAATCCGGGGTAAAAAACAGACATGGGGTGGGGCGGCTTATGAATTCCTTCACTGGAGCGAGGTGGGATTGCGACATAAGTGATATTCGATACGTTGGCCAGAGAATGAGCCATTCCAACAGTTGGGTATTCGTAAAATGGTGATGTAAACCGCCAACATTCAAGGAGCGCAGATCCCCTTGCATCCTCCACAACTGCAGTAGCTGTTAGGTACTGTGGGCATTCAGAGGCCAGCACGAGATGTAAGAGAAAGAGGCAGTGCCAAAGGTTCATTATGATGAAGAGGAGCAAATCGATGGGAATCGTCGAAAATTATGAAGTTAGCTGAACATTTAGACTGCTGATATAAATTTATACCATGACATCGGATATCCTCGGCGGGGTCCTCGCCACCCGTGAACAATGCATGGAAGACATTAAGCGTAACTATGTACGCCCAATTCTATGCATTCTCGGCGATGCAAGGGCCAGCCTCTCGAGTGACGGTTATATTGAAAATATTAGACTACCTATTAGGCTAAGTAAGCTACGAATATTGAAATGTGTTCACTTGGAAGCATAATTGCGTCCAGTGCGACGAATTGATTGGGTGCTTCATTTTTGTTCGGATCGTCCAACACGCCCTCCGGCCCCACGAGTGGCTTGTCTAGAAGTGATAAATATATAAGTAATGTCCAATAGTTATAAGAGGCAGGGGAGTTAACTTGATCCGTATAATAGTCACATATAGCCCACGTAACTATGGCTTTCATCCTCATTTACACCAAGGGCCGATTGGGCCTCTTCTAATATCAATTTTGATACTGCCAATGATGACGTGACTTGGCCATGCGATGACCTCAGGGGCAAACGTAGAGAGCACAGATAATTTTTTGTCCTGCCTAGTATCGTTTTGCGCAAGAGGTGTCCCGGTTGCCCTTTTCCTAGGATAAGATACATCGGCACAGGTAATGCGAAGCCTCACTGCAAGAACTATCATGGTAAAGTCTGTCATGTCTAATGCTTATTCTGCCTTAGCAGTCTGGTACTATCAGATACAATTGTCTTCTCAATTGTCCCCCGACAGTTTCTGTCGGCTGGGAGATTCAGTGGGTATGCCTTGGGGCTGTGATTGATTGGATTGATTGGATGAGGCATGCCAGGAATATATTTTCATCTATATATTTAGTCTCCCCATCTCCATCTTTTCACTACCTATGCCTCATCTCGTCCGACTCGGGGGAGCCTTTCTCCCCTCCTCTTACTCTGCTGTCAGCCAAAGCGGGACGCTAGAGCATCAAAATGAGATTTGTAGCCTTCACGCATAAACCAAGGTCCAACACCTACCCGAAAGCTGAAAGACTTTCATGCAAGCTGCTTTATGAACTATACAAGAGGACTCAATTTTTGACCTGGTCAACCACTCTTTGAAGAACACGCTCAAGACTCCTCAAGATAGGATGGCTGTCCTGGAGAAATCACCTGAGATAGACAGATAGTCCGAAGCAAAGAGCTGTATGAGAAGATAATATAATACTCTTGGGGCACAACAAATGGCAAAGGTGTAAAGGGCACTAATGAGGAGTATGTAAACTGTCTGGCGGCATAGTGTAGGCTTCACATGAGAGTGGGAAATTTTGAGCTGAACAGATATCAATGGCGAAGAAGTGAGATAAGAAGAGTATAAAGGCGTTGACCGATACATATCAACCTTTATAGTAAGCTTCGAATATGGACAGGGGGCGGTACGTAATACAGTAAAACAAGAAAGTTATGTGTTTGCCCTAAAACCCACATGTGATTCGAAGAACAGCATACTAAGATTACGCATATAGTATAGAGCTAGTTTATGGAGTCATAGAATAAAAGGAACAGTATGTATTATTCTAAACAATGATTGGTTGCTGGGCTTCGCAAGGGTTGTTGATTCAGCCACATCCGATATCTGGCGACCTGTAGAGAGATATTTGCAACCTACGACGCACTCTTAAACTCAGGTTGAGCCACCTCTACCTCCTGAGTCACCGGTTCATGCCGTACTTTCGCCTCGACATCACCTCTCTCCAGCTGTTGAACCTGATGCGTCGTCACCCGTGTCTTCCAAGCCGGAGTGCCAATATGCTTCAGTCCATTAGGATCTTCGAACATAGCTTCGGTCTCCTCCAATGTCTTCCCAGCTGTCTCAGGGAAGAAGAAAAACACGTGGATTAGCATTACGGTGTTAAACACTCCAAAAATGATATACGTCTGCCACCGAATGTTAGCAAATGCAGGGGGGGTGAAGAGCCCCAGAGCCGTATTAAATGCCCAGTTTCCTGAGGTACTCAACGCCACTCCTTTTCCTCTTAAACGCATTGGAAATAGTTCCGGAGGATATACCCAGCTGACGGGGCCCCAGGAAGGCGCATAGGATGCGACAAATAGATAGGTACAGGCGATTAAACCCTTTGCTGCACTGCCGTGAAGCTTCATCGACTGCTGGGCGACTCCATCGATCCCACCGGGGACGACCTCGCCATGGACGGCCATGATAGCGCCATTAGCATACATAAACGTAGCCATCAGTATTGCGCCGACGATCAAAGTTGGTCGTCGTCCCCAGCGATCAAGCCAGATCAGAGCTGGAAGGGTCATGAGGACGTTGATGATGTACTGGATGGAAGAGGCCAGCAGGTTCGAATCACCGGAATAGCCTGCCATGGAGAAGACGTATGTGATATAGTACACTGAGCATCAATTAAGTATATCACTTTGCCTAGGAGTTCCTGATCACTTACTCATGACGTTCATGCCGGTCAACTGAGACCAAATCTGCATGAAGAGACCGATAATGGTGCGGTTCAACATTCTCGGCGTGAATAGGTCAAGATACGTAACATTCTTGAATTGGCGTTCAAATTCACACATGTCTCGGATGTCCTGCATTTCAAGCGCGACAAATGGGTGGTTCATATCTCCCTTGCAGTGAACCTTCGCCAGGACCATGTGGCAATCTTCCCAGCGATCCTGCCGAGCCAGCCACCGCGGCGATTCCGGGAGAATGAGCATGCCAAAGAATAAGAAAACAGCTGGAATCATCTGCAAACCCCAGGGAATTCTCCACGCTGCCGTGCTATATCCATTGGAGGTGCGCGAACCAATGTAGGAGCACCCATATGAGATACTGATGGACCAGTCAGCTTTCTAACATTGCTCTTGCTTCAGCTGAACTTACTAGAACATGATCAGAATACCCCAGGTAATTGCCCATTGCTGTATACCTGTGAAACGGCCTCTCTTTGATGGAGGGGACATTTCACTGATGTAGACGGGGACCTGGGCAGATTCGATACCTACACTGAGACCGTTGATCACTCGGCCCACGACGAGCATACCAATGTTCTGGGAGGCACACATAATCGTCGACCCAATTATCCTGTGATCTACATGTCAATGACATGTGCGGCCCTTTGTGCCTTTTCATCAGAGGCAAGAGTTTCTATACTCACCAGATTATACAACCGACCATGATGGATTTCTTCCGACCTATGCGATCGGACAGCGGCCCAGATATCAAGGCGCCCAGCCAGGAACCGGCCGACATGGCTGCGGTAATACCTCCTTGAACAAGCGATTTCGGGCCGGAGCAGTGGTCGTCATTGTTAAAGGGAGGGCCCGAGGGACCCTGGTTGAAATAACACTTGTAGGAGTTTTCATTCAGCTGAGCCGACATGGAAGAGATATCAAAGCCAAAGAGGGCACCGCCGACGACGGCGATGCCCGCAATAACATAGATGTTTCCAACCAACATGATGATCCACCCTAATCGGAAGGGTTCTCACAGTATGGGCATGGGAACGTAAGACCCCAGGGGAAGTGAACGATCTACGAGGCCAAGAGCGCCCTTTAAATAGGAGCGAACTAGGTCCGAGTCAGTAACCAGCAAGAGGTTCCAGACGAATATTGACCCCGCACTGAGAATTGGGGGTCATATCTTCTTACAAGGAATAGCCTCACGTCGGCAGCAAGCCGACTCACTTTAGTGGAGGTTATTTGGATATATCTCCTGACGTGTCCCGTGGTTGCTGATGCGAAACGATTGGATCGATCGTACTGATGATGAGGGTATCCTATAAGAAAAGAAAGGAAAAATTTCGATGATTGGTCGGGCAGGTTGGCATCCTGGCAGTCACATTGTGCCAAGGCAGTATGTTAGGGTTACATGATGTCTATCGAGTTAAACAGGTTCATGTTGCACTCTTCACACGAGAAGGTCGCCCAGCGTAGTTTTGACGCCTGCTTCGGTCCACAGAAGTGTCAAAATCTATCGATACGCGCTTTTAGTTATAATATATTTACCATTCATACTCCGTATATGAAGTGTGGATGGACACTTCCCCGGATTTCTCCCCTACCTCCATTGAGACGTACAGTTTCGAACTCTCCACATCCCCAGACGGGCAACCACATGTCTTTCTCTCCACTTCATGGGTTGAACTAGTCATTTCCGATATGAGATCATCGGTGAGAATCCCACAAATCACATTGTTGTCCATCAGCTTCTTCGCTCCGGGGTCGATAACAAAGTTCTATTGAAGGGGTAGGGGGTTCCTTTTGATTTTTTCTCAGTCCCCGCATGGACCTCTTCTCCGCAGCTTGCTATACTACCATATTATGGGAAGAGTACCTCTAGACGGCACAACCCATGGCGTAGGGAATTTCCCCCGGGTGATTGGTGGAGGTGATCGTGTGCTCCCACAAGATGGATTCATAGGCACAATTGCCAAGAAGGGTGGCTGCCGTTGTGTATATCATGGGTATATAGGATAGTTCACGCCTCTTTGCTTGTTTCAATGGAGGTCGAACTGAAGGGGATTCTTGCCTCAACCTCAATCACTTCAGCCACTTAATCCATTTCAAGAGGGGCTGGATGTTCAGGCTCTTGGCAATCATCAGACCAAGACGTGAGTCAAGAGGGGATTCGACCAGCAAGTCAATTGTCCAAGACTTGTCTATTCCCTTGGCGCTCAGACCATCTCACCCTCATTCCATCTCTCTCTTATGACGGCTGATCATAGTGCCGAATTGCCGTCCCTCGACTCACGTGATGCGGCACGTGAGTGTAACTGCTGACATAATATGTTTTGGTAATGATAACAAATTATTAGTAGTCAGGAGTTAGTATTCAAGCCCTACTCCGTACTCTGTGCGTCCGAGTACTCCGGCGAAATCTGTCGAGGTTCCGGAACGAATACGCCGGATTTCCTATTCGACTCTTTGACCAACGGAGTAAAGACCGGCCGAACGAGCGCCGGTCATAACAAGTGCAATGATGACATTGTAGTCCCCAAAGACGCTTAGCTGCAGACGAGCCCTGAAACCCCACCACCCAGCCATGGATTCGAGTGGGCAGCAAAACGCTCATATCCACGGGTCAGGGATCGCGACTACACTCAATCGACTTTGTACCTCCACCCTAGGCCAATCACTGTGCCGCCTTGCTCTTCCTCACATTCCCTTGGCGGAATTCCCCTTGGGTTCCAAGCCCACAATGCGCGTCCACATTGCGGCGGCGTAGCTTTTCACCAATAACGAAACTCCACACTGGGTTCCAGATTCTGTAAAAGGTAAAACAAACAAGCAATCACTCTGCCGCTATTACCGACTCGGTGTTCTCCCGAGATCCATGGATACCTTAAGGGTTTCCCGATCAGGTAGGTGATCCTCGCCGCTCTAAGCTCGGGAGGGCAAGTATCTAGTAGTACTTACTAGTCTAGCTGATCCTTCGTGTCTAGACTTCGAGTCATTCTTGGCTACATTCCAATCTCTTGCTGCTTTACGCCGGCAATGAATCACCCAGGCTGGGCGTTAGTAGTATATATTAACGAGGAACTGAAGTCAGGAGATCCGTGGTGGCACGCCTTGCAGCTACCTTGCTTTTGCGGTCGGCGGGAGTCAAATGTCAACTGACCATCATCAGTCAATATAGGTCCCCTATAAGGGGTAGTTGCTGCATGAGATGTCCTGGGCATGAATGAACACCAATTCGACAGGCGCATACACCGTATACCGACTGGACTTGTTCAGGCAAAAAGTGATTCTCCTCAGTAATCTGACTTCCGACCTTCTGACCCATAGACGGTTTGGTGCTGCGGTCAATCACTCCATAGACGAATAGATAGCCATTATCCTATGCACATACAAACGAGGCCTTCAGTTGCCATAATAAAATGCATGCATGGATACATGGATATTCCTTGTGTGCCGTAACCAGTAGAGAGGTACGCGACGTACTGATATCTCATCAAGAGGGTTATCTAAGACTTCATAGTGATGAATATAATGATGCCAAACCACTGGATATGAATATTTAATTTTGGGAAAGGTAGAGATACTCTGTTTGATTTGGGCATATGAAATTTGTGGTCGAAATTCATTCCGTTATGCCCTCATGGTGTGTACTATATATGTTTATCTGATTCCCACCTAGCAACTTGAACTACTTGGCTATTATAGTAAGGAAAGTATTGTGTTACTACTAGTACTAGTTAAGACTTCCCCACGAACTAATAGTTTATGTGTAAGATATCTATCTCCGCCATCATGCAATTCAATCTACATGGGATACAGATTCCATGATGTCTGCTGTTGTACTACTCTATTGTTAGTATGGACTTAGGGGTAAAAGCGGCGGCACTCCGCCGCCAATCAGCGGGTGTCGATCCTCATCCGTCGTCGTCAACCCTCGCTCACTCTCAACATCCGTTCGAATCCTGATTGTCTTGTCTTGTCACTCCGTTCCACTCCCATCTTTTGCTCCTTCACCCTTGTCCCTACCTAATCTCCTTGTTTCTCTCTGCCTCTCCCTCCTTCTACCGCTCTTTCTGTCATTCTTCGTAACATTTTGGATGGTCTAAACAAACCATGCCGGATTCGTTGCCCGATATCAGAACCCACCCTAAGAGGATCGTCATGCTCTGTGCCATCAGGATTTAATCCCGTTAGTTTCCGAGGACGATGCCAACGCTTCTGTCATATTCAGAGCCCGTCGTGTTTCCCATGGGGCGTGCTGGTCAAGCATGTCCTGGGATTTGAAGAAGAAGAAGCTACAAGCGCTGTGGTCGCAGGTGACCAAGAGTAAGTGACTTGTCATTTCCCGCTGAGGACATGCGTTAATGGATATGATACTGTACTAGGGTCCAATGCCTCAACCGCTCGTCATGCGTCGCCCTCGCCATCACAAGGATGGCGCCCCTTCACCTTGCGCCCGATCTACCTGACCTTCCTTGCCTGTCTGATGGCCTTGATGTTGCTGATATTGGAGGGTTTGCGTCGCTATACGGAGTGGTACGGAGGTCTCGTCTTTGTGGATGCGACCGAGGAAGTGTCCGGTCTCCAGTCCTTTGCGTACAACTATATCCCCATTATCGTCGCCCTCATTCTGTTGACCTTGTGGTCTCTCGTCGACTTCGATGTCTTGCGCCTCGAGCCGTACTTTCAGCTGGCCCGACCGGAGGGCGTACCCGCTTCTGTACTCTTTATCAACTACAATTTCGGCCAAACCTTCATTACACCGTTTCTGTCCGCCAAGCGAGGTCACTGGGTCGCCTTGTTGGTTTCGATCGTCACCGTCCTCACTCGAATGTTCCTCCCCGCGCTGCAGAGTACTCTCTTGGAACTGCGCGAGGTCACCGTGGTCACCAATGAGAGTATGAATACTTGGCCGTCTTTGGTGGGGTTGGGTATTCAGGCCAATTGGATTGCCGCTCAGGAACGGAGCAGTTTCGATTCTGCAAACTCAGCCTTTGCGTCAACCGCCAATACTCTGCAGAAATCACGCTCCCCCGATTTCGCCATTCCGCCCGTCCAGATCCCCACGAACGACCGCCGGGAAAGCACAGTGTGGAAAGTCAATCAAACCATATACTGGTCCCAGTTGTCCTGCCAGGATTTATTGGTTAACGATACGTTGCCAGTGACAATAAATCAAGCCAATGTGAAACACCCGGTTGTGTCGTGGAACGTGACGGGATTGCCCCTGGTCAACGGGACGAACGAAGACTGTTCATTGGACTTTCACTACGATAGCATCTTTTACCATGACACTGACTTTCTTCAAGTGCGTTACTGGGAGCCTGTGTGGACGACGGATACTCTCTACTCGAGCTCGGTGCGAAAGGCGTTCCGCCCTCGTGATTGCGACCCTTTTGATTTGTACGGTGTTCTCCTATCAGTCAACGCTACGACGGTGCATGCCGATGCGATTAGCTCGCTGGGCTCGCAGTATACTTCGTCGGCGACCATGTTTGCCTGTCATATCCAGTACTATAAAGCGCTAGCGGAGGTCTCTATGCATGCGAATAGTTCCATCACATCACTTCATGTAGTGACTAACACCACCGCCAATCTGACTAGCCAGGAGTTCAATATCGATGAGTTCCAGGGACTCCTCTCCCATCGGGCACCATACACTAGTGATATCCTCTTTATGCAATATAATGACACGATGGGCGATCGCATCGTCACGGAGCTTCCGGTCATCGGTCAGCACATGCCCGATGTGGAACCTATGCCTGTGTTGGATACCGCCACGATCATGCAGCAAGGGGAATTCGAGGAAAAGGTCAAGCGAGGTGTCATTCAGACATTTGTAATGACCATGGGTCGTCTGTTCAACCCGGATGTACCCCCAATCACCGTCCCCGCCGTCCGCCTCGCACACCAGGTCACCATCGCCGTCGTTTCGTTCGCAGCAACATTGTCGGAGGCCATTCTCTTCTTCGGGATCGTTGTGGCCTTGGGTCTACTTTACTTTTACCAACGTCGTCCCAATATCCTTCAAAGTGACCCCGCCTCTATCGGAGCCATGTGCAGCATGGTAACAGACTTATTCTCGCCATCAAACATACTCGGCAACGCCCAGTCCGATCTGCATCAGCTCTCGACTCGGCAGCTGCGAATGATCCTCCGAAATTTCCGACTCTACTGGCGGGAAGGGCCTATGGGAAGACGTGTAGAGATTGTATCAGTGGATGGTGATGGTCAGGGTAAGTGCTCGGCCGGTCAAATGCGGTTTCTCGAATGTTCGCTGACGAGACCAGACTCCCCGAGGAGCCTGCGGGATCGGATCCGCACGCGCGTTGACCCGCGACCACATTTCCTGGTTATTCCTATCTTTATCCTTGAATTTCTCTTTCTTATCGCTGTTATTGCTGTCATGTCGCTGGTCATCGCCTCTCTGGCCCATGAAGGTAGTTTCAGACATCTCACCCAATCGGATTCCAGTTTCTTCCAGGTTGTGCTATCCTTCCTCCCTTCTGTGGTCGCTTCTGCCGTCGGGTCGCTGTGCACTTCTATCCATCGGAATATCAGCATTCTGGAGCCGTGGGTCCACCTGCAGCGCGGAAAGGCCAAGGCCGGGGCCTCTTTATCGATGAATTATGCCTCTCAAACCCCGTGGCTAGTATTACTGAAAACAATCCGCGACCGCCATTTCCTACTAGGCCTGGTATCCTTAGCCTGTGTGATGAACACGGTCCTCACCGTGGTTGCTGGTGGGCTTTTCACGCAAAAGCTGACCACCTCTGGCTTCGCGACTCAAGCCATTAAGGCGAACTATAGTAATTCCATCTTTAAGCAAACCGACTTTGCCGCTGATTTCACCGAGTACGATCTAATCGAGACCAGCATTACCAGCGGCGTTCCCATGCTGCCGTGGACTAGCCCGGATTACTCATTCGTGCCGCTCAAAAATAGCCAGCCAAACGTGACAGCCTCCTACAGAGCCACGACTCTCGGCATTGGGGCCGATCTCGAATGTCAGGAACTGTCGATCTCCAAGCACTTGAAGACGAACGCCACCACGGGGGCACCCTATTGGCAGTACCAACCATTTCAGAATGATAGCCGACAATGCACGGTGAACATGTTCCGGCAAAATCATGAGAAGATCCCTCTCTCCATCCACTTCCTTTCCCCTGCGGCCTTGGAGGACATGGATCAATGCCAAACATTCACGGTGCTGGTTGTTGGACGATGGAACTATACGGGGGACTCGGCCATTACGGACCACAATACTGTGGCCTTGCACTGTGAACCCCAAATTCAGATGCAGAATTTTTCCATTCTCTTCGACCAAAAGGGCCAGATCCAGGAAAGTGACCCGATGCCCAACACTGCTATCACATCCGGTTCCATGTATGATAATGCGACGATCAGTCTGGGTCAGTTTAACAAAGTCTTCGCCTCGATCCCTCAAAACTTCGCGGGTGAGGCAGAGCAGAAAGGACCCACGGTGTCTTCGTATGACTGGGCTGGCTTTCTGGTTGCTCGCCTCTATAAGCAAAGAGAACACGGCATTTCCTCCCTTGAGCCTGATGACTTGATTGCCATGTCGGAGACAGTCTACCAATGGGTGTATAGCACCTACTTTTCTTTGTGGGGCCCGATCTACCTTGAACCGTTGGAGAACTCCCACACTGCCACTAATGCAACCGTCTACTACAGCACCTGGGCGATGATCCCGTCGGTCCCTTCATTGACCATAGCGCTGTCTATCATCGCGCTGGACACGCTGGTCGTGTTGGTCGTGTTTGGGACGCGGCGGGGTCGATTCAAGGGGCCGCGAATACCACGGTCGATCGGGTCGGTGATTCCCTGGATTGCGAACAGCCGCATGCTAAGTGACTTCCGGGGAACGTATTCTTGGACCAGTCTCCAGCGTCGAGATTACCTGGAGCGGTTGAATAAGCGATACGCCTTCCGTCTGTTTCCGGGATCAGACGCGCAGTGGCGATTTGCCGTAGACGAAGAGCCAATAGTGGAGGAAAACAAGCCCACTGTCGTTGCAGATCCGGGGACCCTAGATCCCACTAAGCAGCCCGATGCGATTGAGCTCCGGCCTATTGGGGACGAGGGGACTGGACCTCAACGGATTCACGACTAACGTGACATGCCATGTCTGTATTATAGCATAGCGTCTTTGGTTTTCGTTAGACTAGGATTTGGAGTTCTTGTATGGGTGGATTGGATGTAAGGATACATGTACATATAATATGGTAATACGGGAACCACGACCTTGCAAATGCTGTCTCTGCTATAGACCGTCAGCCCATTCTTATGACCTTACCACCTACCCCCGACCCGAGTCCCTCATGTCTAGCCCGATATACATCAACCATTGCACCATTGGGGCAGTGAGACATGCGTCGACAACACCTTGCATAGACCACAAAGATCATCTCCAGCTCCTTCGGCCGGTGCAGTGTCTCTGCTCTACTTTTGTCCAATCCCAGATTCATCCTAGAAGTCCTCAGAATGCCGTGACGTGGGCAACGGACGCAAGGAGCTAAGATGGAGACACCGATAAAAAGCCCCTTCTTCCATCGCTCGAACGGTGATCGATATGGTTTATTTCAGGCTCTGCGCACGCCTCCCCCGCTTTGGCCTTTTGTAAGGAATGACGATGGCCTTCCCAGGTTATGGTTCCAACCCATCATGGTCGCAACTCGTGTATGCGCTTGTCGAAGTGGTACTGATTCAGCGCTCTAAATCCTGCCCAAAAAAGAAGGTTCTCTAGCCGAAAGATCGACCATTCTCTACCGGATCTCCTTGATCATATATCGGGTATACTTCCACCGTTTGTCCGGCATTCCGGGTCCGAGACTTTATGCGGCTTCCTTCATCTCCTACCTTTACCAGGACAGCATTGTCAGGATATTTGTGATTCACATCCATGAGAAACACGGGCCCTTCATCCGCATCGCGCCGAATCATGTTGCCATGGACGGCTCCATCTGTTGATCCGAGGTGTTTGCCCATCGACCCCCAACCGCCCGGTGTTCGAAAAAGACTATCGCCTTCTACGGCCTGACCAAGTGAATCGGGCTTCTATCTGCGCTTCTTGTTGATCACCGGCGCTAGCGACGGGTGATCAGGCATGCCTTCTCTGAGATCGCATTAGCAGGAAAAGAGCAGTACATCACGGTCTATAAAATGAGACTGCTCAAAAGCCGTATAGAGGCAGGTGGGTTAGTGGACATGACCCGGTGGTATAACCATCTCACCTTCGATCCTTGGGACCTCGCCACTACCGATCCGTTCGATTGCCTCCAAAGGAGCGAATACCATACCTTTGTAGCCGTAGTCTTTAGCAGTATTAGAGCTCAAAGGAGGGCGTTAGCATTTGGCCAATATTCACTTCTCCACCATTGCTGGACCTCCTCACGTGAAGCGACAAGGTGAAAAAGAACCAGGAGTTCAAAGATATAGAACGTATTAAGACTGAGAAACGGATCGCCCAGGGAGTCGGCACGCGGGAGGTTATTATGCCTTACATCCTCCGTCACAACAAGGAAGGGACGGAAATAACACATGAAGAAACCATGGTGGAATGCATGAGGATTCATCATTGCGGGCAGTGAGACCACCGCGACAGCATTAGCAGGCCTAACCTTTCACTTAACCCAGAACCCCGAAGTGTACCGCCTGCTCGCCGACAAGATCCGCTCGTCCTTTGCACCCGAAGACGAGATCAATTTAAAGTCCACCAGCACTCTTCGGTACCTTCGGGCGTGTCCGGAGGAGATCCTTCACATCTATCCTCCGGCCGCCGAAACTCTTCCCCGAATCTCCCCCGGCGCTACTGTGCACGGACAACACCTCCCGAAAGGTGCACGTATATCTCAGCGAGAAAGACAAATAAGGAGAACCATCAGACTAACTCCATGGTTCTCCGGTCATACGTGTCGATCTTCCAATGGGCGACCCATCACTCACCTCGTAACTTCATCGATCCCGAGCTGTTCGCCTCGCAGCGTTGGCTGCCCTGGAGACATCCGCTCTACGATCCGCGATACATATCCGATAACAAGGCATCATTGTAAGCCTTTCACTGCAGGTCCGCGGGAATGCATCGGGAAGAGCCTGGCGTATGCGGAGATGCAGCTGGTTACGGCCCGTTTGCTGTGGAACTTTGACATCCAGCTGCAGGATAGACAAGACGATTGGGTGCAGCGCCAGCGAACCTTCGTTGTACACGAGAAAAGGACCGTTGATGGTCAAGTTGCGACTGAGGGCTGGACTTTGAGACTCGCCGGTTTTGTTGCGGGCTGAGATGGTTTGCTTAGAATGTCAAGTTAAGAAAAGCCGTGCAAGCGGCCCAGTGTTCTTGTTTCGTATATTTTGTCAATATCTATGGGGTAAGAAAAATGGTATATGTAGTTATATAATATTCTAGAAACGGTATCGGAGAAGATGGGCATAGTTGTAGCCCCTGCCACTAACTCTACTGCAGAGAGGCCTTAACTACAGAACAAGGATCTACAACGATCGTGAAGAAGAGAAGACTACTAGTGAGATCAACCTCAATATTTTGAGAAAGGTTCGTGGCCTGCAACTGTATTCATTTCCCACAACAAGTGTGGGTTCGCCTTTGGCCACAGTCTTGCCAATACTCGCAAGCGTATCATCTCAAACGCCGTGCCGCCTCTGCTTCTTGTGCCATTTCAACCACCTGTTTGCTATCGCCAAGATCCGCACCATCGTCAGCGTCCAGAACGTCTTGGGGGACCCTGGAATGCGAGAGTCTCCGCTGGGACTCCGAGACACATCGTACCGTACGGACTCATGATAACAAAAGCTAGGTGACACCTCTTTTAGATAGCTTAGAAAATAGATGCCGGGTTGGCAATTCCAATGATAGAGATAACGAAGCTAATCAAGGCGATAGAGGCGATAGTACTAATGCTGGGGTTCGATCGGCCGGTGGAAGTCGTTAGTGAAGAGAAAGAACTGGACGTAGAAGTGGCCACTGAAGTCGCTGCCGTTCCATCAAACGCAGTCGTAAACACCAAGGCTCTATTCTTCCTAGCTATACGCCGGCCGGCCAGCTCGTAGTTTGGTGGGTGACCGCTAGCGAACCTCGGTTTTGAATTCTTTTCTATTTTATGAAGCTTTATGCTCAAAGGAGGACTAGAAGGTGTTTCAATACCTTCTATCTTTCCGTTTACAGAGAGGCCATGGATGGGAAATGATGTCAAGTCAATGTAAATTCCGTAGTCCAGCTAGAAATGCGCCACTGCTGTCTTGCAACAAAATCACCAAACAATCGTGAAAGATTTCCTACGCCCGCGACTCCATGTCTCATACTTGATTCACGCACTCCACCTCCGGGACGGCTTCTCCATCCTCTTGAATATCTGGGGCGATCCTCCGAGCGGCTTGGGTTCTGGGGTAAGAACCTGGCCCTTGTTCGGGGGGCCGTTGAAGTTACCGCTGTTGCAGGCGTCGTCGATGCCATTGCACTTTTTCCCCCAGATATCGCAAGTCTTATAACCGGTAGGAGGCGTAGTATCATAGCACATCTTGCTCTGGTCCCAGCACTTCTTCGACGACTAAAAACACAAGTTAACAAAAAGCCCATAAGCCCCAAAACAGACAAGGAGTAACGTACAGCCCAGCACCCATTCTCATCACTGTAGTCAGGCACCTCAAACCCACACCAGTTATCCCGTTGCAAGATACACCCAGCTGGCTTCAGACCCTTGCTCTGCGTATCCCTCTTCTCCAAATCCACCGACCGCCCCGCAACCCCCTTACTCTCATACACATGAGGCCCCGGGATCGGATACGGCAACTGCAACGGCTTGGCATAGATATTATACTTCAAGCCCGGCGTATCAAGCGTATACGTGCCCTCCCCAATACTAACAGTTTCCGGCCTCGCACTGCCCCCACCCTGCACGTAGATCTGCGCACAGTTAACGTAAAACTGAGGATCAAGCGGATCCGCAAACGCCGCCATATGCAGCGCCAATAACTCCGTGCGGACCAGGTAATACCCATCCTCGATATCCTCGGGGATCCGCACAGACAGGAACCCGTTGTTATCGATCAGTTTCTCCGTGCACCATTTCTCTGCCTGCTCGTCGTACCCCGTGTGCCAGATCTTGAACCACCCGTCGCCGGCGGCATTGTCGTCGGCCGTCGCGTCCTCCACTTTCTTCATGTACACGGCACAGGGGCCCTTATGGCCGATGTCGATGGAGCCCGGTTGGCTTCCATCGGCGTATTCGCGGAATTCGAAGGTGAGAAGGGAGTTGGCTTTTGCGGGGCAGACGCGTGCTACGCCTTTTTCGCCATCTTTGCCTGTTGGTTTTTGGTGGTTAGTTTAGGTGGTTGGGGGGTTTTGGGGGGAGGTGGGGGAGGTGGGGTTGGTTTCATACCGCAGGCCATGTTCTTGCTGGACAAAGGCTCGATGGGGTAATTGATGGTGTTGCCATCGTGGGTCAGGCGGACGCAGGTGCCGTCTCCCTGGCTGACTTCGTCCACGTAGAGGGTGGTGAAGACGGTGTGGCTGAGCGCCAACGGAGCGAGGAGGAAAAATAGGGCTGAACGAAGCATTTTTGGTCTGGCTAGAGGGAATGTAAGAACTAATCACAGATTGATAAAGGGTTAAGGAATGAATAAGCGAAAGCCTGCTTCAAGCAGGAATGCTATAGAAAAGAAAAACGGTAGAGAACGACTGAGAAAAAGAAAGGAATGACTTGGTGGCTCGAAGAATTGGAGAAAAAACAGCGCAAAGAAGAAGATTCAGATGAGGGTATATAAGAAAAACTCAAGATCCTAACGCCTGCACCGAGACCCAGAAGGACCCTGGGAATCGTATCCAATAACCACCAGAACCCTTAATAGAATAGAAGCAGGGCATCCATGACTCCAGTCGATCAATTAGATCGCTCGGCGCTTACCGAGAGATTAGCAGCGGAGATCAACCAACCAAACCGTTAGCGGTGCCAGGTTCAGATTCGCTGAAATGCCGGCGGATGCTACCCTACGTGGCGGTTTCAGGCAATTGGTGGCGTTCGCGTGTTCTTTGTCGCGGTTGGGTTTGGTGGAAATTTGATGGTGGAGACTGTTGGCTGACAGACAGGCTTAATGAAGGCAGAGCCAGCCAGTCGTTGTTTGTCCCGGTAAATGAGCTCGTTTCACCTTGAGTCAGATCGGTCCAACATGCATGAGAGCCGATTTTGAGGGAAATGAACCCGCACCCGTTGCATTATCTCTCTGGTTGAATGGAAGGACAGTCGATTGTTTGTCATTGTACTTGTGTAAGGAAAGCAGACATGGACATCTACATAATGGCATCCACAAAGGACACCAGTTATGCCCCTGCGAGAGGTGTTCCTGTGTTTCTTTCGGGGCTGTGGTGGGCTGGTGGATCTATCTTGGATCCGGGTAGGAGGAGTCTTGGCTCCCCATTTCACCGAAACCCTCTCTCTGTTTGATTGGCTCATCAGTCTGACTGTGTTGGAGAGTTAGGGCTTTTGGTTCAGGTGCAGATCCAATGGGAGTTCTTTTGGCTTTCAGGAACGCCCCTTCTGCTGCATCAAGTAGGGAAATTCCTTCCTCTGATGGCGTACACAACCACAAAAAGCAAGGCAGAACAATCTTCCCTTGAATCTATTTTTACTCTAGAAATTACCTTATACATTGTGTATTTCATCATAAGATCATATCTGATCCGTCACAAAGTACTGAATACGATTCGGATGGACTGTAATTCTGACCTTGACGGGAGAATGAATGCGAGAAGCCACAACTTCACCAGACGTGGGGGAATCCTCAGTACCATTTCATGTCGATTATCTTTACTTGGGAATAAGAAAATATATCACTAAACATATCCACTGAGCAAAGAGGAGGGGTAATTTGAAACTGGGCGATTAACCGTGAAGGAAGATGCTGGTCGGGGGTATATATCCTCCTTTGGGGCATGGAGTAGTCAGCTGACTACCAACTCCAGTACGACTCTAAATACTTTCACGCCGGCAAATATCCACGCGAGAACTCTGTATTCCCCCTGGATCGAATACCCGGCCTGCATTGGACCTATTCGGCATGTAGTTCCCCAAGGAAGTCGAACCCGCATGACCAGGGCGACTGGTTTTAAATCGATCGGGCGCATTCAGTTCACAATGTATTGTATGGTAGCTCTGCACTTATAGGTGTCTAGTTTTGAATACTTCTAGATTCTTACACCTTCTTGCAGTTTCACCCTTTGGCCGTCTTCATGTTCTCTGAAAATAGGAACATGGCATCTGAGGGGGTAGATTCTTGCCTGGCTGATCCTCTGGCACACGGAGTATTTACATTCCATATTGGTTGACTTTAGGATACTAATAGCTTCAGCTCCGGAAGATGAAGATAATCATTAGTTGGATGCGCAAGGAGCAAGTAATAGGGTCCCTGGCAAGGGAAGTTAGGATTATATATAAGATAACCTGGAGATTAGCGGCAATGCTTAAGTCGCTGCGCAAAAACATTCTAGATAAGTTTGGCCTAATATAATCAAATATGATAATGATTAATAGGATGTCATTCATATGATGGCTAATATGGAACCTCATCGAGAGCATAAAATGACCTATAGATGTCTTACTGTCTTCGCTCCTGATCTTGTCCTACACTTAGCAATACGCCTTGTAGTTCGAGTCCGCGATAAGACTTACAACGAAGCCGAAGCATGACAAATACACGACGAAAGCAGTTACCCCAGTGTACTTATTAGCTAGTGACTTCTGCTGTACAGCAAATAATACAAGGCTAGATAACTTGCCAATTAGTTTTTTGGTTCAGTAAGAAAGACTCAGAAAAACAAATTACGGCACCTCAACGACATGAACAATGCCAGCAGCCTGCCGCCAGCATGCATCTCAAAGGGAGCATGTCTAGGCAATCTATCGCCCGCCCTGTTCGTTTTATTAATATACTGACCAAATTTCACCGCAATAAGATTAAAACTAAGCAACACCACAGCTATAAAGGATAGGTTCTCAGTCCGGCTTCCTTGTGATATGTTTTCGAATTTTGTAGGGGCCTACAGTAAGAACTTATGTTTAGGCTTTTTTTGCCGTGATCCGGAATCAACAGTGCTACTAGCTGGCTGGTCGAAATTGTAGGCTTGCCGCAGGACACTGTTTCGCAAGGATGGATGTTAGGATGAGGATATACGTTGCTAATCACGTACAGAAGGCTTTTTCCAAAGCCGACGGCCAGGGGTGAGGGAAATGGGAAAAAAAGACTTGAATGAGCGTAGTCGGTAGCAATTTCGCGAATGCTTGGATGGACTTTATATGTAGCAAATTGGCCAAGCCTAGGAGAGGCTATCAGTATAGCAGAAACCTTACCAGCTACTTAGCTGTAGCCTTCCTCATCTACGCAAGGCAAAACTGACTGTATCACGGCTGCGCAATGGTCCGATAACCCTCTTTGGCTCTCAGAGATTTCTCAACATCCTGAACGTGTAACTATGAAGGACCAGTCCCCCTTGCCCTCGATACACGGGTCGATTAAGTCTTTCACTGTTTCATCAGCCGGGTAGGGAACACCTATGACGTCTGACCTTTGACGGTATGATATGACGAACAATACGCCTTTGACATGAGAGCCTTCAAATATGAATCTACATGGATTGAAATTGAACCTGTCACATTGAAAGTGTCTCGATTATTCGAAGAGCGGTACCTCGGGAGGTCGGTAAGAGTTTGTGTTAAGTAGTTTTGTCAAGGCACTCAATGATATAGTTGATACTAGAATCTGGGCGTTCAAAGAACTTGAGTTCCTCCCATTAAGCTTGTGACTTCAGGTCTAGACCGCGGTTGTAGTCGAAACAGCCAACGGAGATGTGTTGACCAGTCTCTTTTGTATATATAGCAACCACCATAGACTGCCGAGGTTACTGCCCTCCAAGATCCCTTAATATAAAGCACTGTAGATGTGACGCCTACCGGGTAGGGTGTGGTCAATATGAAGTCTCTCTTGAAACGCCGTAGATCTACCGACTGCGCTTTGAGACTCAAGAATTTTCTAGCCTTAACTCAATTAAGATTACCCAACTACTGTATCAGATCTATCACGGTATACGTAGTGTTCCCTATTGACAGGACCTTGCATCCTTGGCTCACTGTTGCTTGGACGTAATTTGGGATTGTGATTCGGCATTTCGGAGTTCTCATGATTATTGAAAAATTACTAGGGCTTTGAAACATGCACACGGTCTAAATAGGCTAGCAAAACAAGCGTGGCTGACGATTCATGCTGATCAGAAGCGAAAAATTTGAAGTTCATTAGTAATGGTTATAATACCGATATGTTTAACTATGATTAAGGGGCTGAGTCAGTAGACCTCCAAGGACGGATAATATTGACTCATTCTAAGCGTTATTAGGCTAAAAGTACTGCCAAGGAGCTGTTCCCAATTCCAACGTACGTAAGTAGTTTCCCTTATTTTATATCAACGTGGCTCGAGCCCTACCAAGGCGTAAAATCCGTTCGACCGATCACACTCCAGCATAGTCCAGATCTCCTGACGATCGGAGCAGGAAAACCCAACAAAAGGCCCCAACACTATCGGTAATATCTCGGGGGATTGATCGACGACGCGGAGAAATCACCCGTTTTGGGAGAATACGGTGCCTGGTTTTTGGGTTATCGCGGATAACAACCCTAAAGGACTAAGCCTTTACTCCACATCGATTCCTGAACCGGCCAATTTACCACAGATTCTTGACAGCCGTTTGAGCAGCTGCAGGAGCCATGTGCTATAATTGTATCATGTCAGTCACAGAGATATTAGCCCAGTGATGCCTTACATCGAGATTAATATAGATTGCGGTCCGGGCTGAGCCCGTAGCTAGGGTTTGTCGCACTCTGAGACGGACTTGCCAGGCTCCATGGCTTTAGTGCGAGATTGATCGGCTGATGTCTTTGGAGGGTTCATCCTTACGAAAACTGTTTCCTGATTGAGAGGTTCGACTAAGTTATTCTTGGTATGGTCCGAGTCAGATCGGCATTCAGGATTCGGTAGTCAGAGCCCGATTTCCGGTCTTCCAGACGCATGCATACCGTGGAAACGCTGCAAATAATTCTAATGGGAATCATATCGGGATGTCTATGATAACGTAGTTAAAAGCTTTTGACTCAGATGAGACGAAATAAATCGCGCGTGTCATCGGGGCCCTGACCATTCCATGCGCAGTGCACATCACACATCGAGGGTCTGCCGGGGGTAACGGTTTAATGCTGAATGCTAAAAGCCTCAGGTGGATGAAACTGGACCCACCGTCTGAGCCATAGGTCCTCCCCCCGGACCAAGGAGTAACACTATACCCATGTAGTTAAGTCTACAGAACCTTATCCTTGTCGTGATTTTTGAGATTGTATGGGAAAAGGGGTATAAAAACCCTCGTCCTTGTCGTCATCTCCGGGCATTGTCTCCTCCATCCCAGCGAATCCAATCCATTCATTCTCTGCTGTTTTCTGCCTTTATCTTCTCATCAATAGAGCTGTGCTCCTCGTCATTCTTTCAATACCTTGTCTCCTCACAATCAATATGAAGGCTGTCGCTGCCCTCGCTCTTGTTGGCTGTGCCATCGCTGCACCAACCAAGACAGTTGAAAGTCGTCAGCTGCCCGGACTCGGCTCCCTCCCAGGCCTCGGTGGCTCCTCCACAGGCAGCAGCCTCAGCGGCCTTGCCTCTCTCATCCCCGGCCTGGGCGGCTCTTCATCTGGCAGCGGTCTCCCCGGTCTCGAATCCTCCACCGGCAGTGGCCTCGGCGCACTCTCCTCCCTCATCCCCGGACTCGGGGGATCTTCCTCCAGCGGTCTCCCCGGCCTGGGATCTAGCACCGGTAACATTCCCGACCTGAGCAGCTTGCTAGGCGGATCCTCCTCTAGCTCCCTGCCGGGCTTGACTAAACGTGCCTCGATTACAGAAAACGGCGTCACTCAGAATGCGGGCTGCCAGGAACTGACCTTTATTTTCGCCCGTGGAACCACGGAAATGGGCAACATGGGCTCCGTTGTCGGACCGCCCGTCGCAAACCAGTTGGCCTCCCTTACCGGAAACAAGGTCACCGTACAGGGTGTCGATTATCCTGCTGATGCTGCTGTACATTATACCCTCAACCCCCAATCTTATCTTATTCCCTACCCTTATTTAATTGAAAACCGAAGCTAATGAATGAAAACTAGGGAAACGCCATGATGGGCGCATCTGGCGGTCCAAAGATGGCCGAGCTAATCCAGCAAGCCAAGAAGCAGTGTCCCGATACCAAGGTCGTCCTGGGTGGATACTCCCAGGGTGCTATGGTTGTTCACAACGCTGCCAGCAAGGTCGGTGCTGATGCAATCTCTGGTGCTGTGTTGTTCGGTGACCCCTTCAAGATGCAGGGTGTTGGTAAGCTGGACACGTCTAAGGTTAAGGAGTTCTGTGCTCTGGGTGACCCTGTCTGTGAGAATGGCATGAATGTCATGGCGCATTTGACCTACGGTTCTAATGCTAAGGAGGCTGCGCAGTTCTTGGTTCAGGCTGCTGGGCTTTCTTCTTAGAAAGTGTGTGGTTTGTCTTTCGTTAGAATTTGATTCGCTTGTGAGGATGGATGGATGTATGGCTGGATCAGGGCGCTGGACGCTGTATTACGATCGGCCTTTGACCTGTTACCTAGATTATTTGAATTGAATTCGGCGGCATCGCCCATACAGTTGAACGCGTCGTACAGACCAGCCCACTTCGTAGCGTTGTTGATCACATAGGTTGTTTCCTCTACCTATAGAGCGACGATGTCGCCGTACGTGGAACCGATCCACTTGACCACCTCGGCGTAGCAGAGGTAGATCTTGGACGAGTCAAGTCCGAGAGCATTGCCGCCCTTGGCTTCAGAGGCCTGCATGCAGTCGGCGCCAATGGGTTGCCAGTCCAGCTGGATGGCGGAGATATTGGCAGCGGGGATCTGCTTAAAAAGCTTGGGCAATTGGCTGAAGAACGTGGTGTTGCTGAGGGTGATGCTCTTAATTAATTCGTCGTAGGTGGTACCGACAACAGTGCCAGCAACAAACACATCTCTAGGAAAGTCAATCGTCTCCTGTCTATTTACTATAGCCATCGCCGTGGATTAGAACGTACTTGATGTGAGGGACGACCATCGCTCCGGTCTCCGCAGCGAATTCCGATAATGTCTTGAACTCAAGGGTGCTGCTTATAGCTGGAATGTCGGTAAAAGGGCTTGAAGATCTCGGAGTAGCTGGTGTCCTCGCTGTCGTAGAAGAGGATGACAGAAGTTAAGGGCTCGTCTCCCGGAACCAGCACCGGCATGATATGAGTCTTAGGGTCGGAGATGTTGGATGCATACGTGGCCGCAGCCTGAATATTGTTAGCAAGGACTCCATTCCAAGTATTGATAGTTTCATGCCTTGAGGAATTGATCCACGTATTGCGCGGAAACGGTGTGGGAGCCAGCCAGACCTTGGCCGACTTAATAATCTCTAGGTCAAACCGAGTGACGATATCGAAGTTGCTGCTGCCTCCCTTCAGGGCCCAGAAGAGATCAGAAGAGTGGGTCTTGTTGGCTTCGACAACCGAGCCTTCGGCCAGGACGATTTCATAGTTGATCACCGTGTTGCAAGACCAGCCAACCTGGTTACCATAGAAGTTGACACCTCCGGCTAAGAGTAGACCGGGAACACAGACGGGGTCCAGACGGCCACCTGCCGCAGCGAAGCCGTAGGTACCGAGGTAGGCATAGACATCCTCCCATCTAGACTCGGTGTATACCTGTGAGATGGCCAAATCTTTTTGCCTTTTTTGAGATCTCACATAGCCACTCTATTTGACTATGTGTGTATTTGTATCTGTGAACGTCTACATAGTATGCCACTAGGCTAGAAGATCCACACATTTTATCCTGAGCCCTATGTAGGATATTTAACTGTAATTCCTGGTTGACAGTATCCCTGGATGCGCAGCACCACACTCAAGCTACTTCCCTTTGCACGAACAATCTAGAGTAACCATCGCCTTAATCATATTCTATGCCGAGGAACTCTAGGTAGTCGCTCTCCAGCTGCTCGCTGATTGGTCCAGGCGTATATATTATTGAGTTAAACCCGATGAGGAGATGCTGGCTCGAGGCCCTTCTGTACTATAAAGTTACAATATGCAAGTCAACGGTGAAATAGACGAGATTAAAAATAGCCAAACAAACATGGGAGCCCGAATATGAACGCCGTGAAAGAATGTCGGGTACCATTCGTGCACGCATCTATGAAAGCGGTTCTCGGTGTATAGTGAATTCCCCGGCTCTTAGGGCCGAAGTTCGGTCTTCATGGTCAAGTTTATCATTCGGGTTTTCTAAATGGGGCCAAAACTATGGAAGCTCATGACGAGAGGGAACATATAAAAGGAGCCATAATCGCCCAGTTTAACTTGGATCTTTATCTCAGAGTATTCATCTTTGCTATTAAAACGTTTACATACACCCATGCCTCTAGGTTCTTACACAATCTCTCACCATGACCAGCTCACTGTCAGATCTTACTTCAACCTTGACATCTGCACTGTCGAGCCTGCCACCCCCAGAGATGATCTGCGATGAGGAACGTATTCAGGCTCTGGAGGTAATATATCAGCTTCAGGCTGCATTGCAGACACCCACCGTGGCTATTCAGAAGTATTGCTTTGAGGTATGGCGACGATGCATCTAATTCTATTGCTGACCATTTACTGACTGTATATTTGACCAGCACTACGGCATCGTTGGAATCAGAGTCGCCCAGGGAATGGGTATCTTCGATGCCTTTGCCGCCTCTAACGGGGCGGAGATGACTCTGGCGGAGCTTTCGTCAAAGACCAAAGGAGACGAGAAGCTTCTGAGTATGTGTAGCAACCATTGAATAACACTCCTTGTTAAACCCACGCAACTAACCATAAAATAGAACGTATTCTGCGCCTCCTTTGCTCCCATACAATCTGCAAGGCATCCAGCAACGATACGTATCAACCTTTACCCATGGTGATGATGTTAGCAAATGGATCGGTGGCCGGTGATATGATCAAGCATTTGTAAGTCTACTTATCTCCTCACAATCTACCCTACACTAAAAGACAATACCAGCCACACAAATCTGCAAATTTCCGCCAGTCTCTTCACCTACTTTGAAAAGAATGGGTACAAGAACCCCGAAGATGCCTATGACGCGCCGTTCCAACTAGCTTACCACACAAAAGACCACTATTTCGACTGGTTGAGCAAGAACCCTGACACCCAAAGCGTATTTAACTCGGTGATGACCGAAGCGCAACGCCACCGGGGCGTAGACTGGTTCGATATCTACCCAGTGTCAGAAAAGCTTGCCGTATCTTCCGACCGGGTCACCCTGATCGATATAGGGGGTGGCATTGGCCATGATCTTAAAGCATTCAAGAAGAAATTCCCAGAATTGCCGGGCCAGCTTATTCTCCAGGAACTCCCGCAGGTTATCGAAGACATTAGAGAGCCGTTACCCGAGGGAATCAGCGCTGTCAAGCACAATATGTTTGAGCCACAGCCGATCGAAGGTGCCAAGGCATACTATATGAGGACGGTCCTCCATGACTGGCCTGACAAGCAGGCTCTTGAAGCCCTCATCCACATCCGTAAGGCAATGGCTAGTGACTCCCTTCTACTGATCAACGAGCATGTTATGCCTGATGGACCCAATGTCCCCCTTCTGTCTGCCACTTTGGATCTCCACATGATGGAGCTCTTTTCCGCTCTGGAGCGGACAGAGCAGGAATGGACGAGCTTACTGGAGAGAGCGGGGTTTCAGGTAGTGAAAGTCTGGAGGTCTCCGTCTGACTTCCGCAGCGCACTGTTTGAGGCTACCTTGGCGTGATGGATTTGGTGAGGATGGATGAAGATTAGCAACTTATGATGTATTGACTGCTGCTTTTTGTTTTGACATACAATAAACTTTGTCTTTCAGCGTACCGAGGTGACACTAATCAAAGCCGTTTGTCAACCCCTACGTTGTAATAGCCCTTGCGAGAGTAGAGATCATCATACAATGTTTGTCGAAGCCCAAGGTGTTGGCTCGCAAATAGTTGGATCTGAACTATAGGAGGGGATGCCTTTCAAAGCCAAGTTAAGGAGGAGTTATATAACAATTACGGGTTAGGCCGCAAAATTTTGGAAGCTTGAACAGGCGACCAGTGTATGCCACGCGCTGTGGAGACAGGTATTGAACAAGAACCGGGCCAACCCCTCTTCGTCCTTCCCAATTATGCATAATATTTCACCCGGATCTCGTCTTAACAGCTCACGTTTGAAGATCTCGATGGCCAAGGAAGCAGCTATGTTCGAGTTTGTCATGCTCTCACAATGCGGTCAAGATAGAAGGGTTTTGATTGCACTTATATGAACGCGGTAATTAGGACACTTGGTTGCCACTATCAATAGCCCCGGAATAATGCCCCTGTTTAATATGATTGTGGTGCGCTCCACAAACTTGTCCATGAGCGCTTCGTGGGCCGATAGCATGGCCACATATTCGGGGGTGTAGGATTTAGGGATGGACTCCTTGAAAAGACAGATTTTGATAGATACTATGTGAGAGAGATATTGTAGCTTGACTATGTCAGCACCGCACTGTTTCTTTAGACTGAGCTTGGCATATAACTGCTCGCAGAATGTTTTAAAATTCTCCTTATTCTGATGCTGAGACGATGCAAGGAGTGCTTCCCGCCTTTGGACTAGAACTAGATAGCTAAGCCTAGTCTCTGCACTAGAAAGTGATAAATAGAATGCCTTAATTTGACAAGCGGGTCAGGATTTGCTGTGCCTCTTGCAAGATTTGAGATACTGGGGGGAGGGATTACTACATAGCTCTTTATCACTAGCTCTCTATCAAGGACCAAGAGCAGACCACCTATACCAAAATTCGATGACTGTATATCCAGACTTACAAAAGCCTCAGCCAAAGGGTGGTCTATAGATTTGGATGCCGCTGTGAAGATGCTTTATGGCTCTATCATGCAGCCCCTGTAGCGGCTCTGATATGGTAACAAGCAAGCAGCATAGCAATGTAACTTCCTTGAACAGTGGGCCATGGGGTGCATGGCGTTTATTTAATAAGGCAAAGGATCGTGCTGACTGCTCTAGAGCAAATATGTGTTGAGGGTGATGCACGTTTTCTCTAGCTAATCGCATACTGCTTTCCTCCGTGTCCTCATGGACAGCAGCCAACATGTTAATGGCGTGATATACGGCAGAGTCTGCATGAAACATTGGCATGACCACTTTCTGCCATAAGACTGAGTCGAAAAACATTATGAAGCTGGAAATTGAATGATGCTGAAAATATAAAAAGCGGTGCTTTTCATCCGAGTTCATGACCCATGTAGGTGCATTCCAACATCAGGAAGATATGTAATTCCCCTTTTGTGAGGGAGTCGGCACATATCATATCCTTCGCATATACGGCCGGTAGATGTGCAATGCTTGCATCCGCTCTTGGAAATCCATCGCATTTAATATGACCAGCTCTGCCCCGTTGGATAGTCAGGTCTAGGCCATCTAGCTAAAAGGGGTCGATTTGGTGCTTACCGGTAGGTTCGGCATCTTGTTCTAGATCTCGGTCCTCGAGTCTTATGCCGGTTCAATCCTGGTTCTGTCTTTGTGAGAGCCATTGCTGCCAGGGAAGTTGGGTGGAAGGCTCAGCTGTTCTTATGTCGTAGCAAAACCTGAAATCCTGCTTTTGACGATAGCGAATCGGTAGTTTTTTCAGGTGTGAAGCGGTTAATAATATTGCAAGAATAATGAGTAGGGGTTGCACTGGATTAGTTTAGGGGGCTTTTCACCCTCGCTATTACTCGGTCAAAATTTTATCCTTGCTTCACTGGATAGGAAGCTAGGCAGCCCAGTACGAGCATGGTCATCTGTGAATCTGACACACACAATGTCTGCAAGAGCCTCAAAGCCTTGGGGTACAATTTTGGCCCCAATTATGATTCAGCTGCCTTGAGGGTGTTGATTAATGGTGGGAAATTCCGCTGGATTCGGGTTCTAAAATCTTGCCCACGAGAGCGAGTGGTACTAGATAGGTTAGCTTGAGATACTTTCGTGTATCTCGAATGGATCGATATCATGGGACTGGGTATGAGAGTCTCTACCCATTCCATGTATGTTGGGATCTTCGGATCTTCGCTGACATTGGAGCAAAGCTCTCTTAGCCCCTGCTGTAGCCCTAGTATGATCGGATCACACGGAAACATATTCATTGCTTTTATTGGAGGGAAATTGAAGCCAATCTCCACAATCCTGCAGATATTCCATATAGGCAGGTAATGAGGCGCACGCTGTCAAGCCTGGCTTCGAACAAACATAATTCTCGACAATGTGTGATTGTCCTGGACCAAAAAATGCGTATAAAATATCAACCGCGTATACATACGAATAATCCTACCTTATAACTAAGGTAGTCTATGGTTAGAAGTGCCTAGCAAGAAAATGGAACTACAAGGGTAGAGGTGAAATGAGAGCTTGATTGGGACACCATCACATGAATATCACGATATAATTGGAAGGGCGACGAAGAGAGAGAATAAGTATGAGGGTTTGTATAAAGTACATATATTGGGAACCGCAGAAATCGAACTTCATATACAAAATGAACACTGAAAGAGAATACAGTTACAGATCATTGTCTCGCTCTCTCGTCCGGCATTTTAACCCAGTATTCGCAAAGCTTATCGTGGACGACGCGCTTCCACCGTGTAAGTTGCTGTAGCTCTTCCCGTTTCTCCTCTACTGTGGTTTTGTTTCCCATCCCAAGATTGAAAGGCCGATACTCACGATCATAACCCAGTCGGTGGAGGACACTGGCGTGAATCTTGGCTTCCTCTGGCAATGGTCGTCGCAGGCCCCTTCCGTGCCACCGAGTCTCACGAACGTTCCCATCTGGTCCGACCTTTGGTCGCTTGATAGGGAGATATTCCATAACGCGCCAAAAGAGAGTCTCAACTCCTCTCCCGGAGTCATATCCTAGAGAGTCATGGATTTGAGCCCTCTCGGCGGCTTCCAAAATCTTGGGATCGTAGTCCTCTATCCTCGGATTGAAGCACCCGTGCCTTTTAAGCTGGATAGGGTCAAAGGTGAGCTCGGCCCAAATAGCCTCCTGTACCATCCACATAAGGGGTATCTGGCTGGGCCCTGGCTTTTCGGATGGCCATCCACCGCCAACATCGCTGTGATCTCCGGCGAAGTATACCTCCTCAAAATCTTGTACGCCTTCTTCTTTGTCTTCTTTCAGACTTTCTATCTTTTCTTCTCTCTTACCTTCTCCCTTTCCTTCTTCTTTTCCTTCTTGCTTGCTTTCTTCTTTACCTTCAAGCCGAGGACTGTGGGAGATAGCTGATTCCGCTTTTGCCGCCCATGTGCTGGTGCGACTGATCTTCGGCTTCTCGCCGAACAATTTCGGAGGTTTGAATAACACGGGCTGAAATTTGATCCGCTTCTCATCAATACTAACCGCGTGTCGCATAATCTTTGGACTGGGCCTGACTTCGATCTCCTTGTCGACCACGCGGCTGAACTCAGCGACGCTGTTGACGGTATCGAAGAGTCCGAGAAAATGAACTAGGCCAGGAGACCGGCACATCGTTTCTCGACACATCCGCAGAGATGCTTCTGTTTCTTTGATCTCCTGTTCAGACTCCGCAAACTTCCACCTGATGAAAGCGTCCCAAACAAAGGGGATCGTTTCTTCGTTATCGGCCGAGATTAGGCCGGCAAAGTCAAGCATTTCGTTGAGAAATCGAGCTGTGTAGGCGCCGCGAGAGAATCCAAAAAGATATATTCTGGATCCGGGGACCCATCGGCGGGCGAGAAAGCGATAGCCGGAGATGACATGGTCGTTAAATGATGTTGCGAGTGCTTGATCGACAATTCTGCTAGTTGGCAGGTTGGCCACGGCCTGGTATGCTAGACTGCTAAACGACGCCATGGTAACGTCTGTACCTATACCGGCTGCTGCGACTGAGATTGAGATCGTATGTTGTATCTTGGATGATCACCTACGTTGATAGTAACAATCTAGCTGCAGTCAGTATATAAGAAACACGACACAACCCCACTATAGAGATGACTTACATCTATTTTCCTTGGTTCGATCAAGCATGCGAAAGATCTTGAGAATATTGCTCTCGCCTCCATCTGCACGAAAAGTGTTTCCTGTGCCATCGAAGCACAGCACCAATTCTCGAGTGGGTAGGGTGGTTTTACCCTCGGATGGCTCAGTTTCTTTAGACATGGAGGTGATAGGTTCTGTACACAAGTTTCTTTGGTCAGTGGACGATGAGAGCATGGGAGACTCCATTTTAAGGCTGTCGTTTCGGGGCTGTGGAGACCATTCGGTCGATAACCCGGGCGATCGCCACACAGGTATGATGCTTTTCACCCGCCTTAAGTTGCATGCTCGGGGCGCCATGCATGGCTGAGTTTGCAGATCCGCGCATTAACCTCAATAGCCTTGCAGTAGCGCCCTGGACGCATCGGCGGTGACACCGTACACCGCAACACGGTGCCAGGGTTTGTGACGTTATTCGTTGGGTAGCCATAGGCCATCTGTAATCCCGCCGTGTATAGTATGGATGCCTGAGATTCTATCTTAAGAATGCCATTGTGCGCAAGGAACAGGATGATACAGGAACATCACGCAGCATAGCGTAGTTGTAAGATGAGTCAGGCAAGGGCTCAGTAGGTAGGCCAATAAATGCCATCAATTGCAAATATAATAATAGAGTTAGGCGTACTACTTGAGGGCTGCAGAGTGTGGCGGGCCCTAACATCGGACAAGGCCAGCCCTGCTGCGCATCTCTGATACGTCGCTAGACCTTTGATTCCTAGGACTAATTCGTCTTTTGCAAAGCAGGTAGTGACTCAAAACTGACTCACAGTAAGGCATCTCACTAGCGAGTTGCCCATAAGCTAAGGCTGCCTGTGTGTCTAGGATGGTGTGGCTGAGTGATGATGACTGGGCGTGGGTGATGTAAGATTACAGCGAGCGATGGGCTTTGGATATGATATGTCTCACGCAAGTAACGTCAAAAGTAACGCATATATTTACGTGTACGACCAACCTTCCCCAACGCCCCGAAATTATCCTGTTACGCTTCAATGCTGGACCCTTGGTAGTGTTGCCGCGAAAGGTCGGCGAATATTCACAGGCACACGCGAAGAGCAACTTGAATAGAAACTGCTACATCACCGATACATTGGAGGTACAAGGGAATCTTATTGCCACAGGAATCAATATATTGGACGTCCAGTAGCATCCAACGCTTTTCGGGTACCTATGATCAAGCCCTTTTATGACCGTATAAGACATCTAAACTAATTAATTCACGACCATCTCTCTACTGCATTTGGCACCATGATGCCGAGCACGAATGGTTTTGCCACAGTTGCAGCCGCTGCGTTATGCAAAGGTATGTATGATTCTGTTAGGATGACCTCTCGCAGCCGGGCTAATAGCACATTAATAAATAGGAGTTATGAGCTCCATTAAGATTGGACGAGGTTACGAGATGTCCTGTTGATAGGTGATCAGACCCCTGCGAGTAGCGAGGACTGCAGCATGTCTGTCCGGACGTCAGGCATTGATGCTTCTCCTTTATGTCCAAGGTCAGGCTGTCTTTGCGACTGCATGCGAGAGGCAGTTAGCCCAGGCAATCAGGAAGGCAACAAGAGCGAGTAGATCACATCATTACGCAATGAGAACTTTAAGCATTAGATGAATTTTCAGGACAACATTGAAGCCTTCAAGTTATGGTGTCTATGTACGTGGACCATCGAGATGCAGTACACGGGCCTTCACAACATATTAAGGTTAGCTTTCATCAGACGACCGATCAAGATAGTTGGTAGTCTTGCCCCTAGGCACGCGCTCGTGCATTCCTGCTCGTGTCAATTGCAAATGACCGGTAGACGTATTGGGGTTTTCAGGTAGATCAATAGTGAAGTGAGACTCCCTCTGCCTAGGAAACAGTCTGATTGCAAATCATCATGCTAATTTGTAATACGACGATTAGTCTGCTCTAAAAGGCATAAATTGATAAAGACAGGGGTAATCATAGGAAACAACCTCTTAAACCACTTTTGCGACACGTAATCATATGAAAGCTGCAACACCACCAACCCACCGACAAATCACCTAACACCACTACCACAAGACCACGCACACATGATATGCTAAACACTACACCCCCATCAATTGTAGGGTTCATAGTGAAACCCACTGCAGTTGCCATGATGTGAAAGCACTCTCACTTCCGGGACTAGCTAGATATGCCAGATCATCCTAGATGTGTCTCTTGCTTGGCGCCCTCCACAGCGCAGAGATACGATACCCTATCCTTCGTGTAGAACTCTACATCCACCTTGTTCCGCAAGCTCGCGTCCCCGCCATCCAAAGTCCCAGCTTTGATGACGGTTTTGTCGGCCATGATTTCTAGCTCCGTAAACAAACTGGACCCACACTTGCTGCAGAAGAAATGGCGGTTGATTTTACCCGATGCTCCAGTAACATCACAGAATGAAGGCTCCCCTGTAGTATTGGTTAGTCATATTATGCAACAACATAGAGGACAAGTAAATATACCTTTTGTCACTTGGAAGGAATCCCGGGGAACGATCGCGTTTGAGGTGAATGGGCCACCGGTCCACTACGAATCAGCGGTCATTTAAATATCCTACAGGCTTCATTGGAGATCGCAGATCATTTGCTAAGGACCGATGCCTGGGTCAAACAAATCACTTACCTTCTGGCAATCAACACAGTGGCACAAGGCTGTCACAAGAGGGTCGGCTGGGTTAAAATAATTTTAGTAACCTAGTTGCAGTATGATATACAGTTATGTTATGTATGGAGTACACACATGGCGATGTATATGCAATTGCACCGCACAGGCAGCTTCCGTTTAGAGGCATCGTGGGAGTGGTTTAAGTGTAAGAGTAAAATCTAAACACTTCCGATTGGATCAATATTGACATAGGTAGAGACTGAAAGAAGAAATCCTTTTCTCTGGAAGATCAATGGGCTATATTTATGCGTGATTAGAGGGTAGACGTCATTCCTCACTGCATGAAATGGGCGAAAGTCGGATATACACGGTTTCCCCAACCTCGGAACGTTGAATCTTAAATAATATCGGCGTCTGCTTGATGCTAAGCCCAATGACCAACAGGCCACTGACCCACATTTGAAGAGGCACGATCCGTTATCACGAAGCACAGACATCGACAGACCTATCGCATCCACAATTCGGCGTTTGGAGATTACGTGATCGCCGAATTTTGGTTCATTTCGAGGACATGCTGTCAATCCAAGGCTTTCACCGGGAGCTGCGGGGTAATACAAGCATCGTGGACAATTTGACGCTGCTATTGTATCTATTATATACAGATGTTGTTTGAGTGGCATCGTAGTTTGACCCTAATTCGTAGTGCTAAAAGAATCATGGACGAACCCCTTCGCACACCAGAAACGGGAACTGCATCGTCTTCTTTTCGACATCACCATTGCTTCCAGCATTTTCTTCCCATTCCCCGATATCTTTCTCTAGCTTCCACCCCACCCAGACCTTGACCTGCACAAATCCCGCCTCTTTCAGTAGATCCTCCATCCACTGACGGGGAATACCATGTCGCTCCACCCCCTCCAGCTTCGACGGGGGATGGAACTTGATCGCCTCAGGCCCAAAATCCTCAAAGTCCGTCAAGGCAATTCTGCCCCCAGGCTTAAGACAACCAAGGAGCATCCGAAGAAAGGGCCGAAGGTCCGGAATATGGTGCAGAACCAGGTGCGACAGGGCTAAATCGAACTTTCTCCGAGCTCCTGCAGGATTCTGCTCACCACTGGGCGGAAGAGCAGGGTCTTCAGGGTCCTCTAGCAACTTGCAAATCGGCAGGATATTTTTCGGGGTGTCAGGCTGCGTAGTCTTCCTCTTCAGCATCTCAATCATGCCCTCAGCTGTGTCAACGGCGACTATCTCGTGGACCAACGGTGCCACTCGCACACTCAGCAGGCCCGTCCCGCAGCCTACTTCGAGGACATCCAAGGTGGACTTCTTTTCGTCTGATAGCTTCTGAATGAGGGGTTGGAGCGTTTCGTACGCGAGGCGCGTCGCCTCTTGGACGGAAGGATTGTTATCCCAGTTGGCTGCTTCGGCATTGAAGCGCTCATTGCCTGTAGTACTTGGTAGGTTGGACATCCTGGTATGTATACTTGAAAGGTTTGTGAGAGACTTGCGTTGGTGGTCGGGTTATCAGATAGCTAACCTTCACCCGCTTGGTTGATCTTCGGTTCGGCTAATGCGGGGTTGGCGTGGGGAAATGGAGCCTTTCCTGATTGATCACATTAGTTGAATGCTGTATGGCTATGATTGGGAGGTTGAATGGGGTTGGTTATCCACTGGCCTGCTGTGATCTCCTTTCTCCTGAAGATGGTTGTTAATCCTCAGACTGCGCCCCCCTCCCCCCTAATATAGAAGCCCTTGCCCTAAGCGTTCACATCTATGAAGCGGGTATAAGAGCTTTTTGCCATCAATAAGCCTAAGTGGTGTTATCCAAACTCAATCGCCTGTTTCAACATGCCAGGGTTTGACAGTTCTTTGTCAGAGCTAGAGGCCAATATCGGACCGTCGGGGAGGCCGACCAGCCACCCATTCTTGCAGGCGAACTTCTAGAGTTCTGTATTGGTATGTTAGGCGATGGTATAAGGTCACCTCTGAATATCTAGTACTGCTTCAGCAATCCTTCAGGCAAGCTAATAAATTATGCAATGACTGTACGGGTAAAGATTCAAAGGCAGAATGCAGCACTAGTAATCTTCTCAGAGGTTGCTATACAGGGTACAATTATTAGCTAGGAATCTCATGTATGAAAACATGTAGCATAGGGAGAGAAAGGAAGAATAGAGCAGGTCATACAAAGCGAGATGCGGTCTATATCTCCCGGGAGGTTCTTGATAGGCGAACCCAAGGGAATTTGATATAATTTTGGTTGGAATTTCATAATGGAAGCCCACAAGCTTGAGACTCCTTGGCTCACAGATAGGCGAAGGCCTCTAAACACACCACTGGAAGCTGGTCAGATTGCAGTGTGAAGGTTAAACAACCGAGGTAAATAGATGAGAAACGGTCATATTAGTGCTATCTAGCGAGAACTGCAAGCATGGGAGAGGGGTTAGGAATATCCAACACGAAGCACGGATTCTCCTCCTGCCATGCTCTAGTATCACCTTATTAATATACTGGTACGCTCGTGTAGGAGCTGTGTGTATTTTAGCCAAGCTAGCAGTGCTAGGTGCTCTCCACTCTATATTATATGAATCTATCCTTGCACCCTCCTATCACATATGACCATAGGATTTGAAGGACAGGGCTTCCCGCCCGCTCAGCCGTACTCAAGCCATTTAATACACGTGGTCAGTGGGTAAAGAGTCCTCTAGTCAATTAAAATCTGAAACATGGGTGGCAAAGCCTTGAGTACGAATGCTGACCCTTTGCTATACAGGATTTGAGGACTATTGTAGTGCAGGCTAGATGGCCAGGGTGAGTCAAGCTATTAATAATAAAAGAATTGATCCTCTCATTGGCTCTTGTTTGTTGTTTTCTTATTCTATTTACTCCCATTGATCTTGGTACTAATATCATGTCTTTAAGTCACATGACAATGCACATAGCTGAATACCCAGCCAACAGATTGTGTTTTGAATCCAGGGGAAGGAGGGCAGAGTGAATCTATTCCGGCTACAAGGACGTAGCTTACTAAGTGCAGGAGTTACTCTGTTCACTATCTTACTGCATCCCTCATACAGGATTTCTAGAATGCTCAATAACAGTTGTTCTCTTCGGTAGTAATAAATCAGGGCGCTGGCTCAGGCTGGTAGGCTAAATAGAGTTGATACACAGGCAGGCTACAGGTCAGGCTGGTACAGGTAGACAGACACGACGTTGTTTAAGAAGCTACAACAGGGACCATGTCAAGCAGATAGATAAACAGTTGATGTCACATAATACAGCGCTCAGGTTGGGCAGAATCAGCGGGTCGGATAGCTGGCGAGCTAATGAGATCTTTCTTACAGTGGCAAATAGGAGGAGGACTATGTAATAAAAGCCTCTGCTCCTTTGGGCGCAGGGGACATGCCAATTTTTCCTTAATCTTTCCCTGAACTATCGCTTCGCTAGGGATTGGATATGACAGGCTAACGCTAGCTGTCTTTCAAATGATTGATAGAACATAATCTTTACTTTTACCAAACTGGGTGCACAGTCCTCTTGTTTTCTTTTATTATATTGATATCAAACTAGAGATAATAATAGAAAGCTTGGGAGGGAAAGACAATAAATTAGTTAGTAATGAAGTGTGCAGATTATCGTGTTGAGTGTAAAGAATATCTCCAAATTGTGAGCAACGTAAAAGGGTAAAAAGAAGTTGTGAACAGCAATACTTGACACTGAGAAAAGGCGTACAGGAAAGCTAAGCCACTCTTGGGGGAGAAGTTGAGGGGTATTGGATTGCCGGGCCATACCGTCTCATGGCATCCTCCGAGGTAGATTCCGGGCCCAAAATCCATTCGAAGCCTTTGTGAGCGCTTGACGGTGCTTGATAATCTGGAGGCTGGGGCTTACTGCATTGATCTGGTGATATTGTGCTATTTCCGGGGTCAATATTCCTGGTGAGGGATGGGTCCGTCTCCGATTGATCTGGATATGATCGTGGTCCTGGTCCATACTCAGGGTCATTAACCTGAGCACTAACTAGGAGCCGCTCGGTGATTAAGTCAAAGGTATAGTATAGATCCCTTAGACGATTCAACTGGTTTCGAATATCCGGGGAGATCACAGCAATTCGTGGGCTGCCAAGGATGTGCAAAGCACGTCTCAAAGCCCCGAAAGGAGCCCCATACCAGGGAACCGGTTGACTAAACATTTCATTTGCGGAGCTAGATACGGCCGGTGACAAATAATTCCGTAGAAAAACTCGTTTGTACAGACCTGCCTGCGATCCAGGGGGGATGGTGCCGTTCCGAATTTGGTGCTGGCAGTATTCTGCTGCCGATGGAACTCGTCCGGAAGTGTGCGGGGACTGCCATCTCTGGCGATACTCTAGCTCTTTTTGAATGAAAAACTCCAGGTTCGATGGGAAGAAAACAAATCCGGGGTCAATATCACAGTCAAACATTCGGTGGCAGTTCGGGCACAAAGTCACGCCGTTCTGGATCCCTTTGAGGTTGAAATCAATGAGTTTTCGTTCAGTAAGAAGAGCTGTCTAGTTCGATTACCATTAAGATTGTAGCCATAAATAATCAAACTTAGTATCACATACTGCTGTGTCGTGAGTCTGAATGACATGGACAGCATCAGGAGAAACAGAGCATTCGCAGGCAAAGCAAAGCCACTTGTACCATCGTTTTATTTCGGTCCTCGATGGTTCGGAGAAAGCGCCTGATGAGTTTCCTTCTGAGGCAGAAGAGGACATTTTCCGCTTTTTCGGGGATGGTCCCTGGAGCTGCGGGGGAGGAGGGGGTGGCTCAGTGAAGAGTCCATGGCTGTTAGAACTGGAGAGCTTACAGGTCAAAGTGAAAACCCAAAAGACGATACCTTATAAGCCTGGATGTAATGCAGTTCCGGAGAGGAAGGAACTAGTTCGTAGAGTAAGTGCGTGTGAGAGCCCGATTTCAATTTGCTGGTAGTGACCTGGAATCATGCTGGAGTTGTTGCTTTTAGTGATTCGTACATTCCAGAAATAGGCACTAGGCTTTCCCATATAACATGTATCCGTCTTAGGATGTTGTTTATGAGACGAGACCTGGGATTGACGAGTCGAGACGACGCGAGGATAGATGATGAGAACATGACATCTACACCCTTGTTTGTTGGGCACAATCTACGGTCAGCTGACCGTAGATAACTATAATTTGCAGTATAGGTAATGTAAGTACGGTTGCGGAGTGTACATTTTTGTTAGTTCCCTTACTGCTTTCCGTATTAGATTACTTGAGCCGTATAAGGCCGAGATTATTGCTCTATATCAGAACAGTAATCTCAGCCCTTCAATTCAAATTATTAACCAAAACCTAACCTATCCTATTTATACAGGAGAACTAAAGCACAACAGCCCTCATGTTAAAAACTTGAGCGCCCTTGTATAATAAGTAGGTCGGGGGGCCGCAGCACCTCACCCGGATTAACAGAGGCGTGGATGTATAAAAGTAGGTCTAGGCCTGTGAGCTCCTATATATTCATTATTATTTTTAGATAATTTAATATACATATATAAAGCTTATAGAGAATAATATACCTGCTCAACGATTTCTATCAGGGCTTTTTCTAACCCTTCAACGACTTACACTGAATCACTCACCTCCCCTAGTACATAGGGTATAGTACATATTCAAGCAGCGCTAGGGAACAGCTTTGTTAATGTCTCCATACTCCACATGAACAACTTCTGTCTGATAAACAAGTTGGATAATAGCCTTAGGGTATTGAGGACACGATTTGCAATACGATTTATCAAGCGTCGGTCATCTCTCACAACTATAGTCTGACTCTCCGTGACTGGATTATAGCGGTACTGTCATATGGGCTCGGTGAACCTATCCATGCCGATGGGCCTTATAGCAATCGCTTCGTGGAGAACTATTCCCTTTCAGCGGGGCCGTTCGAAAGCAGTGACGTATAAGACGAAAGATTCCGCCTGTGGAAGCATCATTGGTGATTCCATTTGGTGCACCAGGCATACTCGAAAAAAGCGAAATGCAGTAGAGCCAGTAGCTTTTTTGCCGACATAGAGCTCAGTCCGGAGATCCTGACAAGATATCGAAAAGTGCCCTGCAAGTCCGTTTGGGAAGTCTATAGTTTAAGTAAAACAGTTATCAAGCACTATAAACATTAATTGCTAGTTCTAGATAGACAATAGTAAACAATTTTTTAAGTGTGAATTCGAAGGCCTGTGTATAGTGCCTACTATACCGTATATAAAATCCAAAAAAGCAATGAGCACCGTAGTAGAGACTGGTGTTCAAAATGTAATAAATAAACTTGATCATGGTAAACGGTCGTGAGGAGGATCTTGTTCCCCTAGAGTTCTAGGCCCTGATTCGGGAGCTGGACCTTTATACTAGAACATATAACAAACTATCATCGCTAACATATCTCCCTGCAGAAGCAGAGAATTATAGAAATCTAGTTTCACACTAGAACACTGCTAGTCTACCAACCAAAGGAAATGTAGACTGTCCATAGCTCGAGCTGTTTGAATCCCGTAAGTGGCCATTAGTATCTCGTATAATGGAGAGAAAGAGATGACCCTGACCGTTCCACATCTACCAATTCATAGCATGTACTACATGAATGTAAGCCCGTAATATAATGGCTAACTGACTGTATCGTGCATATGTCAAACTTATCCACCATACACTGGGTCATTACGTTATGGCAAGATTCAGTACAATTAGCAAGTACAACCTGGAATGCCGTAGGAACAATAAGATGGTTGAATCATAGCACCAATATTGGTGCTGTTGAACCAGTTGTCCTCGCTTACGCCTTCCCCCTCCCCCCTTTACCTGTCCTTATTCTTTTCCTTCTTTTCTTTTCATTTTCTTTTTTGCTCTCCCCACCCCACCCCCCGGGCCGGACTACCCAATGTATGTTGTTGTGATGATTTTACCATGGCCAGCAGTCCACCAGCATTATATACAATTCCTCGGACCGTCCGTATATTTGGATTTTATCAATAGAAGCATTGCGGAAGGAATTCTCTGTGACGCCGTTGCAAGACGTGTGTGTGCTATCAACAGCCCGCAGCAGCAATCCCACTTCTTCAGGGCATGAATCTCTCGCACCAATGGCCACTCATTTTTGGTAATAGAAATGCTTGGGAGAAACTATTGGAGCGCTTAGCTTTTGCCTTTGCTTTAAAAAGGGAACTACTCTACCTAAACATGGTATGCCTAATCTTCAATGTTATAGAAAACAATAAGAGGTGCACCCGAAGCAGGGCACCTAGCAGCAGACAAGATTCATTTCAACTTCACCCTACGCATGTACTTCTGCTTTGGCATTATGACTGGGTAGCTGTTTATGCTATATTTGCCTTCTAGTAGGCGGGGCAGCTTAGACGTAGTTCGCTGGTTATGGCTGCAGCCCGTCGGACAGTCGGGCGGTCCTTAACATACCCCAGTTCGAACTGTTTCACCAACCTCTGCATAAAAGAATATCATTTTTCTCTGAGTACCACTCAAGTGACTATCCACCTTGCCCAATTTTGCGGAATTCTTCTAGTATTCCTAGATATTCAGTCTTCACCCATTCGAATCCACTGTGTTATAATTATAACATAGTACCATGGTTCAATATGCAGCACTCCAGCCAGCCACGTCCTGCCCTATGCTTGTTTGGGCATATTCAGAGCCACCCGTCATATAGCGGAGGTGTAGTGAACCGAGCAAATCAGTGCCATTGGAGCACTGCTTCTGGCCCGCTGGTTTCTGATTTTCCTTCTACAAAAGTACGATTCTTGAGTGCATAGCAGCCTGGCCAGACGCTCCCTACTCATCCTATGATATGATGCGGGATTTATGTAGGATGTTGACTATGAAGGTGCGGAGAGTGTGGGTTAGCTATCCTTTTGGATCGTATCTGCAGTGTGGTGACTGCGACCGTGGGAAACAATCCCTCAAGTGAATACGCAAGGCGATTGGATATTTGACGCCCAGGTAATGGGGAAGGTGACTCAGGTCTCTGAGCTGATCAAGACATATAATTGTCCAGTATTCTACAGCCAAACGAGGGCTTCTTGGTATCATCTACACAATTTTCCAGCATCAACCCACAGCAAGCATCATGTGTCCTCTCAACGATACACCTGGATAACCAGGAAGTTGTTCAAGTGAGTGAGCTCTATCCTCGAATAAGCGCCGGGGATATTACGGACAAATGCAAACCTTTCCAGGAACTGGCTATTGTCAACTGCAGTACCGGAAAGCATCTCAACGTTGCCGATGGACGTGCGGTTACTATCCCAGCCCCCTCCATCGACAATCGCGACAACCATCGGCCGATCGAAGGTCTGACCAGTGTTGGGAAGGTAGACCAAGGCCTGCACGCTTTCATCGATGGAGTGGTCTGACGAAGCTATCCATGCAAGCGATGGGAGCCCCATCCCGATTACTCAGTGGATAATCACCCCCAAGGAAGACAATGCGGAAAGTCTTCCACATCGCCTATGCGAAGAGTGGGACGTGTCTCAAGGATGCCGGGGCCGAATCCGAAACTGTACCTTTCCCGATTTTAACCGATTTTCTTCCCAGCGGTGGTGGTCCCGAATCCGAGAGCACTCATTTGTGGCGACTTGTTGCGCTGATGGCTCGTGGGCCAGCAGCAGCGGCCAACCTCACGTCGATCGGTGACAAACAGTTCAGCAAGTTCGCAAGACCAGCCATGGAGCTTCTTATCAGCCAATGGGAAGAAAGCACCATCTCCAATAACCCCAAGAAGTCCACATACCAAGTGGTGTCTATCGACCAAAATGGCATTAACACTCTGAAGAAGAGCGGCCACAATCTCAGCAAAAAGCGACGAGGTGACTCTCTTAAACGGTGGGGTTCGAATTGGCCGTCAAGGCTGGATCCAGAAAGGAAAGAAAGGGCCCTCTTTCGTGAATATGCAAGGTCAAGTAGCTAAAAAGTCTGTGTGGCAAGTTAATGTCCAAACCGGTCATGCATTTGGTGCGGGTGAGATAAAGAAAAAGTTGATAGAGAGTATGGACAGTAAGCCGCCAAAAGAGATCCGGTACGAGGCGTCAAAGTAGCTCTGGCTGGAGCGGCACAGCCGCAATGATCATCCTGGAATCGTCATGTCATGTTGGTTTTTACCTGCAGATCCTGTTCACTTCAGAGTATATAAGTCACTAGCTTGAGATTTATATCATTCAATAAACCATTGTCCTTGAGACATCCCGTACATAGCCGAAACAATGTCCAGTAAGGATAAATACTTCAACCAGACTCCTTCAATCCCTCTGCGGCGGCCACATATGAACAAATGATCACTTCGATAAAGATGAAGCTCTCCGACTGGCCGCCAACGTTGACAACGGAATGAGATATTTCCTGACGATACGGCCCAGTGGGGCCACGAGTTTGATTTTGCAACTGATGTTTACGGGAAACCAGACGTTCCCGAGTCAACTGCTTCAATGATGACGGTCTGTTCAGTACTAATTCCCTAGCCACTAGAAAAGTCGACCCATGCCAGATATATGTTCCTGGATAGAGAAACACTACCGTGGCTCCCGCGGATAAGAGATTGGAATACTCAGTTTTGTTCTTCTTTCAACAACCATGAAAAAGCAATCATTGAAATGGACGTCTCTCGCGAATGGCTATATTAGCGATGTTATGGCTATTGTGCACGAATTTATCCTCAGGGCTCTAATTCTGGCCAGCCCTGATGCCCGCGTATGCCACAATTTGCGATCTATTCTACTGGAAAATCTCCTAGAAAGGTACAAAAAGGCAGTTGATGAAGTCGCATTTCTCTATGATGAGTGATCAGACACCTCGATGACATTGAATCACTATCTCAGCGATTCTCTTGAGGAATGGTATTGTTGCGGAGGATGAGCCTCTTGTAGGTTGCTGCTTTATGGGTGAGGACCGCTAAATCACAGTGACTCGATGGGTGATCGTTAAGACCCAGGATGTTGGTCACCAAGACGCTGGGGCTAGGTCTGTTGGGCCACCCGTATTTATCCGCATATCCTTTTAGGGCCCGCTGGAACAACTCTTCCGCCTCGTTAATCCTCTTTTGCTCAAGGCGCAGAAGCCCCAAATCATCCTTTGTGTTGAGCGTTGAAATATGATCCTTGCCAAACCTAGTCCTTTTCGCTTGCAGTGCTAGCAAGTACATACTCTCTGACTGCTCGAATTTCTTCAATTTCCGGCACACAATGCCCAGATTGTGAGCTATTGTAAGCAGTGGGTGAGTATCCTGCAGGGATAACTTCCGATACCCCTGTAGAGCGCGAGTGTACGTGTCCTTAGATTTCTCTACCTTTCCCTGTACTCTGTACAGGTTGACCAAGTTGTGTAGCGAAGCAAGGGTGGATATGTGGATAGGACCGAACATTGGGCTTGTTTCGTAGGCATCTAAAACTATTTTCAACAACTCCTCTGCCTCACTGAGCTTGCTGATATCTTTGAAGAGCTTGCCAATTGAGTTTATCGGATCGAAACTTGACAGATATAAGGATCAATTCGCATGCCGGAGAAGGCGCTGCTGTACAGCCCAATATTTGGGGCCGTTCCTTGAAGGTATGTGGCTACCCACGCATGTCACCGCTAGCTTCGCCAGTTCAAAATACTATTCACGGTCCAGGACATGAACGGTCCACGAGTGCACGCAGCTATGCATGGTATACCCTCTTGACTCCTTAATTTCACTATTGGTGGAAGAAGTGGCCTCTGCTAGGGTATGACTACACAGCTTTCTCATTGTATCGTGAAAGTTGATTTTGATCTTCAGTAATCTCCCGAAGCCAATCTGGCGCATGTCCGCTTTCATTCTTGAGAAGCTCGAACCATATGACTTGGTTGTCAAAGTATGCCCACAGCTTTAGTAACATTGCAAAGCCTGTATTCTGTTGTCTGATATGATCTAGTGAAATATCCCTCGTTGAATAGAGTGTCTTCTCATATGAAAAGCAGTCGGGGTGTTTTAATTTGCAGACGAAGCCATGTCTCGCGGTAGTTCCGAAAATACTCAGCGAAACTTATGGAAACCTGGTCAAGGTAGGCACCAGCTGTCGCAAGAGCAAGTGGAAGACCATCTAGGTGGCGGACACGCTCCAAGGCATCAGGATCTGTCACTATAATCAGCAAATATTCTATTATTGACTTTTGCTGACAACCCGCTTTCTAGTTTCTCCCGCCCCGAAGTATATGAAAGAATTTAGAGGCTCTGCTCTAAGTCCTGGAACTTTTTGATAGGGATCTGATGGCCGATCTTGAGTTGAGATGATCTCCTCGTGATAATTACAGCACCATGATCAATCTGAGGCATGAAATGCTTCATAGAAAATGTATGACGATTATTGCCTCCCGACATCTTTGGCAAGTCGTGGTTATCATATACGAGCAACCACTTTTTATTCGTGGGCCTATTGAGCCATTCTTGAACAGCTTTGACCGCTTTGTCCATGATTTTCAGTATCGGAGATTAGCCTAAAGTGGGTTAGATGGGGAAAACCACAAAAGATACGCCGTGCAGCAGTTAAGAAGCTCTGTTTCAGTGTATCTATGTTCTTGCAATTGAGCCAAAATGCCCCTGAATAACAAGCTGCGTATTGTCTGGCATATGTGGCAGCAAGTTGGGTTTTCCCTATACCGCATAGGCCGTGCAATATCAGACTTGGGATGCATTTCACAGTCTCGAAGTTGCCTGACCACCTCTGCTAGCTCCTCATCTCTGCCGACGAAGCACTCGGCCTCCGGTATTTCACCCAAGCTGAAGCTGATTTTGAATGATTCCGTTGGTCCTTCAATAAAAGTAAGAACTAGCCGCCAAATTGTTTAGTAAGGCTCTTTACCTTTTATTATAGCCAACTCACTAACCGCTTGGGTCTGGGACTAGAGAAAGTAGTTCTTTAGCGGTCGCTGCAGCCACAGCAGTAGCATGCCCTTGCCAATTCTTATTCTTGTGAGAATCCGCGTAGTCACAAATGCCCCCGATGACGATGCATGGAAAATCGTTCATTAGTCCAGCTGCTCCCACCTCAACACAAAGAACATGACCTCCAAGATCCTTATTGAGCTTGTCTCTGAAGAGGGCATCCTTAATGACCTAGTTCCCTGATGCAATCAGACCATAGTGTACGCGCATATCTCTGGGCTCACTCTTGACTATCATAGTTTTATCGCAGAAGCGGCAGTTCCTTCCTTGCTCTTTAGCATCATCTTCTGCTTCTCTTCCTGTATTGCAATCCTCAGTGCCTTCATGGATATGGCCTTGCTCTGGTCTGTACAGCACATCTTCACAAACGCTGGTTTTTGTCTGGCAGCCGCTCGCAGATTCGGGAGTTTAGTTTTGAGAATGAGAGATTTATTTCGCTGGGAACAATACACCCCCTGCACCAACAATGCTGAGTTCCATCGCTTCAATAGTCGATAGTTCCTAGAGCTGGTGAGGTGAAAGAAAGGATCTCTGGATACTTGTCACTCGGATCAGTAAGTTATTAGAATATTAGCACAAACCGTGTCCCATTACAATTGCCTTAAACAAACTGCAGAAATCGGTTTGAAATTACTTCGAAAATTCTTTCACTGGGTAGAAGCCGATCCGACCCCAGCTTGCTTCTGGTCAGAGTTTTACTATTCACACTATATAGCTTCATCTACATACTGTTTGTCTTTATAACCTGCTGTGTACTACCTAAATAAAAACTTGGGGAAACCGCCGAATTGTTGAATAACGGCTATGATGATGAAGCTTTAACTGAGAGCCAGATATCAAGTCTAACTCCTGATCTATTAATTCTGTCTACATTTACCCAGCCAGAACTCAATATATTTCTCGATATCCCTAAGGTTGAGATTAATCCTTCTGAATCTGCACCACAATCATTATCTTACCCAACAGCTTTAGCTACTGCTGGTTCTTCGATCATATCATGTACCTCCCAAAATTCTTCACCGACAACAATCTCGCCTACAACCAAGGAAGCATGGTTCTGGGTTTATTTTAGCAAGCATGAGGTTTGCCGAGAGTGGTATACAAAAAAAAAAAAAAACAGAAGTTGATAGATATGGATATTCAATGCTCTATAGTAGATCAAGATACTGGCAAACAATGTAGCTAGACTACAATACATTCAAAGAAGCAGGGTTCTACAAGAAACCTGGCCCTTTATCTCTTACGGAAGCATTCTATCTATCCTCCTGGTTTTTCAGTCCCAGGCCCAGTTAAAACACATCAGGGACTTTCTCTAACTTGTGGGCAAAGGAGAAGAGAACTTGCGAACAACAGTTAGAAAGGGACATCCTTCGCTGGGTTGTTGTCGATAAAGAACCATTTACCATAATTAAGTCTCCAGAATTCCGGCAGATTTTCCGTAATATCCGCGGGATTACACTTCCATTTACATCCCGACATACCCTCCAGCAGCGGCTTATGGATGACTTTAACCTACAACGTGCTCAATTAAAGGAGGAATTTAGGATATCTTGCAAAACAATCGCTATATCTCTTGATATTTGAACAAGCCAAAACCACCTCCCATTCCAAGGTATAATCGGGCACTAGCTTACAGAGCGTTTTGATTACCAAGAGAAAGCTCTTGAATTACAGGCTCGCTTTAGATCTCAGGTTGTGTATACGGTGTGACAGGACGAGGAGCTTCGGTAAAAGTTGTATCTGCGGAAGAGATAAAGGATGTCTCGGATGGGTTCTGAGCCATGGGCGCTGGTCGTGGAAGGAGAGTACGCGGGGGTGCCAGTAGAAAATGATGTGTTTAGATGCATAAAAAGATTGCGTACTAGCATAAGTCTAAGTGGTGGAATAGTCAGCATGTACGCTCATCGCAACCGATCACACCCTCACCAAAGCTTCATAAAGATACCCCTATCTGGCGGCCTCACATAACAGTCTTGCCAGCCTCCAACCCCATACACGGACACATAGAGCGAATGTCACAGTCCGCTCCAGGAGAGCCTTCGTCCATCCCACATGCTCTGTTGTAAAGCCAGCCATACGTTCAAACTCGTTCTCACCCATCAACAGCTTCTTGCCTTCTATATAGCCCTCCAGTGACGCACAGCCTAGGCCCCTCAAACTTCTTCTTGATACCCTCCAGAGACTACTCGGCATTTTGAATAAACCGTTCAAACTGCGGGCTTCCACCGGCAGAGTAACTTTCAAACGCCTGACAAGACTGATTCCATCCGCATTGTATACACTCCCTCCAAGATGCCATACCGTAATCGAACCACTCGTTATAGGTCCTCGGCACCAGAAGAGGTCGTTTAGAACTATACTATAGATGGTGCTCTGTTAGGTAAAGGCGGCACCTGAGCAGCAAAGAATTTAATTCATACACCACAAGGCTTAAATATACAACGAAAACCAGCAATGCATAAATCCAAGTAGGCAGCAAAGCTACAAACGATGTCAAATAGCATAAGATAAAGAGACGGTGTCACGAGGCTTAAAACAAGCAATCAAAAAAGCTTAACGTTCTCAAGAATATCCGCCAATCCATTCTCATCCTCGACCTTCACCGGAGAGACAGGATATGCGCCGGGGAGCCGAGGAAAGAGGACGCGGCCTTTGGGTGTTGACATACTCTCGGCGGGGGTCCAGTAGACCTCGGGCGACACGGACGGCGATGCAGCCGGTATGATCAAACGCTGTCCCAAGATTGGCTTTCCGTTTCGCGAGCGTTCAATTGGGGTCGGGGTGGGAGGATCGCTGTAGTCATCATCGGGCGCTCCAGGCGCAGAGCTTGAAGGAGAAAGTCCAGGCACCGATTCCGCATCGTCGTCGAGGTTGAGGTCCTCTCCAGTCACGATAACATTGTCGACAACAGACTTGCCCGAAGTATTTGGCTCCGTATGGGACACTTTTTCATCCCATAATTGAACCCATTTTTGAGCCCATTTGTACCATCTGTCTGGATCTGAAGAGAACCCTGGAACTGGAACAGACACTTGGGATCGCTTCTCGTGGCTCTGGAGGCCCTTTGAAAACTGGCACCAAACTTTAACACGTTGGTAGATATCATCGATATCAGTTTTAAACCATTCTGTGTGAGTCACGTTGCACTTGAGACATTCATGCTTGTATCGATGCCGACTGAATTCCAGCTGCACCACCCTTTCGAATACCTCCGCGTTTGGACAATAGAGGGACCATCGTTGCGTAAGATTAGGATAGCACTTCTCATGTTCAGAAGCCCTTCGCGAGAGATCGTAAGTGCGCCCGAGCTTGCACATGCCTTCCGCCTCTTCACACTCAAAGATGTATAAATAATCTCTCTCATGTTTCCAATCGTGCGTAATGATTTTTTGACCTATATTGCGGTCCACCATCCGATCAAGTTCGTGGGAGAGCGCATCCGCGACGGGTTTGTCGATGTTGGTCTTTTGATAAGGCGTGAACTTCAACTTGGAACTTCCTTTGTCATCATTTGACTGTGCATTGACATTTCTCGGCGGTGTTTCTAGACTAACAGCCGCACCGTCTTGCGGCTGAAGCTCGAAGTTCCACTGGTGCACAGCTGCTTCTATGACTCCATCTACTCTGGTTTGATGCCCGCAGATAGTAAGCTTGGCCAACTTCCTTAACATCTCTTCTCTCCTTTCATCATTATTCGTAGTCTCGTAGCTGATCTGAAGCCTTGCGTGCAATCTGTTGATCTCAGGGATATTATGCGATTGCACCATCGACGTGCAGCGTTTTCCATTGTTCTTGTGTGCGGCACATTCGGCGGTATATTCGGGGAGCGAGGGCGATAAATGACGAAATGGAATAAAATATCTCTCTTTTGCCGGCATATCTGCCTACCTTGGCTGAATGCCTCCAATTTTGCCCAGTGGACGATAGGGCCTGGGGTTCACATTGCTTATCATATGGCCGCTCAGCCCCCAAACCAAAAGCAGTCCCGGGGATCCGGGAGCAAGAAATGCGCCCAGCGACCCCTGCAGCGCCGGCATCAACAAACCGCTCTCAATTTTTGCCAAAGGATTGTACCCCTGGTTAGGGTGAGAACCTGCGAGTCATGTCCATTTTCAAGAAATATGATTGGCCCGGGGAAACGAGAGAGCTGCCGCCGGCCCGTTCCAGCGGGCGTGGTGGATACGACGAGCTACTTTGATCTCAGGGGGCTGGGACTGGCCGATCTGTCGGATTTGTTCACGAGGACAGGGTGGAGCCGATATCGGCGAGGGGAAGGTGACATTTGATTAGCTGAGCTATATATTCCGTGGGTCTGTTTCTGGAGCTCTGCTCTCAATGACAAATACTCTTGATTGCGGTCTGAGCCTCTGAGACATCGAAAGGTGTGATAAACACAGCCTTATGTCATATAAGCTTCGAAAAGAATAGTGAGAACAAGATATGAACTGAGAGTATTTAATAATGTTTACCTACAATTGCAATAGCCAAACCTAGAATGAGATGTGAAGATGACCTGACAGAGGCAATGTCTACACACGGATGGATGGATGGATGGTTTCATTTACCCTGACCCCTCGCAAATTTTAAAGTGATATGCAGGCTACCACAACTATATATATATCCTTGTATGTACATGTAGACTGTGCCACTTCCTGAAAACGAACTTAGAGCCTCGTCACGGCCTATCATGGCCTAATTGTCGTTCTCGCTGTTAGGCTGTCCTCTTGGCGCGTGACTCCGGAACTGTTGTGATGCCTCTGCAAAGTCCAGCACTGCTTCAATTGTACTGGCTCGCGAGGCAGTATCTACTTGCCTTTTCTTACCTTCATTATCTTCTAGCAGTACCGATATGCTGTTAAACGTGTCCCTGACTTTCTTCCGGAGCTCTTGCCGAGGTATCTTTAACAATGGGCAGTCTACCAAGACGTGGACTACTGTTTCCTGTGCGTCACATGTGCACTGATCGTCAACTTGAAACCTGTAGTTCTTCCTATATGTTGATAGCCAGGAGTGGCCCGCCGCATTTGTACCAGCAGGTAAGCTCGGTTTCTTCGTAGTGGACCATACAGCCGTCTTATATAAGCGGCAGGTAGCGTACTGTCGATCTTGCGAAGATGACTCCCTTTCTTGGATGCTCTCCACTCCTGGTCCCACTGGCAACGGATGTGGTTACGAATGGATATCTTCTCTCTTGATAAGAGAGGTCGAAATGGGTGTGTCTTGCGTGGAATTGCTGCTTCCTTGGCCAACCGATCTGCTGCGTCATTTCCCGGGTCGTCGCAATGTCCAGGTATCCACTGAAGGTGGAATGTAACCCCTCTTGCTCTAGCTTCTGCGGCTGCCTAAGGACAGCATAGGTGATTCGTTGTCCTGGTTTGTTCCCTGGGTTTTGAACCGCTTGCAGAGCAGATATGCTGTCGCAAAGGATTGTAGCCGATAGCAGATATCTAGTTGTTGTTCTCCGGGTTTGATGAGCAAGTTTAACCACTAAGCTGATCGCATGGAATATGCCGATCAGCTCGGCGGCGCAATGTCTACACACTTTCCGGAAGCCGGTGTCACCCCTTATACTCTTTGGTTGTCGTCCAAACCCTAATGCCAAGAAACACTAAACTTAGTAATAGGCCCAAAATTACAGTTACAGTAAATTTTGTACTATACAGCACAGTCACAGACAATGACCAGTCTTCGTATACATTTCCTGTCTCAATGATACGATACATATGTACCTTAATACTCCACTTTTGTTCCTGCACCAAGAACACAGAAGATCATCACATCTCCAACCACAGAGGATAGCACATGATGGCACCCAATCTAGCGCAGTCAACGCTCGAGCTTATTCATGATATGATCAGTAGTGGTGAACTCACCGTATCTCAGATGGCTGAAGCTGCTGGCTGTAGCAAGCGTGCAATCATCAGAATTCGTTCCTAACCTACTCTTGTTTGGAAGTATCAAAGCGCCCCCGGCCAAATGTGGACGACCAAAAAGTATTACGCCAATAATGCTGGAGGCCCTTTGTGATCATCTACTTGAAAAGCCTGATTTATATCTAGATGAAATGGAACTTTTCCTCCTAGACGAGCTCGAAGTCCATATACCGAAATCCACTATCTCCAATACTCTTCATCAAAAGGAATGGTCAAAGAAGACAGCCCGGCAAAAAGCAAAAGAGCGAAATTCAAATTTACATAATGAATATTATCATAAAATCTCAGAGTTTTCCTCATACCACCTTGTTTATGTAGATGAATCCGGATGTGATAAACGGATAGGCTTCAGAAAAACAGGCTGGTCTCCTCTTGGTACAGCACCAGTCCAAGTATCTAAATTCCATCGGGATCAGCGATATCAGATACTACCTGCATATGCCCAAGATGGTATTATTCTTTCTCGCGTCTTCCAAGGTTTGACGGACGCTTCTGTCTTTGAGGATTTTATCGGAGAGCTTCTCCAGCATTGTGGAAGATGGCCCGAACCAAAATCCGTCCTGGTCATGGATAACGCATCTTTTCATCACTCCAAACGGATAGATCAAATGTGTTCACAAACAGGAGTGAAGCTTATATATTTACCACCGTACTGACCAGACCTGAATCCAATGGAAGAGTTCTTTGCTGAGCTAAAAGCCTTTATTTGGCGCCATTGGAAGTCCTATGAAGACAACCCCAGTCAAGGATTCAATACCTTTCTTGAATGGTGTATTGAGGTTATGGGTGCAAGGGAAGGGAGTGCAAAAGGGCATTTCCGGAACGCTGGCATAGCTGTTGAAGAAAAATGATATATATAATAGTGACTTATACCACAAATTAATTGCATCACTTCTCAGCCCAACACCTTGCAATAAATAAACTTCTCTTACTATAATTTGGTGCTTAGGAGGAGGATCAGGTGTATAATGAGGATCTACGGCTCACATGAGGGCTCTGCTGCTATGACTATAGGCTAAAAGCTGAAAAGTACATGCAAACCTTCATGATACACGTATAACCTTCTTCACATCAAATCTATCCTGTGTATTCCTCGAATTGTTCCAAGGCAGCACATATCCCCGTTGGTTGCTCACAACTCTTATCTCCCCCTCCTTAAAATCAGTGGTATAATGTGTGTGCCCGAACACCCAGACTTTCACCCCATCTGGCGTCTGTGATAGGATATCAGTCCCAAAGGCAACACTCCAAGGGTTCTGGGCGTGTTGCGGGCTCGACGTCCTTTGAAGTAGAGGAGCGTGATGTGTGACAACAAGAATAGACTTTTTTTTACTCCGCTTTTCTGCCTTTCCATTTTCCTGGTGTATCGAACGTATCTCTTTCAGTAGCCACGCGAGATCTGAATCATGGTTTGCATTATGATCATCAACTGACCAGCCCTCGATTTTTTGGAAATCTTTGACCTTCGACTGGACGATATCCCTCGATTCATGAGGCACTTTTGACCAAAGCGTACAGCCTAGAATAGTGACACAAGAACCCGGGACATCATATCGTTTCTGATGAAGAACAATTAATCGACCTTTTAAGGAAGGTTCCTGTTCAAGTTGTCTAGCCTTTTCCAGCCCTGCCGCGAAAGTCCCATTGTAGAACTCATGATTTCCAAGTATGAGAAATACCAATTTGAATCGGTCTGTCTGCTTTTGTAGGAAATTGCGATAATCATCATAGTCCGCTAAGCGCCCAATATCACCTGCAAGGATAAGATGTTCCGCACAAACTGGAATGTCATAAAGAGGATACTGAAGGTTAATCTCAAGATGGAGGTCAGAGAGAACCTGAAAGGACATAGAAGCCCGACTTAAGAAAGACCGTACTTTTTGGAGCATTATGTACTCTAAAGTGCTGTAATCTTAGTTGAAGCAGCAGGTGTAGCTATCAAGAGGGAATACATTTGGAGATTGGGCGTATGATCATAGCAATTTGCACATTCAGATTGAAAGAAGCAATGTTCTGCCTTTTAAGAGGGGAATCACTAATACGGATTTGGTTAGAGCAGACAGTATTACCCAATAGTGTATCGTATATTGCTTAATAACAAGCTTTCCTACCGCTATAACAAAACTACGTGAGTTTTGAGGTCAATCAGGTTATCCAAGCCTCTGTGCAACTAGGTGTAACATGGTTGTATGTAGTATAATAGGTGCAACGGGCTTGGACCCTTTTGAGAAGATTGTTCAGACAACAGTTGTAGATAAGTCTGTTAAAAATAATTCTCGCAGTTAAGAGTGAATAAATTTTCTACCATTCTTCTCTTATCCATGATCGTTGGAACAACAATGTATATTTAGTGGCGTGACTTGGCTATATAAGGTCCAAAAAATACAAAATTTAACTCCACATGCTTTAGCAACCTCCACTATGTCCACAATGCTTAACCCAACCTTTGATGTCACTAACAAACCGGCACGTGACACCAACTATCACTCCCCGCCTGACAAAGAAGTCCGGACTTTCATTAGAAATCTGTATAAGGTCGAGGCCATTTTCTAATGCTATGTCACGTGCTTTCATAGTATGATCTTTGTAAATCTCACGGTTCACTCGTGACAGGTGCCAATCAGCATATTCTTCCACTGCTTCGTCGAGGAGCCCAGGAATATCAGTAGAATCAATACAGTTGGTACTTGAATTCAGGTGCTCAGTCACACCCGACATCCCAGTTACAGCTTGCGAAGGCTGTGCAGGGAGGACATTGATGTTGATTGGTGGACACGTTGATCCACTTGTAGAATGCCTTGGAGTCTTCTGTTGCTTGTCAAGACGCTGTGCCTCTGCATATAGCTGTTCACGAACATCATCAGGAATATCATCGTGAGTTTCTAAAATGCCTCCTCCCTCAACGAATTTGACAAGCTTCCTCAGGTGGTGTGTTCTGAGTTTATAATGTTTTTTTCCCAACAGGGTCCTGCCAGTAGTACTGTCCTTCCTGGCGGCACGGTGGCCCAGGACAACCCATTGTTTTTATACACATCTCGCCAAACTGAAGGTTGCCAGAAGCCTGCTCAGCATCAATCCGAGCGTCTCTCTCAGCAAGCATTCTCTTGGTTACCGATGCAGTTCCTCTTTTATCTCCGGTTCTCAACAGAGGCTGGTCACTGTCCTCTATATAATTAATAGATATGTAGAGTTTAAGTTTCTTGCCAAGATGACACAGGTTTCCCTACATTAGAAGCTGCTGTTCTGTAGGTGTCCAATCAACATCAGTATCATCAAAACGCTTCTTCAGATCAGATTGTGAACGGTCATTTACAGATACTTTAACTGTAGTATCGTCAGATCGCACCCGATGGTTAGGGCGTATTTTTCGACGCAAGATTTTTTCAGCGGTTTGTTTTATCCGCTGCCATTGTGAACTGGGTGCTAAAACCATGTCTTGTTCAGTTTCCTTTGACACAGTTCGGTTGTTCAAAACTACCCTCCACTCAATCATATCATGAATACAGGTTGTGGGCTGTTCTTCACATGGTCTTCCATTTCTCTGTTCAGGCTCTTGGAAACCAAAATGATTGTTCGGTTGAGATTGACGCAAGGGGGTAGAAGATTCATCAAGTATACGTTCGGGAGAAGGGCAAGATACAGACGGCGTACGTTCACGGCCGAAGTCACCAGGGGTGGGGGCATACGATGGAGTCTGTATCCATGGATCCGGAGGCTGAAATTGAGAGGCATCATTATCGTAAAAGGGACTAAACTTCATCCTCTCAACACAATATATAGACTAGGGTCTCTTGGCAATAGGGTTCGAAAGACAATCAAAGAGTATGAGGGGTGACACCGGTTTCCGGAAAGTGTGTATGATAAACACACCTTCCAAGGATTTGGTGGTTTCCTTGAATAGGAAGTTCGTGCGTTTGTTTCAAGGATGTAGAGTGCGGAATATCATTTTCGCCATGCTGGTCTAATAATAAACAAATTTTGAAATCTATTAACCCCTTGCATAAGGAATGTACTCTGTAAAGACAATAGCATGTTAATGCTCGAACTAATTATTTCAATCAGACAGTATGTAAGTCTATTCTTGGAATCTTACTACACGGGATCTCATTAGACGCTTCAGGGCTGAGAAGGGAAACAAGTTCAGGGTCCAGTCAACTGAATGAATCCGTCAGATTGCTAAACCCTGCCTTCCAGGCAGCAACATTTTCGCCCAGGTATTGTGGGTATATCATCCTGCCAAGCGCGCCGGTGCTTGGAGTGATGGACTAAGTAGCTGATCAAAAGTCAAAAACTACAAGATAGCGGACACTAAGGTTTACGGCTAGGTAAGACAGGCAGGTCGCACGGGGCAAATGAGGCAGGTGAGCCGGCAGTGAGAAGAACCTCACTCTGTCTATTGCATACGCACCCTAATATCACCTAAGCTCACCCAAGTCGCGCGACGGTAACGGAGCCTCACCCTAAGCTCACCCGGTCGGCACCCCGCCTGACTTCTGGCCACATTGAAGCCACACGCCGGCCAGTTAGTAGTTGGGTGGATGACCACCAGCGAATCCCCGCTGTTGTATGTTTTTGACCTTTTTTTTTGGTCAAATTTCTAATGTCTCATCATACCTCAATCTCCTTCATTTGAAGCTGCTGCTTATCTTTACAGGGTCCCACCCGCGGTGGTGACTCGATGGGAAGCGCAGACAGTACAAGAGCCAGCGCATTCCCCGACACTATATCCAATAGGCACGGGATATACGGCTAACCCAGCCCTTCAATTCAAATCATTGACCGAAAGGAGGGAGACCCATCCGTTCGTGCGGCAGAACCAAAGCACAACAGCGCTCATGTTAAAAACTTGGGCGCCCCAGTACAATGATCACTGTCGCACCCGATCCAGACAACCTTGAGTACAATATCGTATATAACCTAGACATGTGGCGTGACGAGCAGGTCAGTGGGCCGCTGCACCTCCTTGTCACCCAGTTTGAGGGAGAAGGCGTGGATGTATAAAGACAGGTCCAGCCTTGCGAGCTCCCGCATCTCAAACACTTGTCACTACCTATTGGATAATTCGGTTTGGACATATGCAGGGGGTATAGAGAAGCCTATGGATGACAGGGCAAACACTCTGATTTGCTTTTGATGCGCTCATGTCAGACGTGCTTTGCAGGAGGGGAAGAATCAGTGCGGTTGTAATGGGGGTGTACGACAACAAGCAGTACCCTGGAGAATGGGGTATGGACACCAAAACTTTATTTATATCGCGAGTCAGATAAATCGACAAAAGAATTTCCTGCTTAAAGGTTTCTGTCAGGGTCTTTCCCAACACAGTGCATCTAGGTAAGGGGGCGACACGGAGAGAATTAAAAAGCGCATGCGTTGGGTCTTAGGTGGGCGTCAGCAATCGAAATGAAGGCATTTGCTGCAAGGAAGCTATGCGCCTCCTCATTCGGATGGAGCATGGCCTGACAGCAGTGCCTCTTTTGGGTTATAGTAAAATGGTAAGCTGACAGACCACTTCTAGAGCAGATCTTCTGCAAGAGTCATTCACTATATGGCTAACTTAGGAAGCCATGTTGATCCAACCTCATCAAGATCCGGACCCCAATGTTGAGGAGTCAGTTGACATTAAGGGCAGAGACTTACCAGAAGCACCTTTCATTGGACGGCACCCCTCAAGTATGCTTACGTCTCGGTCTAGAACCATTCTCAACTGGCAAGTATTACTATGAGGAGGAGGAAAACACCCCTCAATCCTCAGTTGAAGCGCATAATCATAGTCAAGGTTGTCAAGCCAAGCACCATCTTGGTAGTCTTAGGTTACATTCCATATTCTAGAATATGACGCCCCTTGGAACATGAATGACCTCTACCTAAAAGGCGTCTTACATGCAGGAGGGATACTCCATACCGGGAGAATATTGTCCCGCTTCTACCCGATTATGGGCAGATCTTCCCTTTGTAAGAATGTGTATGCAGTCACCGCAAGAAATAGCATACTAGAATTTGTTCTATCTAACCTACTTGAACAAGGTTACCTTCACAAGAAACGGTCTAGCTTATTTCTTTCCTAGTCATACGACTACCAATAAAAACGCCTATTAAGGATGATTGAGCGGGGAGCGTAAGCAATAAGCATATTTTGGGGTGACGAGAACGCAGACCCTGCAGCCCTTGCGGCTATGATGTATGATGGCCATGGGCTGCAGCCTATCCCCAAAAGCCATTGGACTCTCCGTGTATTCCGATATGCATAAGCGCTGGGCGTGTTTGAAAGCATCAGGATGTTCCTCATCTGACCTAATGCGGGGTGCGCTAAGTTCCATGAAGCAGTTAGATTAAAAGTTCTGTCCAGAAGCCCTATAAAAGCCATGGGAGTTGAATAACCGTCTCTAGATAGTCTATGTGCAATTACAAGCAGTGTAGTCAACTGAATAGCAATTCCATTTAACACTGCCCTTAGAGAACCAGAAATCCCGTCCAGCTAGGACGTATGTGTTATCCCCTCGCTCCAATGGTTTTCTTATGTCTTCTCACGCTCCTTGGAGCGAGTTTTCGTTCCTCTACCATATACGTGATAAAAGACTCAATTCTAACTTCAAACAGGCTCTGGCAGAATGCTTCTCAACCATCCGATTTATTACCTGGCCCTCCTTGCCCTGGCGATCACCGTCCTTGCGGCGCCACAAGCACCTCAATGCGATCCAAACAAAATCAATTCTCTAGAGCTCCGAGAGGCGTCGACTACCGAAGATACTACCTACGTCGAAGCGCGAGATGCAGATGAGGACTTTACCATTACAACTGTGTCCTTGGATGATGACGAGAACAGTGATGTTCAAGACAAGACCGATGCGGATGTGCTCAATCCCCTGGCTGTGCAGCACTGCTCAAACTGTGCCAAGATCAAGAAGAAGAAGCCAAAGTATGGCGGAAAGTGTGATCCCGCGAACAGCTTGGGGTGGAAGTCCTCCCACAACTGTAAGGGGAAAAGTTACCTCTGTGTTCAGAGTGGAAAGGCGACTTGCTATGGCCGACCGCTGGATAAGCTGAGAATGGAGAACGGCGAATGTTTCAAATAAGAGGGGCACATGGATTGGCCTCAACGCCCGGAATGGATGGTCTAAGGTATTCAACATATGCTTATTAAGTGTGGGACTGTGGTGTGAACATTGTTTATAGTTCTTTACTGCTAGTTGTCTTAAATACGAGAAAATATATGTAGGATTTATGAAATGGTGATGATAGGACCCTGTAGAACCCATTGATCGGAGGTTGTGACAGCTACAACGCCATCTTAGTATCTCTTATGTTATCGTATCCCATTAACAGCCTAGGCCCTTAGTCATGCAGTACATAGCGGGATCCTGGGAGATCCCACAATGTTCCTCTGGTAGCTTGCTCGCAGACCCATTCCTGACAAATATCGGGGAGATCGTCCTCTTTCTCTGGCGGCACATCAATACAAAAGTACTCCAGGGACGGCTTCAACTCTACGGTCAGCTTATTTGACTCAGATTCCACGGTGGGCTGAGGTAACCCTAACTGGCCCACAACGCTTGTCTCCCACCCTGGCTCGCGCAGGCGAAGATCCGACAAGTGACCGCTGGCGCCATTCACAATTAAAATGCGTTTCAAGGACGACCACCACGCAAGGCCCACCGCATCTGGGTCCATAGGGTCTGTGAGGTAATCCGCTCGGGTGAGCACCAGATGGGTAAGATTTGGACATGCAGGAAGAAAGCGCCAGAACTCGCGCCATTCCACGGCCGCGTTATATAGTGCAAGGCACTTTAGGCGTGGCCATAAGGACCATACAGGTGGCTCAATTCCACGCTGCATGGTATCGCAGTAGAGTTCGTCTCTAGCAGAGCAGAACTCTTCGAGCTGGGTTAAGCGGACAAACGCTGCGCGGATTATCTTTCGCAATCCCTGCTCATCCTCATACGGGCGGAGATCCCGGAGCGGCATATCAATGACCAGACGTCGTAGGCTACCGCAGATGTGCGAAGACAACAGATCTACTTGCGTTACCACGAGGGGCTCCTCGAGGCTCTGAACCGGAAATGGGGCCAGGAAGAGTCCCGTGGGTTGTGTTTGCTGCTTCTGATCATCTCCAAGAAGTTGTGGGAGAACGAGATCCAGGCGCTGGCCCGAATTAAGATACAGGCAGTGTTTTAAGAGAAGTCGCTTTGCCGCTTGATGTGTGAGGCTGGACACCAGGGTGAGACTGATCAATGCTTGGGTGACTGAGTGCTCGGGCGGAAATGCAACGGGCGGCTCAGATGGAATCAAACACTGAATGACTTGTAGGATCACCTCCGCAGGAAGGTGAGGCATATTTCTTTTGCTCATTTTATACCAGACGTAGTTTCCGTAGTTGGCGTGCTAGACAGCATGTGGTTGATACCAGAGGGTAAATATTGAATACCTCTCCAGAGGATGCAGAGGATGCAGAGGATGTCGATAACGTGGTAAGAATTTTTCCAGACAAGTATTATCCTAGGATCTGCCAAATATGTGTCGGGGGCTTAAAGAAGGTAGGTTGCCTGGTCATGCATGGGAGTAAGGTAGCAACAATCCTTCGATCCACCAATCACGAGACACCCCCGCCACGTGCCACTCATCCTTTCAGGGCTCAACTCCCATTTTCTACTTTGAACAACTACTTCACTATCTTTCCAATCAGAATATCCTCCCAAGTTGATAACCAAACATATGAAGGTATCCAAATCGTGCAACCAATGCCGTACTGACAAACGGAAATGTTTTCCAGCCCCCAAGTCTCGCTACCTACAATGCACTACGAGACTCCAGGGTTGCTCTTGGTCCGTCAATCGAAATCCGAAACCTTTATTATTTCCTGTTGACGCTCCATCACCTTATCGCCCCGTACATGTGTCGTCCATACAAGGTGCTGTTCGTGACAAACTCGTGGAGTTGTACCTAACCCTCATTCACGATAAACCCTATATGCTGTTTCATCCCGGGGATTTAATGTTTTGCATACGAAATGGGACATTACCCAAGGCAGTACTATACAGCGTCTTGGCGCTGGCGGCTCTGTACATCACCTGTGCACTGCCGGGAAGCAATGTAGACCGCAGCTCAAAGTAACTAATCTACTTTCTCACAAGAAAGATTCTCCGGGTACAAAGTATAAGAGAACAGACCAAAGATTTCTTTCAGTTAGCTAAAGTCTGCGTCAAAATGTTGATTGTTGATATCAGTCTCGATAATACCTACGCCACCATCCTCATAGGCAATCTTTGTAGCTCGGATGGTGATTAAAACGGTGAAGCGTTTTGCTTCGTCCAGAGATTTCATTTCTCCACTACCCTCCATTCCTTGCTTAACTGTGTAGACTTTACAGAGTTCAGTAATAGGAATTGCCTTTAGAATGGCCCAGATTCTTCATCTGCCCGAGCCATCTTCGGATGATGATGGGCTCCTGAGAGAAAGCAAACTTCGTACCTGGTGGTCGCTATACATGATCGATCAATGGTCCTCGGCTGGGTTGAACATCCCGCGTCAGATTCAAGATACTAGTCAGTTTCCGTTGCCTATGCCTGGGTTAGACATCCACAGTCTAGCTTCGGAAGAGGACATTGATAGCAGCTTACAGAGCACCAAACCCGGCCTCCTGGGTTACATGGTTATCCTAGCGAGGATGGTTGGCCATATACAGCATCTCCACCGGCAACTCGCCGATGGGACACTGAATGACTCGGGTACCGAGTTTTCAACCCGTCAGTTAGCTTGCGAGTTGGGAAGCTTCACTCAAAATCTGCCCGCCAATCTCCAGCTCACAAAGGAAAACATGGAAAGGATGCCAGTCTGAGGATAGAGCAAGTCTTTGTTGCTCTTCACCTAGGCTATCATCACTATGCTACCCTTCTGTCCTTTCCATACCTTGGGTCCCAGCTGACGCATGTCCCTGACCAAAAGCTCTTTTCCACGCGCTGCACGTACCATGCGGCAGTTTCTAGCGACCTCTTAAGGTCCTCTAACGAGACACAGGGGTGCGAAGCAGTATACGTCATTGTCACACACATGACGGTGACCTCGTGGACGGCTCTCCATACTTCGCTCTTTGGTCAAGAGAATGAGCTATTTGGGACCAGAAAGAGGCTTTATCAGCAGTAGCTTCAATCACTTATCATGTCATTGTCGAACCCTTCATACCCTCACCTGCGTTCAACCGAGGCCGGGAAGCAGCTCGTCGTCAATGGCCGACCGTTCCTTTTTCTGGTAGGCGAGCTCCAGAACTCCTCTTTTACTTCAGCGGAATATATGAATACGGTCTGGCATAAGCTTGTAGGCACACAATTTAACATCGTACTGTGGTATGTCACTTAGGAAACGATCGAGCCGATTGAAGGGCAGTTCGCCTTCGCCGAGCTAGATAAAGTTATCCTGAGTGCAAGGGAGCTTGGTGCGAAGAAACATGGATTACAGCTCTCACTGTTGTGGTTTAGGTCCTTCAAAAACGGTATGCTAAAGATTACCTAGTCATTCTGTTATTATGCCTTGGCTGGCGGTCACTGATACGTGGAGTGGAATGGAGGTATATCGACATACGAACCTGCTTGGGCCAAGACTAACCCAAAGAGGTTCCCTCGGACGAAGTTAAGAAAGGCTGGGGTTGTTCTCCAGACTGCAGATGTGCTGTCAATTTTCCACGATGATGTTCCCAAGAGCGATGCCAATGCATTCTCTCATCTGATGCGCCATTTGAGGGAGTTTGACGGGGATCACTCCACTCTCGCCATGGTGCAAGTTGAGAACGAGACGGGCTTGCTCGGTGACTCGCGAGGTAGGTCGGCAGTCGTCGAAAAACAGTTCGCTCAGCCTGTGCCAGAAAATTTGCTCCATTTTCTCTCTAGCAATTGGAACAGCCTTCATGCCGACCTGAAAGGCAATTTGGCCCACTTCAAGGCGCAGTCCAAACCGCGGGGACCCTGGGTATTCGGTAAAGGGCCGCACACAGACGGGCTTTTCATGGCTAACCGCTATGCGCATTACCTCCATAAAGTTGCTGCAGCGTCCAACGAAGATTATCCTATTCCCCTATACACGAATGAGTGGCAGAACTATGTAGGATCCGATGGCGATAATGATATCCCAATTCTCGGCGGCGGTGACATGTCTGACATATCCATCCGGCGGAGGCACCAGCAATGTCCTCGACATTTAACAACAATTTGCGCCGTCTCCAGTCTTCATGTCTCCTAATGTTTATCTCAATGATCATACCCAGTCCTGCGGCAAGTACCGTCAGCGCAAGCAGCCATTGTTCATTCCAGAGCAGCGTTGTGATGAGTACGGGGCACGACGCATTTGGACCGCTTATGGATCATTCTCAGCCATTGGCAGAAAGAGCGATATCATTATCGCTTTTACATTATCTCCTTTCTCCACTAGTGTTTTCAGTCAGCCAGTGTTTCAACTCTATATGCCATATAAACCGCCCTCTATAAGTTGACTATTGTGACAATAATAAAGATTTATTAGTTTATTAGTCAATCTATAAAATGCCCTGAGGCATGCTCTTTTTGTAGCTGGCTTTCCGGTTATGTTCCTGCTTCCTAATATCTATTCAGCACCTACCGCAGGGGGTGCGATTAAGCTTCCAAGAGCGGTGTTGGCGCTTCTGCAAGCACGTTTGACCTTCTATGATCCAACCAAGTCCTGTGCAAGACAATACGAAACATGGTATTCATGGTGAAATAATCATAAAATTGCGTCTACCGGTCGAGGAACAGAAGTTGACATTTTTAGCTCACCTACCATCGAATTCCCTGGTTCTCGAGAGCGCTAGGTGTGTTCCATCGAGTGGATTGGCTACTGTACTAACAAACAATTCATAATTGGCCAGAAACAGAATCAGTGTTATTCCTTCCAGCACGGCACTAATCCTCGAAACCGCTGACAAGCTAGTTCGTTACCCCTGGAAGCACTCTCGCAAGTTGCTGAGGCCCTCGAGGATTAAGACTACTAATGCAAGTCTCTACACGGGTGAAAATTTTGGCAAAGCTATCCTGAAGATTTCAGACTCTGGCTAACTGCTGCACAACCAACGCCAAGTAGTGAAGTAGTAAACTTTTGTTGACAATTTATTGCACATAGTTAAGGCATACTTAAAATAGACGTACATACTGTAGTACTTCTTGCAATTCACTGTAGAGCCACTTAAGCGTGTGAATCATTCAGACACAGCCTTCACTTCAAGTGTCAGGAGGAATTCGATTCAAGTCGACACGGGGACTTGTCAAATTGAGGCGAACTAAGGTCGTTCTAAGGCGTTGCGTCTCAAGGAATGTGAGAACTTAATTCTTTCTTAAAGTAAAAATTAGGTCTGTTGAGCTATAGGTCAAGGAAAAAGCAAAAAGGACAAATGTTTATGAGAATTCTACCCTATTTACGAGAGGGACGATACTTCATACACGTGTGTTCTTCACGTCTCCATGGATATCCCCTTAATGACAAGGCATACAAAATGAGAAACTAGGAATCCATCGGCGACTAGTGAGGACCGGTGAATTACCAGCAATGACGATTCGCATTGCGGAAGGGACGGAGAGTCTATTTTGACTGAAGGTGGTAAGCAAGTATGTAAATCGACCCTGGGCTGCATTGAGCTCATGACATCAATCTGTCGCTAAGGACCGGTGGCTGTTGAAAGCCGGTAGAAAGCCAGTAGCTGATCAATCCATGGTTCGGGCCCTCTATACCAAAGACCACCCTACAGGGTTCGCGAGTAGCCTATCCGTTAATAGGTAGATACAGATACCCGGGCCCACAGGTAGGAGATCAGCGAATCAAGCTCTACCGTGGGAAGCCGCTCGCAGTTATTCTTCATCTAGGAATTGGAGCGACAATATCGGGTACTCGGGTACTCGATGATCACCTCTCCTTCTCGTATCGCTAGTTACCCCAATCGCTCTGGATGCAGAGCGATTGGGTTGTTGGGAAATATAACAACCCCTAAGTCTAGTCCCACCAGACCAGACCACCTGTAACGTATAAAGGAACCTTTCGCCGGCACCGTCAACGAGTTCAGTTGTAGTTCATACACAACAGATCCAGTTAACCTATAGAACATCCTTTGAAGGCGCTTGATATATATACACTCACCATGGAAGAACCGACCTACGATCCGAGGTATGTCCATCAACGTTGGCATAGCAGAATGCATCTGATAGAGACCTCTGCTGATTTCTTTCTGCCACACCAGCCGTCCTCTTCCAAATGTCACTATCGTCTACCAGTATAAATTGGTTAACTGCCCTGGGAAGACTACTGTGGGTACGCTGGTTGAACTCCCGCCAAATGGTGCCGCGCCTCCTCACCGCCACGGAGGGGCTTCCGTCTCCGCTTATGTGATCAAAGGTTCCGTGGTGAATAAAATGAACAACGACCCGATAAAGGTGGTCTCGCAGGGCGGATCTTGGTATGAAGCCCCAGGGTGCCATCATCGGATTGGCGCCAACGCCAGCAAGACTGAACCAGCGACATTTTTGGCGAGCTTCGTTATCGACACCGAGACGCTGGAGCGAGAAGGACCAGCTGTTCTAGTGCAGTACGACGAGGAGTACAAGGATATTGTCGCCCAGAAGATGAAGACATGAAATCACCGAGCACCGTTAGGTTCGGCATTGACGGGTTAGGGCATGGTACCTTATGGTTTCGCTTGGGCAATTTACAATCCAGACCAGTGGACACCTGTATACTCATTATATATTTATATACCACCTGCCAACAGATGCGAACCAAAATGTGTGATCTAGTGATTGAACGTTTGGAACACTCGTGATTTAGAAACTCGCTTTGACCAGTGATGTTTGAAAAGTGTCCTATGTGCTAAACCGCAATGTCACTAGTTAGTACGTGTCATCTTAGCTCATAATAGCATGCTCGAAGGCGTGCTTCCCATTATATGTTAGGCCACGCGCATGTCGCATAACCTAGAGTAAACGTGTCAGCGTAAATAAGGGCTAATATTAGATAGCCAATTTTCATCTTCGAGCGACCAAAGATGAAGGAGCTCTTTTAGCTTTGATATACTATTCGCATATTCAACCCAGTCGAGGATCAAATAAGCTTACGGAGTCGAACCATTTTTCTTCTACTTCATTGTCGACAATAACCTGAAGGAGGCCTCCTTCTCTTATCGAAAAGCCTAGGCATGGATCAGGCCGCCGCAGCTTGCAGTCCGACTGTTCATCTAGCCTCTTAAGGGTGATAAGATGTCCATGATAGGGGAAGAACTATGTATTCTATGGCAGAGATAGATGGCTCAACTATCGAGAGAGACTTCATTATCAAGGCGGAATCCTTATCCTGTCAGCCTCACTCGGACTAGAGGTTTTCTGTTTTTCTTTTCTTTTCTTTTTCTTTTCCTGGTTCTATTTGTTTAAGCTTCGCCGTAGGTGTCCATCGTGGAAGCCATTCAGTAGTACGTTCCTACGCATTTACTTCCAAGGATAAAAGAAGACCCAGGGACATGGGAATACTGTAGACATCTACTAATCATCCCATTTGCTACAATCCCTATCTCCGTTTAAAATGCGTCCCTTTTATTCTGCCTAGTTCAGGTACGTGAACGCAGCGAGAACAAGCAGGGTAGCGACCTGCATTATAGTCTGGAGTGGGCAACATCCATTGTTGGTCTTACAGTATCCGACAGAAGAAACTCATAAATACTTTTCAGCTCTGAGGGAATCTGTCTAGGGTTTCCACTACACCTATTATCAATTTATTTCTAGAAGAAGTCAGAATTCTTCAGGTGCAAAGTAATTATTGTTGATTTTATTTCTCTGTGTCTGATAAATCAAGACCACAACCTTTGGCTTCCATTACTAGTATTCTAGGACTCACAGAAACTGGTATCTTTTTGTGGAGATGATATATTCTAGACTATGTAATCATGAAGCAAGCGATACAAAGCGTCCAGTTATCTGTCTCGTTCTGATAGGCGAACAAAGCAACTTCACAATGTGAGTTTTGCCAATGTCACCAAAGGCGAGATATTAGAAATTATACACAAGGACATCAAGCCCAACCAGAGCACAAAAGAGTCTCCAAACAAATTTAGTATTCATCTCATTGAAGCTCAGATACAAATTTTGAATTATAAGAAACAAACGAGGACCAAAATGTGAGAAAGGGAAAAAATTAACAAGCTTACAAGGCTATATACAAAGCAGAGTGCGATTCCTACATAGACTGGCTACTGTCAAGCCTCCCTCTCATACACAGAATCTATCCTATTTTCAAGGGGTGTGTCAGTGTAAGAGCACTGAAATGGACTATGTATCTTGCAGCCATCAATGTGGGTGGGCCAGGGTCAGACATACCTAGTATTCGGAGTCCTTTCTTCTCAAGACTTGTTCGTAAACCCTGAAATGTATTAGGATTTATTTGTACTAGATCTACCGCAACTCTTCTGCCTTCTGGGCCAGCGTTGCTATAAATATTGCATACCAAAGATGGCTGAGGAAAACTGTCTTCTCATATATCATGCCTCAATAGCAGGCGCGGCTAGCAGATTGACCATCTTACTCTTCTTTATATCGCTAGCTCTTTCACCAAGCACTATGCGCTGCTGGACTCTGTCTCGCAAATTGTGCTTGACGCATAGCAGCGTCCGGGCTCGTCGGTCAGCCTCTTCTTTGACAAGCTGGCTGACAACGGATCCAATCCATCCGAGCCGGTTGTTCTTCCTTACGGGGGATTCGAAATTACTACTATTCAGTGCTGTCTCGTGCTTGGCAAACCCGCGCTAGGCGGCGCCAAATTCCTGCTAATCGGTTGGGGTTTCCAAGTGTGCACGACGTCCTTATCCACGACCGCTACCTTCACTGGTATCCTACAGTTCGATGAGAAAATCATCACTGATCGGCAGACTGGCGAGCTAAGGACACTACGGGTGCTTAACGGCGATGAGACGAGAAGCGGGGTTCCACCATGCAGAACGGGCATCCAGACTATGGCGGGTTATGACGATTCCCGCCATACTCTGATCGCTGAGGTTTGAGTTTTACTCTACTGAGGGTGAGGCATCATTTGTACTCTAACTGGTATTTATATACTTGGGCTCCTTGAGGATGGAGCAACTGATCCATTCCGAGCATCTCACTTCAGACGGCAGATAATGGTAACCACTTGACTTTCGCCTTCAGTGAAGCACAGCTAGGCAAATCCTGGGTTTTTCCAAGATGGGTTCGTTCAATTCCAACAAGTAAAATTTTGAATATCTGCATTCTCCCGGTCAATACAAGTATTTCTGAATAATAGGTGTTCCGACCTACATATATATTTGAGCAGAATTTATACATTCAGGTGTAGTATATACCTTCCACCTACACCTACTACATAGTGCAAGTGCTTACAGAACACTTTATTTGCTGATTCCTAGAAGAATTCAAAAAAGAAAGCTCGCCATGGTTGTAGAAGATATATGATTAGAAATGATCAAACCAACCAAATTTCTAGTCAGCAATTGAAAAGGCATCGCCTATTGAGGGAAGTCTTGGCGCGCCGGAGGTGATTCGTCCGTCATTGTCATGGCGTCACTTGATCTCTTTCTTCCAAACAAAACAACTCTTTCACTTCCCTTCCCTTGCTTCAATTTAGTTCAAAGAAACTACTCCCACAATGGGCTTCATTAAGGGATTCCTGAAGCTCACTACCTACGGCGGTCTCGCCACAGCGGGCACCTTCTTCTACACCACACGCAATGCCGTCTTCGTACCCATGACCCCCGCGGATCCCATTTTCCAATCCGCCGCCTATCGCAAGCAAAATCCCTCCCAAAACCCGACCACCCACGATCTCTGCGTTCGCAAAGTACCCTTGTCCGAAATCAACCCGAGCCTATTAGAGAAGAAGGGCAAATTAGCCGAAGCTTTCTGTGCCGGAGTCTGGAGCGGCTGGGGTAATTACAGGACCCTCCACCTTGAATGAAACGCCCCTACCAAAATAGATGAAGAAGAATCGCAATTAACATGCTGGACGCGGACTAGGATATGCCTTCCAACGCGCTTACCTCGCCCGGAAATACCAAGGCTCTGAGACCGCCAGCCACCTCTGGGAACGGTCGGAATTGAAAGCCTCCACCTACGATGTCGGCACCTTGATTACCGACCACTTCGAGGTTATTGAGAAGACCCCCGAGCGGATCGTTGTTCGCTGCGGTGATAGTCCCCGCACACAGGGAGTTCGCGACTCGGACGGTTTGTTCGAGATATCGGCTGTCGTTAAGCCTGAGGAGGGCGTTGCTGAGTTTGCCCTCAAGAGCTGTTTTTTCCAGGGACTGGGCAAGGCTGAGAATGCGCCTATGCCGACGCATATTGATTGGCTGCATAAGCAGTATACGAAGTTATTGGCTGAGACGGCTATTCGGAATGTTCTGCGCCAGTGAACGCGCGTGACTATATGATACTCGGTTGGTGTTCGGTTGTCACTGAGATTGTTGCTTTGTACATAATACCCTCCTGTGTGGCGACTTTGGATGATACTTGACCCCGTGGTATATGTGGATGGAAAGCGATGGAGATATTAGGTGATAATGCGTGCCTCTTTGAGGATCTTATAAGTTCTTAGGACTTGGAGAGCTGGGCGCGCGAATTGTCCGCCTAACAAACTTGCGCTCTAATTCGTTCGACGATCCAGAGAGGAAATTGCAACACTGGTGTGAAGGACCTTGATAGTTCTTGACTGTGTCACAAGGTCACAAAACAGGCTCTCTATTCCTTTTGTTATGGTATATCATGACACCCTGGCAGATAGCCGCCCTTTATCTGTGTCGCTAGCGTTGGGCGTTCCATGACAACAAGAACACCAATGTCCAGCTCTATTACTGGACTTGACGGGTATCATGTAGGCACAAAGACTTATAGAGCAAGGTGAAACAAACACTAGACATCTCAGCCATGGATAGTACATATAAAGCCCCTTATCCTAATCCATCGTGTACAACCGGATAGCAAAATACCGTCACTCTATGCATCACCGGGGCCCTTCGAAACCTGACTTGAAGCACATGAGCTTGCATCGCCTACGAAGATGGACCGGATCACCATGAGCGCGCTTACCCATCCTTGCCATCCTTGCACTATCGACCACAGCCAGCCCCGTCACCGAACACACTAAGAGCGTAACGAAGTGCACAGCAGGCAACGAGTATTGTGGGTTAAGTCTGATAAACCAGGGAGCAGGTACGTTTCCAGAAGCGCAAAGTCTGTCCTTGTTAACGATACCAATGCTGATTAGGAGCCATAGTAACCTATTTTCTACAAATCCACTCGATTTTCAAAACAATGGGGCGCGACATAGAACAGAGGAACGAATACAGCACTCTTTTCAGGTGTGACAAGGATGATGAGCTTAGCTTTGTGACGTACTGTGATAATGGATGCATTGGTAGCGAACGTTTCCCGGATGAGGCTGAGAATTGTGTTTAACAGTATTTTGTGAGACTCACAGAGATATTTGAATCTGGAGGGTATGTCTGAGGGTTCATTGTTAGAATATCTCCAGGAGACTGAATGAGGTAGAGTGCTATATTAACCTTTGTGTATTTCAGTGCAGCTACAGTAGTCATGATGTGTCAGTGTTGAATACCTTAAAGTTACAGGGTTAGGCCTTCAGCCAGCGTTTGATTTTGGTCGAGTGGGAAAGGCAGAGAATTCCCCAGTTAGTGCAGATGGCCGGATATAGAAGATTAGCTGCTCAGATTCAGTTTCTCTTAACAACATTGATATTGCGCCAATATCTTGCTCAGACTGTGGCTTAGCAACTTAATCATTAGCATGCGATATCTTTCTTATACACTGTTGGGACAAGTACTGAATCTATCTAGCCACGAGTGCACACTATCAGAGATATGTCGAAAATTCTAGCTCACGGATCCTTTCAGGGTTTGATGGAAGCCAGGGACAGATATTAGAATGAAAAGGGAGAGGACTCGCAGATCTCTATGACTTCAGTCTGCATTTCATGAAAGCTGTGCCTGCACCTGTGCAGGGCTTCGGATGAAGTCGAGATTTTATAGACTTTATGGTGTCATATGATTGTCCTTCCTACCATACATAATCAAAGAATTACTAACAGATATCTTCCCCCACCGGGCTGGCTTTAGGAGTAAAGGATTTCTTCAAGTTATGTGATCTGTTGGCTGGGGATTCCGGCTGGCGGTCCTGATTTGGACCGGGCAGTAGGGTGATCCGGCCGACAAGCGTTTAGGTGTTAGGGGTAGGATAGCTGTAGACAGTGGGAATAAGAACCATCATTGGAATGAGAACGATCATTGGAATGAGAACGATCTCCACATAGTGCCTTAACATGATCAACATCATTCCACTCAAGTGTTCAATTCAAAGCAAAGTGTCATTGATGCCATTGGCTTGCTGTTTGTTTCAGTGAAAAAAAAAACATGGTAAAGGTTAATGAGCAGTAATCGACTAAAGGAATTAACAAAGACATGAAAGCTCTGCGCTTCATAGTGTAAATTCAAGAAAAGGAACCAACTTACAAAGGAACATGGTCCAATTGACGGCTTGCCTTGGACACAGTTCTCTGGGCTTCGCCCGCGCAAAGATCAGACTCGAACTCCCAAGTTAATGCCCCATTTCTTTTATCTCGGCCTTAGCTTGCTTAGATGGGATGTCGATCAAGATGGTCAGAATTTCCACCAGCGCATTTACCACCCTGGCCATAATTGGAGCGGCCTACCTGGACCAAAACCTGGAACATAAAGAGCTGTGTGAACCAGGTACACTGCATTGCGGGAATTCCCTCACATGGTAACGAAAGTTCTAAAAACGTGGTACCTGGCCTGACCTCATTCATTCTAACCCAATGTTTTAGTGAAGGGCTATGAGCAGCACATGGATGATGCCCTTAAGAATAAAGGCTCGAAAGCTGATAAGAGATTTTCTTTGTTCAAGCGTGGAAGTGGACCTGAGCACCTTGAGTTCATCCAGGATTGTGGGATCAGCAAATGCCACACAAGAAGTACAAATATCCTCGATGGAGGTTATTGTTCTTGAGGTGGGCAAACCTGGTTGGCTCTGGTTCTTTAGTCAGAAGTTCAGGGGTAGGAACTTACCCCGGTGAGCCTGCTACGACTGGACACGGTAATTGACAGAGGCAATAAATATTTAGCTCAATCTCAGGTTAGTTGATTGCTTCTCTTTGACTAGGTTATAGATATGGCATTACATTGAGACAAGGATGCCTGTATCACTCTGTCTATGCTCACGCTATCCCTTACATAGATGACAGCAATAAGAGTTTCTTCCTGGTCCGCAGGGGTCCATTGCTCTTCACTCGTTTTCCTGTTGCTCCTATGTCAAGGAACGTAGATTCCGCTTATGTATAAAATTCTTCTCGAGGCTAACCAGTCGACAAACTGCTCTCATTCTTTTCTCTGCCGAAGTGCGTTGAGCTCAATCTTTCTTGACCCTTGGAGTTAGTCAATCGCCTGGCTATTGTTCAAATATAGGAGCTGTTATTCTTTGTCTGTCCTCATCAGATTGGGGGAATGACCTTCTAGACTAGGCCCATTGCCTGAAGAACAGATAACCATGGATAAGCAGTTAACTCACTCCATACGCAGTATCCAAACAAAAGAATAGCTTATAGCGAATATAGGGCCTTGTGATTCCGTGTAAACTCTAGAGACCACCTCGACTCTGTGCAAAATATGTAGAGACGTGGAACGCCTATTGCATAAGTGTGGAAATAACTTGGAAACTGAACATTCCAACTGCCTACGAGATCAACTAGAACTATTTGAGGGGGTCGGTGAGGCTCTTTATTTAGGCAATGCTATACAGAGGTCCACAAGGTCCTACATAACCCCTTTCACTAAACAACAATGAAAAATGGGGAAAAAGCTTGAAGATTAAAACAATATACAGTAATAGCCACGCAATACAACACCCCAGCCATACCACACGACAGCTATGCCCAATCACAGACTGGTATTAACTACGTATATTTTGTGATATTCGTCGCTAATCAGGGGAATAAATTCTACCATCATTTCTTCATGACAAACTTCTACCGTCCTTCGTTTCATCTCTGTCCTTCATGTCAAGAGGAAATGGTTCGTAAAGTTGTGGTTAAGGCGGACCTGGATATTCCTTGCCAGCGTCAAATACACTAAACAGCCTACAGAACAACATCCTGCAGACAATAATCATTTCTATCTGTGGCTTAATTCCGACGTTTCACGACAAGAAGAACACTATCGACCCCCATCCCTACTTATATGTGAGATGAAGGAAGGTGAAGACAAAAGAGGATTCAATGGAGAAACATAAAGCAACGTACCATTATGTCCACGCTGATATGTCCAGGTCACCTTCTGATATAAAGGGGACGATATGAAAGAGTTCTTCATAAAGAAACTTCCCAGCTACGGATCACTGGTTCTATATAAACTCCTTATCCTCCACACTCCAGGCTGTACTGTGGGATGGCATATTAAAACTAGCTTGATGCTTCACCGTGACCTTTCAGATTCGACTTGGACTCCTGCCTTTGAAAAATGGTTAAGATAAACCTGAGCGCGCTTGCAATGCTGGCCGTACTTACAATATCGACTACAGCCAGTCCTACTATTGACTATGTCAAGAGGGGTCGAGAAAAATGCATAGAGGGCAAGGACTACTGCGGACTAAACCTGATAAACAATGGTACGTTCAGAACAGCCAGGCCATTCCTATTCAAAGTTGTCAGTACTGATCCGAAGAGATAGGAGTGTATCTACTCCAAATTATTGATATTCTCAAGGAGCACGAACTGGAGAGAAGTGCGAACAATAAACTGCACACCCTTTATAGATGTGGTGCGAATGATAGACTTACGAATTACACGCAATGTGGCAACCATTGCACTTCGCACACAAATTTCCCCCGTGAGGCCGACAATTGTTAGTAACAAATCGAACTGACTCAATCCCCTCGTTGGCAATCTTACTTTATGACATTCCTAGAGCTATTGAAATGTTTAGAGAGTGTGTTAGGTAGTAGCATTATTGAGATGTACTCAGTACATTGAACAATTTGGAGTCTAAAGCTGTATTTTGTGTGTAGCATTCCTCGATAGTGAGGGAGATTTATTTTCGTTTAGGTAGCTAGAAATACTTTATCGGTTTTGCAGACTCGGGATGGATTCATAATATGCATGTATTCCCCATATATTCAGCCCTCGTTACTCTAGAACACTAGCCATCATTGATATAAGAATAATCGATACATTAGTGAAATAGCTTAATTGAACCAGCAATTGAACCAGCAACGAAGGCCTCTTATCACTACTTGAACCCTTCTGAAACCAGTTCCTTTTAGGGCTTATGGCTTTATGAAGATCAGGGTCATAGATCAATTGGGGGGAAAGGCATAGTTTGCAGCGTTTAGAGCTGTGACAGCGACAGCAACGAAGCCTTACATCAGAAGAGACATCATCCGGATGTGACGGTGAAACCAATAACGGGATCCAAACTGGTGGTTGCAATTGGGCTTAAACCATAAGTTCTTGTTCTGACATATCAGGCTAGTTTTCTGTCAGAATCACTTCCCTGTACTAATGGTGGCGCCGGAGCCTCCGCCGAGTCAGTGCAACGGCATACAGAGTAGACATTCACAAGAAGCGTTTGGAAGGCTCAGCGGTGTATTCCTACAATTTAGGCGTTTCGGAACAGATATACTAGGATATTGTGCCACTCTCTTCGCTGCCATCACCTTTATGCTTGAGGAATCTGTGTATTTCATGGCTAAGCAAACGCATAACTGGACGAGGTGAGAACGTCAGCACAGGAGCGGTACCACTTCCCAGATCGTGCAAAAGGTGGTCATTTATCATGACAAACTGGTGATCCGCAGAGAGATATGGAAGATGGGAGGCTGTATTAGTTGCGGTCAGACCGTAGATGGTCAGATGGCATGCAATAGAACGTACGCTTTGCAGTTGCTCGAAACGGTTCCACGATATGTGTAGTCTACGGTGTATGACAGAGGTGGATACAGGAGGCACCTTTGCAGCTCACCCTGAATAAGTAGTGTACATCTATGTAGACGAGGTGGTCAGTGTAACTTGTCTTTCGACGCGAGTCCTATGTCCGCATACATCTGGCCTCTAACTGACTATTGGTATTACCCGAACTGGATAACGAATTGAGTATGAAGCCAGATCCGTACAAGGGGAGAATCTGTAGATCAATGGGTTGGAAAGCACGAGCTTCCCCCTAACCGAGAAGCCAGCCTGCACTCGTGGACAAGGTCGTTTCCTTCCAAATTGACACCTCGACCTGGTTAAAAATAGCCTCCCAAAAAGGTAAAAGAAAACAGACAAAGAAGGAAGGGTATACGGTATACTCCATAAACTCGTTCAAGACCCGTTACCGAAGCCAATATCTCCCATACACACGCATTGACCATCAATGCCATCCCACCCAATCTCGGGTACCTAACGTTCTCCTAATCCAGCAACCTCCACGAATAACCCTACCTATTTCTCTCAAACCAGCGGTCTCAGGCAATTCCCAAATCAGGAACAAAACCCACCTTAGGACGTTACACACAATCTCCCTTGGGACCAAATATATCTCAAACGGGCAGAATCCCACATGCAACGCCGAAAATATGACATCTCACGTCCCGAGCGCACTAAACCATTAAACTGTATACCAGCGGTGAGACCTCTCCAACCGGAAGCAGCGAGGCCAATATGACAGCGCAAACTCCTTGTTTCGGGTAAAAGGGCTCCCCCTACCCAGGTAGGACATGCCTATGCGTGGGGAGGGTGCATATGCGATGCGTCTACGTTTTGCGTTGATCCTCTCGCATGGTTAGGGTGCGTTTCTGGAGCAAATATAGGCAATGCGAGGTCGTTCGATTGATTTAAGGGACAACTTTATTCTCACAGTGGTGGTGGGTTTAATTGGGTGGGTTCTTGTCCGACGGTTAATATGATGTGTCGAGTTTGGAGCTTCGTGTTGATAATTGGATTGTGGACGGTGGGCTTGGCTGGGGGCGTCAATGTAAGGGGTAAGAAGCGGGTGCTAGTAATTGATTGAAGATTGAAGGCAACTTGCTTCTGCCATTCCTGAGGTTTCTTAAGAATTGATTGAGGATGTAGCTGGCGGACTGTCAAATCCTATCTGCCTTCAACGCCGAAGCTGAAATAATGCTCATACCGCTATTGAACTAAAATGCTCTCGACGACAAAAAGATAATAGATACACAAACTATCAACAAGAGAAAAATTATGCCCTTAGCCAAAGCCTATTCAGAACTATATTCGAGAAGTGCGCACGGGCACAGCCTCGATTACGCTCTCCATGCCTGGGCTCCCACTCCAAATGCCGGTGATCACCAACCCGGCAGCTCCCAAGAGCTCTCGCCATTGACGCTTCGACCGCTCCACTCCCGACCCAATGCTCATCATTTGGATATCAATCGACGCCTGCAGCAGCGGCGCGTCCGTATCCAACAGAACGAAATCCACAATAATGATGCGCGAATAGTCGGCGCTCATGGCGGAGACGGTGTTGACCAAGATCTTATGGCAGATGTAGTCGGGCCAGTCGTGAAAAATGGAGCGGAAGTAATAGGCTCTGGCTCCTATGTTTCGTCACATTAGGTGTTGTGATACATTTTATTGACATGATACTAGGCAAGAAACATACCCTTGACCGGCTGTGGGTCCAGAAAGCTATACGGCATAACCTCAATTTCATCCCCTACTGTCGCGGAGTTGACCACTTTCGGCAGGTCCTGGAGCACTAGCCGCCCTGTCACATCCGGGTACTTCTCCCGGAAGCGAATTAGGTCGTGGCCTTGGTTTCCTCCTACATCGACTAGGAACGCGGCGTCTTCGTGATCTAGAGCTTCGGTGGCTAGTCTGTCAACAGGATATACGTCAAACCAGGAAGGCTTGCCCTGTCGTCGACTGGACATGTATGAGTTGAACAGCGTCTGGTGGTGTTTCCGCTGAGCAAGCCACTCGAATTGACTTTGCCCTACGGCCCACCACATTGGGGACCGGGAGTACTCTTTTGGCATGATGTAGTGGTGTTCGCGGAAGTATTCCGGAAGTCTGGCGAGGGTTGGAACAGTTAAGTCGTATCTGCACACTTGCGTAAGTGAAAGCCATAATAAACAGGGATGGAATTCGGAGGCGCATTACATGCATGGAATGCCATCGCGTCCAATCGGTTGTGTCAAGGCGACGGTTTTCTCGGTGGGAATATACACCTCAGGTTCGACGCTAGCACACAGACCTAGAGCTGCCATGACGCGCATTAAGCGGACTACGCATATTAGTGATCATTCTCTCAGTGCATGCAGCGCTTTGTCCATACTGATTAAAGCTCGCTCGGCACCGGTACTCTCGGCTAACTGTATCGCCGAAAGGCCTTTGTTAGGATGTTCAAGTAATAAAGGGAAGATGTCGAGGTCGACGACGGTGCGAAGGGCTGCATTTTGAGGGGGCTTTGAAACACATTAGCCAAAGCCTTTGGTTAGGCACTTGCTAGCGGGATAGAATTAAATTGAATCAAGTGCATTATACCTGGTAGATTAACCGCAGAACTGTTTCAGTCGGCGTTTCAACCGCGTATTTCAGCTGGTCGATGAGTCCCAGGAAACGATAATGCGACGATGCAGAACGGGACGAACTGCATTCCTCTAATGCAGCTTGCCTGATGTCCTCCACTAGGGAGAGGAGGTGAGGTGTCTGCACTTGCGGCTCCATGGTTGTGTGGTTAGGATTTCAATGCATGTACGTACAGCCGCCACGATAGGGAAAAATGGCCGGAATTAAAACGACAGAAACATGGGCACAGAAGGGTATTTGAGTCACTAAATCGATGCGACACTCCTTAGAGCATTAAGCAAAATCGGATGTGATGCCCTGATAGACAGGGATGGGGTTAGCAATAATTGGCGACTGCAAACGGCAAGCCGGGAGTGAGACATCCAGCCCCAGTTAGGGCATGGATGTGAGCATATCATATTGGAGAGCCAATTCGTTTGGGGCCCACTGACTATCCGATATTGCAATAATTCCACGCCATTCAGAAAGTCAAATCCTTATCGCTGGCAGGAGTCATTTTGACGACACATTCGACGCGTTCCTGTGTCATGCTTCTGTTCCCCGGAAATTTGCTTCAACCCGGGCCTATGGTTATGATGTGTCATGACAGGGTAGCACTAGGTATACTACACCCAGATCCACCGTGAAACTCGTTCTAGTGAAACTTAAGTTCCTAATGAACTGCTCTTACGCTATCCTACCGGATACAATGGTCAACCGACCCTTTCATCACGACACCGCCACTGTCAGACAAAGTGTCCTCAATAGCCTATCTGGATACATTCATTGTGGGCCAAGTTGACGCCACGGCTGTGGCTTCTATCTTCCGTGGAACCTTCGTCCATTTGGTCTATCAAATTTTTTTTTTTTTTTTTTTTTGGCGCTCCGTGTCGGCCACTACTGAGCGCGATCATTGTAGCAAGCATCCTTCCGGCGAGAACACAAGCCACCACTCGAACAAATCCGCGGTTAGACCCATAATAACTCATCTATACAATCCGCTTCCCTTCGGCAGGGATGTCCACGAACAAGTAGGTCATGCGCGGTCCCTCATTGGCCCTGGAGATACCGGTCGCAGATGGAGATGACTGTCAATTAGACTTTGACCTGATCACGCTCCAGTCCCATTTGCCGCCGGCTAACCATGTTAAATTAATTCTTTGTGCCAAGCGATCAGTGGTGTGTATAACTCCCCGTATGTCCAATAGTCCTACCGCCACTGCAGCGTGGTGGAGCTCGCTGACGAGGCATAGGCATTGGTTCATCAGGCTGCTTATTAATCTGCGTATCAAGCTGTTGAGCACGATTTTAACCATCCTGTATAGATAAAATAGTATCATTCCCTATAATAGCATGTCTTCCTACTTTCTTCTTATATTTTTGCTTATTCTCAGCTCATAAAGCTTTGATTTCTTGCTGTAAAAGAAGATTTGTATTTATTGCTATCTGTATAGCCTTTTCAAGATATTGAATATAAGAGATTGGACTGCTAGAGAGCTTTCTTTTTTGAAAACTCCTTTATACACCGCAAAATTTTATGATCTAGCTAGCGAGGATTCTGAGAAGTTCAAAAAGCGGACAAAATTAGGCCCTCAACTAAAGATAGTGCTGGTATTAATATATACAGTTAAAAAGTAATTTTTGCAAGAATCTGCTCTTGATTAACTGGGTTGAGCCCTGCTCCTGTAAAGCCATTGTATATATTACGTATAGTAAACGCCTTTGCCTGTGCTTCTAGATATAGAGAAAGAAAGTCTTCTTTATCAATATAATTATTACTAGCAATCATACGCTTTTCAAGAAGCTTTCTATATACCCATTTAAGTAGGCCGAACACACTAGCATCAAGTGGTTGAAGAAGCTGTAAAGCATGGGCAGGCATGCAGAGACAGATAATTGTATTCTGCTTGCAGAAGATATCAAATTCAGCAGTTAGATGGCTGCTATCGCCATCAAGAATAAGTAATCACTTAGCACCGGTTATATAGCGCTTAGAGTATGGTTTAAATACCTCTTTTAACCAGTGAAGGTCTATCTCATCTATTATCCAGATATTATCTTCATATATACCATGTTCTTCAATACTGTATATATAGCTGGGAACCATGGTATTATAACCCTTAGATCTTCCTGCTTAGCACACTGATATATCATTCGCCGGCTATATCTTGTACCTAGCTGAGAATGGCATTTAATAAAGCTATAGGCCCAGTTAATGCCTATGGCTGCAGTAGGATCATGTTCATGAAGTAGTAGCTGTGCTATTCCTTGTAGACACTCTGGGCGGATAGAAAAACCACACTTATCTGCCTCAAGAAGTCTTTTAATAAGTGTCTTCTCTTGAGTAGTATCTAATTTACGATTATTAAGACGCGTTTCTGATCGTTGTTCTCGTTCTTTAAGACGGGCACAAAGAGTGGTATTAGATACGCCAAATATATTAGCAGCTTTAAGTTTTGACTTGATTTGACCATTTTTATAAGCTGAAGCCTGGCTTCTTGAGAAAGAGGCATTTTATGTTGTGGTGAAGATAAATAATTTTTTGAAGAATGCAAGTGGTAGGGTGATATGAAAATTTACCGCTCGCCCGTGGATTACATTACTTACACTACAGCAATGTGAAGGCGCACATAGACACATCCGCTTTACTTCACCATAGGGACGAAGCGCGGTTCCAATTTGAAAAACGATGAATATCAGAAAGATTTTCACTCTAGAAGCGCCATCGCATAGTCCCACGCACAATGAGATACCGATTCTAAGGTACGCGGGGCTGCTGGCACGAGCTAACCGGTCATGGCTGATGAAAATGATCAAACCGGGATTTGGTTGGATAGATCGCGCGCTGGAGATGCAACATTTCTTTTTTGGGCCGTCCTAATGCAAGTTGGCCTTGTGGCACACTATTGTGCGATTATGCAGAGATCAACAAAGCGGCTGAAAGGGGAAAACAAGGGGCGAGGAAAAAAGAACAGAAAAAGTAATACTAAATATATTGCGGTGGATCCCAACAAACCACCGTCCGTGTATCATGAGGCCAAGGAGAAAAAAGATCAGTGAATAAGAATCAAGGGATGAACATGATGTGTCCTCAGGTTTACACTGGAGTAATACGCAGGCGTGCATAGGGTTTTCATCACCGCTTCTATGGTCAAAATGTACAAGGCCCAACTAAGTAAAAGCAAAATGGCTACAACTCGACAGGTCAAATCGTCACTGATCGACTGGTCGACCCGACCCACTGGTTCAAGGCTAGTGGCGTTCTGCACGAAGTCTTCGATTGAGCCAATTAACACTGACCGATGGATGAATCCTGCAATAGTTTATCGTTCATGCTCCTTGACAAACAGCGCTAATAGTGAGTCCTAGTGTGATCCTTTGTAGATTGCCACAGAAAAAAAAAAAAGAAAGGCAAAAAAAAGGGAAAAGGACTCCGCGGGGACGGGAACAGGAAATGAAAAGAAAAAAGAACAAAGGCCCTGATGTAAAACCCAATCAGGATAGTACATTCACTTCTGGATGACTATGACTTTCTTCCTTCCATTACCGTCAACGAATGTCGGTCGTAGTATAGTGACAGGAATACTTCCACGGAAGTTTTCTCATTCAAAGGGTAGTCGCTCAACACAACGCATGAGGTGACTGCTTCAGTTTACTGAATTCAATTCAGGTCTTTCCGCGATGGTATGAGGATCATGGTGGAATTCGAATGTTTCATCCCTTCCGTTGCTGAGCGAGTCAAACCCCGTGCTTTTGCCCAGCGGCCAATTTATCCGAGTCCCACGAGAAAAGTCGGCCATCATAAAGTAAAAATAACAATTGCTAATTAAAAAGTCTCCCACTTAATCAGCAATTTCAATACACAGGGACACACCGTATCGGGGAGTAAAAGTACGATTATGACTCCAATAGTGGGCCCAGAGCTGAAGGCCTCGGTTTCGGCCCAGTATCATCGGAAGGAATTTTATGTCTCAGTCCAGGGCAGTGCCCACACCAGCCGGTGGGAGATACATGCACAACAGGTGGGTAGTCATAGTTGAGGCGAACAAAGGTTCTCACAGTACTGCTGTGGACCTGATCGACTTTCAGCCATGTTTCCCTTGTGAGGAACCAGGTAGACGGTTCCCTGGGCTGCATTGGTGAGGCGTGAACTAAGTCGTAGTGTCCAATCTCCGTCGAATGGCCATGGCTGCGCCTTCCAACATAGCGTGTGTCTAGGGCTTCATAGGATTGAGATCCCGGCGCGGTCTCATGCATGGGCTGCACCATGATTGACAAATTGTCCCAACCTTGACGTCAGCCACCACGAGTCTGGATTGGTTGGGGAAGACTGACACTCGGGAGCTTATCGATGATGATCCTTCCACGATTTCAGATTGAGACCGGGTCCAGTCCGTGCCTCTTCAGCCATTCGTCTTCCAGAACTCAGTTGTACGGTGCCTTCTAATTTCAACGTTAACGTCATCCGCCACAATGTAATGGTAATAATATGTAATCTCTCACCGCTCAGTCTGGGTAGTTAGTGAATGTGGGTAAAGGTGAAATGGAGGAACTCGATCCAACTCCCCATGCGGAAAGTGCGCGGAAGTCACGAGTACCGCAAGCAGGTGACAAGAAAGCCACTTCTTTCAGGTCATAAAAGGCCAACCTACGCTTTAAATACTGCTATCCTTTCACACTCCCATCTCTCCTTCTTCACCCCAAATTCAGTCAATGCGTGTTGATTGCCCACCCTTGCATTCAATATGGGGATCCCGCAATATAACGGCGCATCAGATCATGATGCCCCAAAGAAACCAACAGACACAGATCAATTGATTGCACATTTTGGTCGTCTTCACGTCCTAGACGACCTCATCCGTTTACGGGCAGCAGATCCAATCCAGCTCCCTATCCTTGCCTATCCCAAGCCTTCTCACGATGATACGACCTCTTATGAATACTTCACCGGTCAAGACCTGGACTGTATGGTGGACCAAACAGTATCGACATTGATTGATTATGGTTTCAAGCCGGTGAGTATAGCATGCTCCTCAAATCCAAAGACGTGTTGGACAACGTGGCGCTCATACAATACCAGCCTCGCAACGATGGAGCCATCGTTGCCCTCTTCACGCTGTCTGATCTCAATATGGTGGTTACATTCTTCGCTCTTAGTAGGCTGGGATACACAGTCATGATGCTCTCTCCACGATTGTCAGCCGCTGCATGCGTATCACTTCTAGATATGGTCGGTTGTGATACCATCCTCTATGGACAGACACCAAGTATCCGTGCCACTATGGGAGAGATTCTCCGCCTGAAGTTGATCGCATGTCGTCCGATTATCCAACGACCAGCTCTGGATGGCTCTGATGAGACTGAAGTGTTAGTCCTCCGCAAGAATCGGAATCCAGAAGTCCAAAAACAAAAGATCGCTTTGATTCTTCACTCTTCCGGGTCAACCGGCATGCCAAAGCCTCTCTATCTTAGTCACAAAGCCATCATGACCCATCCAATGCGTGGCCCGGGATTGACCTCCTTCAACTCCCTCCCATGGTATCATCTCCATGGCTTATCAACCGCCTTGCAGGCAATGTACATGAGAAAGGTAGCATATATGTGGGATGCATCCCTCCCTCTGACGGCATCATCAGTCTCCTCGGCCCTCGCGGCCGCGCAACCAGAATCAGTTCAGGGTGTCCCTTATATTCTCCAACTTCTAGTGGATAGTCCAAAGGGTCTAGATGCGCTCCGAAAGTGCAAGTTGGTAACATATGGTGGTGCACCATGTCCCGACGAGCTCGGAGATCGACTCGTGGCAGAGAAGGTTCGTTTCGGTGGCTCGTTTGGTCTGTAAGTATTACTTGAAATCATAACTTTGTCTTTGCGGCCATGTTAATAGTGTTGCCTAACACTACAATAGAACAGAGGCTGGCCTTGTCGCAGAGTCTATCTCCCGTCCAGCAGGCGATCCCTTTTGGAATTATATGAAGTTCTTCGACAATATTCGCCCCTTCATCTGGATGAAGCCCATCGGTGCAGATCTTTTCGAATGCGTTTATCTTGCTGGTCACCCAGCACTGACTGCATCGAATTCAGATCAGCCTCCGGGGTCGTATCATTCTCGCGATGTCTTCACACCGCACCCCACCATTCTTGACCGGTGGAAGTATGTGACCCGGTTAGACGATCGTGTCACACTTGTCAATGGAGAGAAGGTGTTACCTCTTCCTATTGAGGGAGCTATAAAACAAAGCCCATTCATTCAAGAAGCAGTGATAATTGGAGTGGGGAAATCTGTCCCAGGTCTCTTAGTCTTCCGGTCAGAAGAGACAAAGCACTTCTCAGACGAAGAGTATATGGACCTTATCTGGCCTACAATTGAAGATGCAAACTCACGAGCGGAGCAATTCTCTCAGATCGCAAGAGAGATGATAACTGTTTTACCAGTGGGCTCAATTTGTCCTCGCACGGACAAGGGGTCCATGATAAGAGCGCAGGTATACGCAAAATACGCTGATGTGATCGAAGACACGTATACCAGGCTTGAGCAGTCTGCAGCTGGTACTCTTCGGCTTAATCAAAGCAGTACCGAAACCCATCTGCTGAGATTATGCCGACAAGAGCTTGGATTTCCTATCTCCAGCGTGGATTCCGATTTCTTCGCCGAGGGTGTTGATAGTCTAAAGGCGATCCATTTGCGTCGGCTGATACTGAGAGATTTCCAGATCACTGACAGTAAAAGCATCGGTCAGAATATAGTGTTCGAAGCAGGCAATGTCTCTCGTTTGGCAGAGCACATCCAGGCCGTTCAGAGTGGTCAGGATACGAAGGCGGAAGATGAAGTATCACTGATGCCAGCACTGGTTGAAAAGTACTCTGCATTCTACCAGCATGCCTCAAGTCCGGGCTTAGTATCAAGTAACAGGGGTGTGGTATGTTTTTCCAACCTATTCTCTGGCGTTCCCTACTAACTCTATCTAGATCCTCACTGGTGCCACTGGATCAATCGGCGCACACACGCTCTACAAGCTTCTCAATGATGACACTGTATCCGTTGTGTACTGTCTGACACGTAGGGATCAGCCAAAGGAAGAGATCCTGGACGCTCTCGCAAATAAAGGCTTGGAAGTTCCGGCTTTTCGGACAAAGAAGGTTGTCGCTCTGCGGAGCTATCTGGACAAGCCTGATCTGGGAGTTGGCGACGAGATGCTAGATGAGATGAGGCGATCAGTTTCATTGATCATCCACACAGCTTGGCCCGTCAACTTTAACCTTCCTCTAGTTAATTTCGAGCCTCACATTCAAGGGGTGTACAATCTCATCCAACTATCCTTATCGGTGCATCTTCCTGCTCCAGCTGTCCTCCTGTTCTGCTCGTCAATTTCCACAGCTCTTGGTGCTTCATCCTCCGAAATCAACGAGACGCCCCTTGAGGATTTGCATAGCGCACTTGAAATGGGGTATGGCCGTTCAAAGCTGATCGGTGAAAGGATTGTGAGCAACGCGAGGAAATCGGGCGCTCGAGCCTTTTCACTAAGAATTGGCCAAGTCTCGGGACACTCTAAGAGAGGCCTTTGGAATGATTCTGAGGCCATACCTCTGATGATCCGATCGGCGCTGACACTCAAGGCTCTACCCCGGATTGATACCACCTGCTCATGGCTCCCGGTTGACAAGCTTGCCTGTTCAATCCTGGAGATCGCCAAGGCCTGCTCAGTTAACTCGTTTGAAGACCGTCAGGCCAGCCCATTTATCGATGACACTATCTACAACTTGTCTAATCCTCGATCATTTACCTGGACTGCCTTGCTCGACAGCCTCCGACGGAGCGGATTCGATTTCGAAACGGTCCCCTTCGACAGGTGGTTGCAGATGCTACGCGACAGTGCATCTCGCGGCGAGGAGCTGATCAATCCTGCCGTTAAACTAGTCGACCATTACGAATCGATGTACGGAGAGGACGCCTTGGCGCCAAAGACTTTCATCACGGATAAGGCTGAAAGAGACAGTGCCACACTCCGGAATGGTCGCCTGAGGATCATCCAGGATGGTATCATGAATCGGTATGCCAAGGATTGGTTGCAGCGCTGGAAGACCTTCTAGACCGAGCGGCACGTACGACGAGATGATTATAATGCGGATTGACGAGAATCACGACGTTGTCCATACCTATTTTGACTGTTGCACATAGAATGAACCAACAGTAATACTATTATTCCTGATTGTTTGTATTTACATGTGAGCCGCGGGAGTGATCACTAGAATGGCCATTCACTAGTGAAGCACCAGCAGATCGAAAATGATTTCCACATGGCTTCGCAGTATTCCGGGGGGTTACGTGAAGGAAGCGGCAATCTGTATCAATTTTTTTTTTTTTCGGCGGAGACATTTCTCTAGTTTATACTTCAGGGGAAGTAATTTTTTAAGTAAATCTGGTTTTTTTTTGTTTTAAGCAACAATCTGATACATTGACACAGTGCACAAACAAAATCAAAACTGTCTACGCAAGACAGGTCGAAGTCACAAAGCAATGTAGAGTCAAATCGTCAATTTTATTTTATTAAGTGAAAAGAACAAATGTGGGTATTTGTAGAAAGCTCCTACAGGATATTCCGCTGCAAAATAATGTAGGCCAGAAAGAAGTTTAAAAAAATCCACCGACGTATAAATACACGATCTAGACCAACATGGCCATGACCAGACCACCCATGATACCCGTCAGGCCAGAAATACTGACGGACTTGCTTGCGCCAGCAGTGAAGACCGGGCTATCGGGGTTCGAGCCCGAGTTGCTCTTAGTGGGAGCGGAAGAGTCCTGGGCAGTGGTCTGGGTCGCTGATGTTGTGGTAGATGTAAAGCTGGAAGAAGATGCAACACGGCTTGAGGAGCGGATGTGCTGGGACGAGGAGGGGCTAGGGCTGCGGAGAGGAACTACGCTCGCCGGAGGAACGGGGGTGGCGGTCGGCGCTGCTGGCTCGCCGGGGATCTGAGGCGATTTGGTCGTTCCAACTGGGCTGACTCCCTCTGGGGTTTCCTGCTCTGCAGGGGCTGGGGTCGAGGCAGCTGGGGTAACAGTGCCAGCTTCGACAGTGGTTGCAGCGGGCTGAGGCTGTTCAGGTTCCTCGACGCTAGGGGTTGGTGTGCTGGATTCGGAAGTTTCGGCGGCGGAATTCTCAGGGGACACATCAGTGGGAATGGGGTTGCCGTCGTTCACTGTGGTTTCAATGGCCTGTGATTCAACAGGTTCCTGGACCGTTGGTGTGGGTGCAATGGGGGTAAGACCAGAGTCCACCGAGGAGGAGCTCGTTGGCGAGACGGCGGTCTGTCCACCGCCAAGGGTCTGGATGGAACCTCCACGGGTGGTATCGCAGATGGTAGTGGTCTCGGTCACATAGATGGTGGTTTCCGAAACATCAGAGCCTTCCTCGCTGTCATCCGACGAAGGGCTGGCTGGGGCCGCTGGAGTAGCTGTGGTAACGGCATCGGCAGCGCTGGGCTGGGGATTGGCGGTCTCCGGGACGTTGGTTGGGGCCGCAACGGACGCCGTCTCGGACACGGGAGCGTTTGTCTCGGGCAGGGTCGTGGAGGTAACGGAAGGAGCAGGGGCCACTGTCTCAGACACAGCAGCTGTAGCGGTCTGGGCTTGCGGGGCTGCAGAGGCGGTTGCATGGCCAGTGCCGGTCTTGAATAATTTGATGTAGTTGATCTCCCAGTAGGCTTCCTTGAAAGCGGCAGGGTTCTCGGCCACGTACTGAACACAGCTCTTGATAGGGTTGCTAGCGTCACTGACCGGGCATCCAGAGTCCCCGAACACACCACCGGCCCAGTCGCCACAGAATGTGGTGTCAATGATGAACTTTTGCGACTTAAAGCGGTCGTGGAAGTTGCACGTTCCCTGCAGGTGAGCCATGGGGGTGCCGAAGGCAGTCGTGTCCGGGTTACCATCGGTGATTGACTTAGGGATGTCACCGCGCGCGAAATACCAGATCTTGATGAACTCCGCGGTCCACTCCATGGCGTAGACACCACCACCCTGTTTATTAAAAGGGGCGCCCGAACTACCACTCTTGCCCTTAACTACACACCCGATGGTACCAGAGGCTTCACCGCACTCGTTCGATGTCATGGTACCGGACATCTCATTATCGCTTGACAGGGCGCAGGAGCCGCTCGTGTGCAACACAATCTCATTGGCTTCATGCTTGTTTACCCCCTCGATGATATCAATCTCGCCATCATGGGGCCAGTCGGGACCAACGGACCAGAACGCCGGCCACGTACCGCAGACGCTACCCGGCATATGCTCGAGATCGATAATGTACAAACCCTCATCATAATACTCCTTACTTTCGATACGGACCGAGTCTCGGCCAGGGCCGTTCGCGCTGAGTGTGGTCTTGTAGTCAACGCCCATATAAAAGCTCCCGCTCTCAGTCACCTGGATGAGACCAGAGCTCTCTGCGTAGCTCTGATTGGCATAGGTGACGAATCCATTGGTTGGGTCAGCGCCAGTGAAAAACTTGAAGTGGTCAAGAAACTTCTGCCCCTGCCAGGCTTCAATCAGTTGGTAACGGCTACCAGAGCCGTTCGCTATTGTGGGTGTGATCAAGGATGAAAGCGCAATCGATCCTACACTCCACAGGAAAGACGAGGCGGACATCCTGCTTGCGATTGACTAGAACAGCAAAGGAGGGAAAAAACTTGTAAATTGGGTAAGATGACGCCTTGAAGATCTCAGATCTGGTCAAATCCGGGAGTGACTCGAGGGATTATTACTGAAAAGAATGAATCCAACCGTCAAGGCTGGGAGAGTTGATTAGAAAGGACAGGAATGAAAATATGCAGACTTCGATCTGCAGCAACAAAATAGTTCGGTAAAGAATGTAAGTGGTTCTAATTGGCAAAGTAAGAAAAAAAAAGAAAGAAAAAAGGGGAGGTCAAGAGAGAGAAATGTAGTACAAGATTGAAAAAGTATGGACCAGCAGGGGACATTAGATATAATAAACAAACGGAAATTCCCCCAGTGGACCGACCCTCCATCAAGGCTAGTAGCCTATCTTCCATGCATGCCCCTGGCTGGACAAGGCTCGCACAACTCTTACCGTTATAGTTATCGTAGATAACTAGCATCAGCCTATGATGGTGGCCAAATTCATTCAGCAGACGCCGTTGGGCCCACGAGTCGAGAGAGGGCCGTTCGTAACTGGCCGCGCCACAAGGGTTAGAGCGAATCAGTGATCAAATCAGCATGTAGACAAAAATTGTCTATTTTGTGAGGAGACCCAATGGGGCGCGCGCCTCCATTCTTTGTCCTAGCATACCAATAGACGAAGTTGCATTTCTAGTCGGCGGTCGGGTATCCTGAAACGCGAACATCTCCTGAGAGGGGAAGAGCATGAAACACAGGAGGCGCCTATCTTTAACACTCCAGAAGAAGCGGCTGTTTCCACCGAATTGTGCCCAGGAGAGTTCGTCGTGAAATGGAAGAAAAAAATAAGAAAAAATTAGACATGACTTTGTCTCTACTTCTTCATGTCCGATACTGTGCTGCGGATAGAGTCATTCCAAGCGCGGTGCCTGGCAACACCTGCTTACATTTTTCAAGATCAGAACACGGTCGGATCAGCCACTGACAGATGCGGAAAAAGCCAGCCGATCTGAAATTTGCACCGGACAGGCTTCGAATTAGTGCCTGAGTTTCCCACATAGCCTAAGTGGGCCGGTTGAGTCCAGACATGGTGTGGAGCAAAATGTGGCAACGGCGTAGTTGCTCTGTGTGGACTAGTCCCACCGGCAGCGCGAGTCCGAGAGATCAAATTGACTAGGATGTCAGCCAAGGGAAAGTATGAGGGGGAGAGAAAAGGGGAGAGAGATTATTACTTGTGACCGGATGAGATGTCTAGACTCTGGACCGTGAATGAGTGTGGATGGGGAATGAAGAAGGAAAAGGAAGAGGAAGATGATCTTCATGGCCAAACAGAACAAAACAAAACAAAACAAAACAAACAGGAAACAACATGAACCACTTTTCTTCCTATTTTTAACACATTCAATCATTATTGTTAAGTAACCTTCAGTCTTGAAATGAATTTGTACTACTACCGTGACTAATATATTTCTAAATCAATACTCTCTCCTATTATCTATTGTCTCGGCAGTCTTGATATTAGGATCATTACTCCATACTATTTATTATCTGGAACCTCCCGTCCGGTCCCACGGATCCTTCCCGCTCTAATAATTCAATTCTCCGAATTCGTGGCTGACTTTGACACTTTGACTCCGAGTTCCCATCCGGCTGATTTGAAGAACAAAGACACATCGTAACATCGACACATAGCCCCATCTCTCTAATTATGATCAATAGATATGATTGAACTGACTAAACAATTGCGTAGCGTAGGCAGTTCGAAGGTTCTAATTCTATTGCTTGAAACGGAAACCCCGTTTTTATGGTGCGACCCGAAAACGCTTATTAAGCAGCTTAGGTCATGTGATCTTCAACCAAGGTGTTACCCCACAACATTAAAATTTCAATTCGCACCACCCCTTTCAGTATTCTTACACCCTGCTATCGTCACCACCACTATCCTCCCCACCAGTTATGGCGACTTTGGCAAGGAATGTATGTTGAACTATCAAGTGTTAACTTACCGCTTACTATATTCAGTGTTTTAACTAATTATGATAACCTAGAAGTGGTACATATGGTATCTTTATAAGGCTGCTACAGAACAGCTAGAGCTTCTGCTGTATAAGCAGATAAAATATATTCTCGCACTTCCCTGATCACTGATTACTTTAGAAGTGGCTGTCGATAGCTTTAAATGTTATTGGCGACCAGGGAAATGATATATACAGAAATAAAAAGGAAATCAACTTTCATTAAGGACCACGTGTAATTTATGTAATTTATAAGCTCATGCGACTTCTTTCTGCTTAGTAATTTCTTTGGCAGTCACGTGCATTGGATATGGGTCACGCGACCCTTCCCAAGTGGTGCCGTGACCTGCACCATCCACTAAAAATATATAGTTAGCAGTGTAGGTAACCCGTCACCACCAGCTACGGAGTACTACAGTACTACTACTACTATTACTAGACTCAAACCGGCGTTGACTGACATTCAGCATGATAATGCCCGGCTTTTAATCTTCCTAATAAAACATGTCCTATGATACCGTGGTCCTTGCCTGCAAATCCTCGGTGTTGGACCAACAACGTTTGCCCTACCTTGAGCTACCAACGCTCCATATATCACATTTACACCAAAATAGAAAATGAAAGCCAATCACTCGAAATACTTTGCACTGAAGTTAAATCATTGGTGAAATGTCAGCTCGGAAACTTCCCGCACTCTTCCTATACTTGAAACAAACTATTGGCATGCCTCGTGTCTTCCCGAGTCAAAATATTATGGAAGAGACCCGTTCCACGGTATTAGTGCGTGCATACTCTTGTAAGTGGCTAATTATATGAAAGGACATCCAGGTCCAATATCCCGTCCAATTGCATCTAGATATGCAAGCTGTTGGGTGGATAGATTACAATGAGTCAAGTTCTATATTCCGAAGAAGGACTGTCTCCACCAGACAGCAATTTAACGGGTCTTTTAGACAACAGGATTTGATAGAAAAGATCCTACAGAGTATCATGCCGCTTCTTCAAGTCAATCGTTCGTTATTACATTCCTTCCGTCACCTTGTTTATTTCAATTTTGTAACCCTTCGTTGGTATCACATACCCTGACGCCTGAAAATGATGCAGCGGGATAACAGCTGGCTAGCTAGAACGGCTTTCCTTCTGACAATCGATATGACTTAAATGGCACACTTGACGAGAACGTCTGCCGCCCCTTTACATGTCATATCCCCATCAAGTATCCTCACAGCTTCGCGGCTCTGGCCCGCCTACCTGTATCAATCTCAGTCCACCATGGATAATTCGGCGGGGCATCCACCCCCAATGTGGCTACGAAAACAGGCTTTCTTTTCTCCAGGAAGGATTTGGCACCTTCTTGCATATCCCTGTACCATGTCAGCGGTGCACCGATGAATAAGTTGCCAAATAATGTAGACACATAGTGCATCAGAATATCCTTAAAGTACCCACCGACCACTAAACATATGATAAATCACCGTCGAATCAACAATATGGGTCCCCTCCGCAGTGCCCGGATTGCGCCACATGAGCGCATAATTCAGATGCAACGCCAACGGGCTCACATTTTCCGCGATCTCAGTCGCCAAGTCCAACGCACGAGACACTACCTGCGTAGCATCGGGACGAGTCTCGGCAAATAACGAGCCGAAATGCGGCGACGTCGGCGGCAATACATGGCCGGTGGTCAACAAGTACATGGCATGCGAATATCCGATCAGACGGGGGAGGAAGAACGATGAGCTTGATTCTAGGGTTAAACCGCGACGAGCGAAGAGGAACCCGTACTTGGCCTTTTCGCACGCTATCCGAACGGCGCAGGGCAGGGTTATGGCGATTCCTATGCCGACAGCGGAGCCTTGGAGGGCGGCGATGGTGGGTTTGCGACACCGGTAGATGGATAGGGCCATGCGTCCGCCGCTGGATGTTTAGGAGGTTTGGTGGATAGACATAGGGTTTGGATACTTACGGATCGCGAAAGTCGAGCGGTCGCTCTTGCTCCAGATTTAACGGGGCTTTGAGATCGGCTCCTGCGCAGAAGAACTTGCCTGCTGCGGTCAACACGACGACTTTGACGCGTTCGTCTACGTCGAACATGGGGTAGACCTTCTCGAAGGCGTCCATCAGCTCCGTTGAGAAGGCGTTGTTCTTGTCTGGTCGGTTTAGGGTCACAACCACGACGGGCGTGGCCACCGGGGCGCCCTCCGGATAATGCGAGACCTTGACATCAGCGAGAGCGAGCGTCTCGTAAGACTTGGGGATTGTTACAGAAGGTGAAGCTGGTACCATCCTGTGACATGCCACTTTGACACCGTCTATCACGGCAAAGATTCAAATCAACATTTCAATCCATATATAAGCATGACGTACGCCTCAGGCGCCCCGCACTGAGACACCCATATAAAATCATCACGAATAGGTAAGTTTAGCTATACTACAACTTCGAAAACATCCCCTCCCTCTCAGCCCTAACATCCAATTCCTGCGTCCACGTACTCCTTGGTTGCATATACAAAAACCAATAAATCTCCGCCAAATCGCGCGGCTGCATAACATACCTCTCCATCTCCCTCAACTTCTCCATCTCTCCCTCCCTCTCCCACTTCTTCCTCAGCCACCCCCCAATGACATCACTATCCACCGGCCCATCAACAATAACATGCGCCGCATGAACCCCCTTACCCTGAAACTCCCTCGTAATAACCTGCGCCAACGCCCTCAGCCCAAACTTCCCCGGCGAAAACCCCCCCAACCCAGGACTCCCCCTCACCGACGCCGTCGCGCCCGTAAAAATAACCGTCCCCGCCCCGGCACTCAGCATATCCGGGAGCACACACTTAGCCGCATAAAACGCCCCGAACAGATTAATCCGGGTGAAGTTCTCGAATTCTTCCGAGGAGGTCTCAAGGATTGTCCGGGGGCGGAGGCGTCTCGAGCCAGCATTGTATACGAGGACGTGGACGGGGCCTAGGTCTTCTTTGATGGAGGCGAAGGTCTTGATCATGCTCGTTTCGTCGCGGACGTCTATGACGTAGTATTCCGCTGTGGTGGGGGAGTTGGCGGCGTTGATGGAGTCTTGGATGTGTTTGAGCTTGTCTTCTGTTCGGGCGATCAGGGCTACGCTGAAACCCTTTTTGGCGAAGTGGTGGGAGACGGCGGAGCCGATTCCGGGGCCGGCGCCCACGACTGCTAGCACCGGGTTGGAGTTGGGGTTTAGGGACATTTTGGGGGTTGGTTTGGAGTGTAGATGCGGGGTGTTGGGTGTTATATATAATCTGGAGATGGGTTATAAGGTTGGTTTAAATAGTAATCAGCTCCGATGGGCCGAGGTTGTTGATTACTAAATGGGGCAGTCATATCAGCACATACAATATGGCGGATGTGGAACGGCAAAGGATAGAAAAAAAGAGGGCGAGAGATATATAGTATGGCCTGATTGTAATGGGTAGCAATCACAGCTTCATATGGAACGGATTAATATTGGGCTCAGCTTAGGTTTGGGCTTCAGATCCCATGAATGTCTACTAAGCTTGGATTTGTTTGAAAATAACATGCGAGTTTTGGATCTTATTCAATCTCTATTGGAACCGACAAGGGCGTCACTGATCTAGTGATACCGTACTTATTAAATAAACTAGACATAAATGAGTAGTTTTTGTTAGAAAGTGTATGCGACACATACTCTATTTCAGTGTGAGAACGAACGGCTTTTCGGCGCTGGAGTCGCGACAACACCTAAAAGAGCAGAGCAAGCGACTGATAAAACGACTCAGAACCGGCGATATCCACCTCATGATCATCAGGAAACAACACTAGATCTTCCCACATATCTGTGTCATCCATCACTTCCGACAGTGACGCGGAGTCAAGGGTAGAACTTTGCATATTAGCCTGGGTTGCTTGCACCCTCGATGCGCCGGCAACGGCTGGACTAGAGCGATCTGTACGGAAATCATTCGTCGCATTTGAAATCAGAGCCTTGACTTCCTGCGATGAGATAATATGCATTGCATCGGTCAGGATTTCCACGCTCTGGTTGCTAAGCGGCGTGCCCCCTCCTATTAGGGGTAGAATATTGATCAATCGTGCAAGAGCCTGCTTGTACTCGACTAGTTGAGGCGAGGAGAGGTCGGACAAAGCTAGCATCGCTAGCACGACGCCAGCAGTGAAGAGCTGAAAACATACTTGAGCAGCACACGTTGTCCTCGAAGCGAGAACAAGGATTGTCCGCCAGTCGTAAACTTTCGACATCCTAATGGCAGAGACAGACAATTGGTCGCGGACGGTGATTGAGATGCTATTTTGCGCTTCTGCAGGATGCGGATGCAATTGAATGCTTAAATGTTTTTTATTGAGCAGAAAAGGTCGGAATAAGAGGAGATGATTATAATCGTAAGTCAGTTGGAGAGTTATCGCCTGGAGGGCAAAAATACGCAGGGCCCCGTGCTGGTGCACTTCGTTCTCAGTGCTGCTAAAGCTGTCCAGCCGTAACTCTCGCGGGAGAGTCTTTTCCCATTCTAGAAGACGGGCATAAACACTATTTATCTGCTTTAGGCGCATGCGTTGGGTATTGAGACTCATGATCGAATAAAGTGGACTTTTGTATCTGTTGTAGGAGAAGATGGTTACGCGGCTGAATGTGCCATCTTCCCGCACCTCAAACGAACCCATTCCGGGACATGCAATTAACGTATCATCCAGATCATCAGGCTCGAATACCTGAAATCGCGATCCGACAAAAACAGAGGGCTTACCGTAAGCCTGCGCGGTGTACCTGAATAGAGCAGTATTGTGAGTCTATATGTCCGGCTACTTCAGATTGGAATCTAAGAACCTACATATCTGCCATGTAAATGGACCACCATACTCTCCTGCGCACCTGGAGCTCAATATGGTCAAGGGGTTCCCAGGTCGTTTCGTCTTGCAACCCTATAGCTTGGGCGACCCGGACACCAATGCCTGTCATTATGAACGCGAGCTTGGTCTTGCGTTCGAGAAGGTATGTGATTGACATCAATAGCGCGCAACTGACGGACTCAAGAGTAACATCATGCAGTGCAATAAAAAGATGTTTCTCAACTGCTTCGAGTAATTGCGACGAGTATAGCGCAGAATCAAACAGAGCATCGTGCGGACCAATGCTCTCGGGGCATACAAATCGAGCCCCGATCATCAAAACAATCAAGATGAGCATCAAAAACGGCTTCTCTGATGCAGAAATACGGCCCGTCCGAATAATAGGCGCCAATCGGGCGCGAAAGCTTTGCTCGTGGAACAAGGCCAGATACCAATGATTAGCCTGAAGATATGCGTCGACCAAAACGGACGTGATGGGGGCTGGTGGTAGATCAATCCCGACCACGTCCTTCACTCTTAACCTGAGTCCATCGTCCGCAGGATTCTTGCTGATAGGGTGTCCATCCGGGATGGCATCCGACTGTCGAAGTTTTGTGAGGTGGTTTTGAAACAACTAGTCAAAATTAGGGAAGAGGCTTAAGCCAAAGTGAGATAGAAGGCCTTACCTGTTCTACTAGATGAAAAGTAGAAGTTGTTTGTTCTGTCTGACTTGACATGACTGGGGTGGGTCTGCGCACTGCATGGTGCCCTGAGTTCTCATTTGGACAGGGTGAAGGCAACGTTTCTACTCGACGGTCGGATTGTTCTCTGCCCTCATTCACGAGCGATAGGCTGGATCTGGCTTTTTTCCTGCGATTACAAGATCAGACCTGTTTAACTCACGCCCATTATCAAGCTACAATACTCACTTTTGCCGCTTGTTAGGGATGTCGCGGCACTCTATGTGAGAACGGGTGCACAATTGGCAGGGCCGTGTGTCATCGCACTAGAGGTATTTTAGTTATGATATTGTGCATAAAGTTGACTAGCCAGTTAGATAACCTTAAGCTTTTGCCGTCGACATCGCATGCATGCGTGCCGTGCTCTTGCCGGTTTCATTGTAGATATCAATGTAGGTATGAATCCCGGGGGCCGGTGGAAGTTGTCGGATGTGACATGCTTAAGCATATTATCGACCTGCCGAGGATATAAATTGCCGAGGATGGTCCGTTTTTCCGGTGGAAGTCAAGCCTAGAATTCCGATATACCTCCTTCCGCAACAACCACCAGCTTGAAAGAATAGGGAAAGGACTCCTTTTCCCTTGACAAGTAAGAAATATAGTAAATAATGAGTAATGAAGCACTCTTAAAGTCCTATAATGGACAAAGCTCAAAGTATAAAGAACCAACAACCACCCGCTATATCCGCGACAATGCGACGCGTGCCGTCTATGGACCCAGCCAAGAACTATGATCTGCCCGACATAGATCTGCTGTCTTTAAACTTTGATAGCTTTCTTTATTTAATCATCCGGAGTGGCACCACACTGATAGGGAATAGTTTTCCTCTGGTGCTAGCTACAGACGATACCGTTCTGCACACTGAAGTCGCGGACCAGAGTAACCGAGTGACCAAGGCTCAATGTCGCACTTTCACCGAGGAGATAGCCCATGTTTTCTGTGTAAAATACGCAATTGGTACCAACGGTCCTAGTATTGATGTGGTGGCCTGCATCTCAAGCGGCCGAGTTCTTCTGTCCTCGCTGTTCTACGGAGGCATAGCTGCTGGAGGGTTTATAGTGCTTCTAGCTCCAGCTTCACCACCTCCGAGGTCGCGCGACAGTGTGAAACACGATGAATGTAAATTGGTGATCGCTAGTGAGGATTGCGAACAGGTTCCCTAGAAGCAGCTCGTCTGCGCGGCGTCCCATTGGAGCGGGTATTGATTCTAGAAAGCCGTGGCGGACAACGAAGTCTCCGAGACTGTTGGGCCCTAGCCAATATATCAAAAAAGCACCGCGGGACACTATCCCGGGAAGTGATCCCCGACCCAGTTATACTACGGGACCGCACAGCATGTTTGATATACAGCAGCGGAACGACCGGGAAGCCCGAAGGTGAGGGACCTTCAACAAATCAGAACGGAACCCTAACACCTGAGTTCTGGCAGGCGTGCGAATCTCACACCGGAATCTGTTTTCTTCCGCAAGGGTATTTATATTTGCGTATCGGGACTACATCGCCCGGCAGAGACTTAAAGATCCGAATTTCAAGTCTGAATACCGAACAGTTGCACATCTCCCGCCGCCCATATTGCTGGCTTATAGGCCTACCTCCTTCAACCGGCATTATGTGGTGGAACGATCTGCTGGACAGCCAAATTTGACCCCCGTAGTTCCTCCAGTACTGCAAAATGTACCGCGCAACTATTTATCACTGTTCCCCCGATATACCAGCTTATGGTGCAGAGCCCGTTGGTAACTGACTAGTCTAAGCACATGATTCATGCTGTATCCGGGGCAGCATCCATGGGTCCGGACCTGGGTAAACGTGCGGGGAAAAGTTAGGGTGTCCTGTCACCCAGACTTGGGGACTTAGTGAAACTACTGGTAGTGTAGCTGTATCGGCATAGGATGAAAGTTGGAACGATGGTAGTATTTCGCCTCTTGTTCCGAATATCCGACTGCGAATCGTTGACGAGGAGGAAAATGATGTAGAGGAAGGTCAAGGAGGAGTGTTCATCGTCCAAGGGCCCATGGGTTAGTCGGGGATACTGGAAAGACGAACAAGCTTCCAAACAGAGCTTCACAGTCGACGGATCTGGGTTTAAGACAGGGGTTTTGGGACTTCACCGAAACGGGGTGCTCTTTATTATAGACTGGAAGATGATAAGTGTCTCTGAACCCTGGATATCCTCGTCTCAAGATACTAATTGTATCATTCTTAGGGAAACGATCAAGCATAGAGGACTCCAAGTCGCCCCTGCAGAGTTGGGAGCGCTTCTACTCTCCAACCCACTAGTCCAGGATGCCGCTGTGATTGGGATCCCAGATCCAAAGATGGAAGGGAATGAGTTGCCTTGTGCCTATGTAGTAGCAGACCAGAATCAAGTCCCCGAGCGCAAGATACACGATTTTGTTAAACGGAACCTGGCATCCGGGGCGGCGTTGTCTTTGTCGATTGCGTCCCAAAAGGCCCCACCGGAAAGATCTTGAGGAGAGAGTGAAGAAGGTCAGGAGAAAGGCACGCCTGTGATAAAACTGTTTGTATAAAGCGATCTACATTTGAATATATAATCAACTGTATTGTACGGAAAGATTAAATTAACCACCAATTCCCATTTCCGGACGAAGTCTAGTACATCACAGAGCTATAAATTGTCGAACGTCGACATTCAATGCGTCTGCACCGTACGTGATATCCAGCAACATGAAAGGACTATCCCCGCAGAGCAGGGATTAGGATTTTGTTTAGTGTGAATACTATAGCCGACGGAATGGGACATGAACATATGATCGACAAGTGTTACCCGAATTCCGGTGGAAGTCAAGCAACTTCCGGTGGAATACGCCGCGGGACCGTTGATGTTGCACATCACTGGAGAAGTTAAGGAGTATCCGGGGTACCCCACACATATTAGGCCCATTTCCAGACCAGTTCTCTTGACCCAAAGGCCAATTCCCTTCTTACTATAACGTTTTATTTATACACCAAACCTTCTCAACCAAGCCATGGAGAAATCGAATTCGAAGAAGCCCTCGTCGGCAACAGACGGGTTCTTCCAAGCTTTACCTGTAGTACCGCCGGCATATACATTCACCCATCATCCGTCCACTCACCGAAATCCTCATGCCGGTTCCGACGACAAAGCCTTCGCAAGAGTCCTGGAGCTTTACCTTCCTCAGAATTGCTCCGAGGTGGGCATATCTATCGACCACCTCGCTCGTCGCGCCCTTCAACCATCAATCCTAGCTTTAGCTGTCGATGCAGAGATAAATCAGCCGTTTGTTCGACCACTGACTACGTTCGGTGAGGATAACCGGGTCGACCCCTTGTGGACCAGCGAGGGCTGGCGGACACTGAAAACTATTGGTCAGGAGGAAGGAGTTGTCACGGTGGCATACAAGAACGAGAACGAGCGATGGAATAGGCGAGTCCATCAGTTCGCCCTGAACCATGTCTGGTCCGGAAGTGCAGCAATGACCGGCTGTCCTGCGTCGATGAGTGATGGGGCAGTTAAATTACTTAAAAGACACCTAGAAGACCCTGATGGTGACCAGCCGGGACGCGCTAAGGTGCTCGAAGAGTCATATCGCCGTTTACTGTCTCAAGACCCCAGCGTGGCCTGGACCTCGGGGCAGTGGATGACAGAGCGAAAGGGTGGAAGTGATGTACGGGAGACCGAGACGGTTGCGCGACGCCTAACTGCTCTGGAAATATCGCAGGATGAGGAGCAGGGACGGAGCCACGACGCCCACGGCCTGCCATTGGGGCCATGGCGTATCGACGGCTTCAAGTGGTTTAGCAGTGCAACTGATTCCGATATGTCTCTAATTCTCGCCCAGACTACAAAGGGCCTCAGCCTTTTCTACATTCCCATGCGCCGCTGCTCTGGCAAAGAAAAGGGAAGCGAGCTGAATGGTATCCGGATCCAGCGACTGAAGAATAAGCTGGGCACCAAATCGCTACCTACCGCAGAATTAGAGTTGAAGGGAGTACGGGGATGGCTGGTAGGGGAAGAGGGGAAAGGAGTCAAGGAGATTTCTACTGTTCTTAATATCACTCGACTATGGACTGCCAGTGGATCTTCTGCGGGCTGGAGTCGCGCACTGTCTATATGTCGGGCATATAGTAAGGTTCGCAGGGCTCAGGGGATCCTCCTTCAAGACAATCCACAGCACGTACGGTGGATGGCTGGAGTTACCGTGAACTATTGGGCGGCAACACATCTGACATTCTTTGCCATCGCCCTTCAGGGCGCAGTTGAGCAAGACTGGGACTCGATGGTTCGGGGCACAAAGGCTAGTAGGCTGATCCCACGAGACAATACACAGGCCGCATCACTCCTTCGCCTTATCACCCCTGTGATGAAGGCGGTAGTAACGGTTAATTCTGTGAATGGAATACGCTCCTGTATGGAATGTCTGGGCGGAGTTGGCTATTGTGAGAACAATGAGGACGGTGGCTTGCTGAATATCGCCAAAATCTTCCGAGATACCTGTGTCAACGCCATTTGGGAGGGAACAGGCAATGTGATGGCGGAGGATGTTGTCAGAGTTATCACGGACAAACGTCTTGGTGGCGGAAACTTGCTCAGGAAGGTGTTCGGTCCATGGGCGAGAGAAATCCTTACTCTCTGCGAGCCGAAGTTCAAAGTGGAATGCAGCATCGTAGAGCAGATTCTTGATTCTCTGCTAAAGATGACGCAATGTCCTGATAAAGCTGAGCTTTTATGGCGCGGGAGGGACATTCTTCAGCATGTCGAAGTGATCGTGTGCGCCTGTTTGCTCATGTACGACGCTGTTTCTAATGAAAACGAAGTTGCTGCAGAGGTCGCCTCCAGATGGATCCGTTCCAATGCTCTGCCTGGGACCCAGTTCTCTGCACGCCCATCCAATCGGCTACATGATTCCGCACTGGACAGGAAAATATTCCTGGGAGCTCCTGCAACGTTCTCTCACGTCGAACCATCTAAGTTGTAGAATACTCTGCTGACATTGGTGGTCGAGAGTTCAAGCATTCGAGACGATCTAGCTGTGGGATTTGGGCATTGAAGCAATCGCTTTTCCTTTGCCGGCCTCTCTGTACAAGCTCAAATATACTAACCCTTAGTTCGTTCAAGAGCTCTACCCTCTGCGATAATGCCCTATCTGGAATTTATGCATTTTACAACAGGAAATAGCAAAACATTCTATCGTCAGTTGACAGTATATAAATTTCATGACCCCTTGGAAGATCTTTTCTAATCTCAGTACCCCTAGGAGTGTGGCATAGTAATTTTCTAGCCTCTTTCTATATAATCTAAATATCCATTATTCAACACACCACAAAAATACATATATAATTCTCGCACAGCCATGCTAGTCATGCTGAAAACCGGTTTCTTTAATAGGTATAGATCACGATAACCTATCTCTGAACTATGGACAGCTATAATAACTTCGGGATTTAGGGCTACGGCTCATTCGGGTCGGGCAATTAATTATCTTGGCTAGGTATTGTTGGTCTAAGAGCCCAGCCTTATATTGGGCTTTTAGTCCAGCAGGGATAATCGTAGTGGATTGTGTGTCACCTTGTCAGAAGGAAGACAAAGACGGAACTGAGAAGTAACTACAGGAGGTGTCTATCCTGGTTAGCTCACGCTACTAGTCAGAGCATGACACGGTTTCCAAAAGAGCCGATCCCTCCCGGCACGATGGACACGAAAGTCACGACGAGGACTATCCTTGGCCTGAACGTTTCCCATACAGCGCGAGGAGAAACTGCCATGGCCTCAAAATCACGATGGGAAATCTAGATGGAGAATAGCCACGAATACAATGGCTGAGTGGGTTCTGCTCATATCCGGGCGGAATGAAGCGTGTTAAGTCGATCAAGAGGTATTCCCAAATCAACTTGCACATGTGTTTTGGTTGTAGAGTCGAACGTAACCAAGTAGTATTTTTTCCACAAAGGCAGTGTATGAAGCTTCTCCATTGATATTACAGTTACGCTGGGTGATCACTACTAGCCATGAATCTGTGGAGTCTAATCTACTCTGTAAAAATTATTAAATTATTTCTCTTTATATATTTTCTTATTTATCTTATAAGCTTCAGCCACTTGATATTAGCTGCTTTATATCTCTAAAGAAAGTATATAGTACAGAGGTAACAGATCTTATTCTAAAGGATATTAATTATATTAATAAGGAGAACTTTCTGGATCTATATAAAGAGACTTAAGAAGCAGCAATATTATCTTCTAATATCTGCAGTGGATTTGAAGCATCTGGCTTAGTTTCCTTTAACTGTCAGCGGGTGCTGGATATGCTTACTATTAAGTATATTACTCCTCTATCTACTTCCCAGGGGCCTTCAGACCAGGAATGGACTGCAAAGACCCCTTATACTACTACTGAGGTATAAAAGCAGATACAGTATATAAAATAGCTTATCTATTGTAACTCTGAAAGTCCTCCAAATAAAGCCCTCCATCAGCTTGTAAAAGCAGCTAAATCTACCAAGGTGATGCCACCGAAGTTGCCGTTGCCGAGGGAGTCGAGGCCCCGGGGGGGGGGGGGTGGAGAATTTGTTGTCTCTGCATACACGCTGGCAGGGGCCTCCGTCGTAGTACTCGCAGTGGCATTTTACGGCGTCACCGTCCGGGTACGCCAGGTAGTAACGTTTGCCGTCAACGCAGGCACCCATGGCATCCATGTAGCAAGCTGGAACGTAGGAAACGTTATGAGGGCATAGATAGTTGATCATTGCTAAGAGATAGGAGGTTGTGGGCAACAAGAGGTGTTCTCGGTGGACAGCAGAGAAAGAGACGAAGTATGCCAACCCACCGTGGTCACTGATATAGAATGTTATGACGCCTCATGCAACTCGTGCCATAACGGCTACAGTGCAGCCTACATAACAACCGGGCCATCATGTGGCTTGGAGGCGGCGGCTAACCGCCAACAAAGTTGTCCACCTGAGGCGGCCTTCTCTATAGCTTTATAATAGTACTATCATTAGCCCCCATACTCGCTTCCTTATATCCCTGCTCGTTATTTGCCATTCCTCATATGACCGGTGCAAAGACTTTGGACTCTGTCCGATTCATATGATAGGTGATTGGATGATGACTGCCGTAGCATCCTCTTATTGAACCCAGAGGCCGCCTATATATATCCGAATTACCTTTTCAAAACTCCACACGTGAATCTAAGACTGTTGGGAGATTCTAGGATATCATGAACGTGTTTTAGGACGAGGGTCGCGTACAGAGATGGAAAGCGGAAATTTTTGGTATCGAAAATACCTTACAAATGCCTCAGCATGGATGTCGTGACCTGCTGAGCCTCGACAGATACGCGTATACACTGTGGGGGTAATGGTGGATTTGCGCTCCGACCATTGGAAAACGCCGATTCTAGGACTTTAAAGCTTCAGTTTTATTGGCAAAGAGGATTATTAGACGTAGTAGTTGAAGTTGACCTCCAGACGAAACTCAAATCCTCTCGTTGGCTATATGGCGCCAAAGGATATTCTTTAGTAGTGGCCACTCGCTTATACAAGGACAATGGAGAGCTAATATACAGAGCTATTGCTTCTGGTGATGTTTTCACCCTCATTACGAACGATCCTGAAACTACGCCACCCCCGAGCTAGCCGTTACTGCAAATCCAGTGGTATCTGAGTGGCGCTGCGGAGGTGGAAGGTAATTCAGACTATGACAACCATGATGCAGGCACTACAGCTATCCGCGATGCCGTTATGCAGCGTACTAGAAGAATCTACGATTTGTGGGGGATTTTCACATGACGATGAAGACTTTGCAGCCGAACAGCCACCGGTCCAGGTTCAACATGTTATGATGCTCCCATGATACTATCTCGGCCGAACAATATTCCACGATTGCTTCTATCCTGCCCCAAGCTGTAAGATATGGTAGATGGATAACTAATAGTGCCCCTCTAGTATTAGTGCGATGAAATGAGGAGCAGATAGAAGGAGACTTGCTTTGTTCCGTTAAATGAGTGTTACAGAATCCTTAACCTCAGCAGTTATGAGCTGAACCGAGCCACGCTAATATATCTACAGGAACTGATCATGATAGTCACGGCGGAGATCACGTGACCGCATACCATTTGGAGACCGTGGATGGTATATGAAATGGTACCCAGGGACCATGAGAATGACCACGGACGGTTTACGAAATGGTTGTATCAAAGGATTAAATTGATAGTGTAGGTGCTAGCCATAGAATATGACGTTACTAACAAAGGGTGCTATCGCTGGTTTTGCGATCGACTGTCAGTAAAAGGAAGAGCGGATATGCATGGGGGAACGTGTCTTAAGGGCTAGTCCGTATACTAATACACGTTCAACTAACTATATGATAGGTGGCGCTTACGGTGGGTTGTTCGAAGGAGTATCACGCTAAACCCAATCCATCCACAATAAGGGCTCCTCCTTTGGAAGCCTCCTTCCGGATAGCTCAGTCTTCTCGTATTCCACTGCATTATGGCTCTCAATCTGTATAGTCAACATCCCCGAGGCTTGATTGTTACCCGCCGTGGACATTGTCTTACATTTGTACGACAAATAAATGGAGTAAGGCAAGGCCCGAGGAGCAACGCGGAAAGCGAGGAAAAGGAAAGATTGGGTTTTAGGGAGGCCACGTTGAAGGTGGGACCAATCTCATTCAGGTTCAACATATGCTAATACCCTCCCCACATATAAAAGTTCTCAACTCGAGGTTAGCCCGAATATCGTCGATCATCAGTCGTCTTGTGGAGCTCACTCCAACTGTTCCCACCCCCGAAGCCCTTTCACTTGCCCTTCTACATATCACACCAAAAAAACTACACTTCTACGAACCAAAAATACGTATTGAAAAGTTCCGCCCCATATTTTCCTCATGGTTGATCCCTACCATAAAGCCAAGTGTTGCGATGCAATGAGGAGGAAAGAAGGATAGGCGCCGGTTGGCGCCGAGCTGACTGGTGCCTATCAGGGCGCGTAAACCTGGCGCGAGTAAGCTTGTCCTAGCGCCGGAACTACTCATGCAGGCTGACAAGTAACTATAGGACAGCTCAGCAAACAGCAGATGGAGGATTGTTGCTTACATTCCTCTTACCCCGCACAATCCCCCTTGCGTCATTCCAGCTTCGTATTCTCGAGCTGAACGTGTTCTTTCTTCCCGAGCTCTTTGGCACGGTGTACGGAATACTGCCCTGATCCATACCACAATGGCTGGAAACCCGGTCTATAAAACCCTTCTCACGTTGATGGTTTATTTTTTCATTGTAGTACATGCGGAGCCAGTTCAATACTGCCAATTTGGGTACAATGGAAAGGAAAATGGCGGAGTCGACTTTTGCATGGGTGTCACCATGCACAAGAACCTATCCTCAAATGCCGACGATATGTACCTGGCCATGACTGTAACTCGAGGGTCAGAGCGTGGGTGGACAGCGATCGGGACCGGGTCCGTAATGGCCGGTTCACTGATGACAATCGTCTATGGAGACCCTCTTTCTGGAGAACCTCCGATCGTCAGCATGAGGACGGCAGGTGCACATCACCAACCCAAGCCGATAACCGCAGAAGAATCGGGTGGTGTGGATATTCGGCTTCTCGAGGCAAAGTGGCGGACTGTTGGTGGAGGTGACAAACCCACCTCCAGGGCATCATCCTCACCAGGTTATGTCGCTGAAGTGGCCCTCGTCTGCTACTCCTGTAATCTGTGGCCTGCAGAGGGTAGAGGAAGCAGTAAAATCTCGGCGACAACAACATCTCTTCCTTGGATCTGGGGATGGAACGAGGACCAGGAACTCACAGGATTCGCCTACGACTCCCACCTCATCGGACACAAACACCGCGCCGGAAACGGGGGATGGGGCATCTTCTACGTCGACATGTCGCGGTCTGTTATTGACGGAGAGAAAGCTCCTCCCGTACCATCGATACGGCCCGGTGTTCGCACCCTGGGCACATCTGATAAGCCCGCGCATAGGGCCGGAGAATCTGCTCCATTTAGCCATCACACTGTCGCTCAGATGCATGGCTTCCTGATGGGACTGGCCTTTCTAGTTTTCTTCCCGCTGGGAGTGTTAGCCATGCGCTCGGGATCCAGCAAATCGTTCAAATATCATTGGATTATTCAGCTCGTCGCCTCTCTCAGCACCGGCTTGGGAGCCATTATCGGTATTATCCTGAGCGAAGGATCGTTCAACTCGCCTCACCAAATCGCTGGACTTTTGGTATCATTCGTACTCGGATTTCAAGGGATCCTTGGGTGGAGACATCATGTAACCTTCGTACGAGTCAGGCATCGAACCTGGGTCTCGCATGTTCACATCTGGGCCGGAAGGGTGATTATGGTCGTGGGCTGGCTGAACTTCATTAGTGGCATGCTCCTCGTGGGGATTGTCGCGCTCTGGGTTATGCTTGTCGCTGGGATCATTGTGACCGAAATTGTTGGCGTGACTTACTGGGTATGGGCCAGTAACCGGCGCAATATACGGAAGACGCGTCTCGAGGCAGAGGGATCTGATGTGCCCTGGACGGCGGAGAGGGAAGGTGAATATTTTGCAGTAGGTGAAGATGAGGACGAGGAGCTGAATGAGCTGAACGATCACGACAAGCATGAAAGTAGTCCGTATGATCCCATGCTTCGCAAACAGGGCTCAGCTTGATTGCGAGTACAAAGATGTTCTTCACGCGCTTATGTGAATGATCGTTAAAGCAGGCATGTTATCAAATACAGTCCTGGTAGATAGACACCGGAAACTCTGAAGAGATCGAAAAGCAAGCACCCTTGATAATCTCCCTCAATGAATCACAAAGTAAAAGCCCTAAATGCAAAATTCAATACCTCCTATTTTGACTACACACCTGCAAACCCATATAAATTCGTTCATTGTATCAATGTTCAGCTCTCCTAAATCCACCCATTTCTAACACTCCCACCGGATGAAGCCAGGAATCCGATCCCAACACCTAACATAACCCATCACAATATAAACAAAAGAAAAAAAAAAAAACCGAAATCAATTACTTCCCACCCCTCAACCCAAACTGCTGCTCAAGAACATCCCCAACCATCTTCTCCATACCTTGAAACTCCATCCTCAGTTCTCTCTTCGCCCTCGACGCATCAACCCTATACCCTACAGTCCTCGCACCCTGCAACTTGAACCCTCTCCCAGGATACTCCCTATCAAGAAAGTCCTTCACATCCCCCCAAGGTCTCGCCTCATCCGCCAACAGAAACGCCCTGAACCCCTTCACCCCCTCACCAAGAGCCCTTACATGCGCATCGGCAACATCATCGATATGCACGCCCTGGAACTGGGGACTACTAGGTATCTCCGAGAAAAGGGACTGGAAGAGCCCGCCATTAGAACCATCCAGCTGCTCAGCGGACTCCTGGATGAGACTGCGGCCGTAGACGAAGACGGGGTGGAGTGTAATTAGGTCGAAATGGGGAGTGTTCGCGGAGAGGAAGTCGAGGGTGGCTTTGTGGGCGGCCAGTTTGCTGGCGTGGTATTGGGCCATTGGGGGAAGAGTTGAGATGGTGGTTTGTGGGGGGAGCGCATAGTTTATTTCGTTGTCCTCTTTTTTTTCAGTTTCGTTAGTATGGATATGGGATAGGGTTGTGTTGTTGGGGGTGAATGGAGGAGGAGGAGGGGGAAGGGGGGAGCGAACGAACCCTTCACGACTAGGCCATCTTTTAGGTCTCCTAAGGAAATCAGAGACAAGACAGATCCCGTCACGACAACTTTCTTGATATTCGGGACTCTTGCCGCGGCTTCGAGGATTGAAGTCGTGCCGTTCACGGCCGGGGTGAGGAGATCGCTGCTACCTGGTTTTGGTAGCGGGGATGCGAGATGTAGGACGTATTGTACGTCTTTCAATGCTTCGTCGAAACATCCTGGGAGTGTAATGTCGGGTACGACGGTGAACTCTAGTTGATTCTCGTAGTCAGCAAGAATGCGACGGAGCTTGTTGGCTTGGTCTTCGCGGCGAATGGCAAGGCGGACGCGGTATCCTGCTTGCAGGACGCGCAGGGCGACCTGGGAGCCGATGAAGCCTGTTGCGCCAGTGATTAGGGCTAGGGACATGATGGTTATGCTTGTGATTCTGGAAGCTGGATGTTGTTTATGAATGGTTGGTTTGGTACTGGTTGTGCAGGGATTGCTTTGTGTTTCTTATACTGTTGCTTTCTTTCTACGTCGTTCTCTACGCTGACAAACTGCTATTCGCGGGTGATCATTAATCATTATGTGGAAGGTAATTAGTAAATAATGTTTTTGTTTAGTGATAGATGGCCGTGACGTCATGTGAGGTCTTGGTCAATCCAATGTGTAGATATTAGGGTACTATCTCTTTGTCCACATGAGCTTCGCGTCTAAATAAAGTATACTATGCGGAATAGTCATGTCTGGTCTGATTTGCGCTCCCGATGCTGCTTCGGCGTATACTGAAGATTAGTGATCGGGAAGCTAACCTCGGATGCTCTCCGCATTCAAGCGTCTATCAAGATGAACAACACCATGAGTATATCCAGGCGAGTAAAGTAGATATTTGCATATATCAATTCTAGATGTTTTCCAGATTTCAGTTCCCTCTTCATCACCATCAATCCTCTACACACTGCCCATAGCCCCCCCAAAACAGCAAAAGACAAAATGCCCACCCTCCGCACAGCAGTACACATCGCCCCACCAACCCCCTTCAAGAATCCAGGCAAAGGCAGCGGAGGAGGTCTCTGGTCCCCAATCTCGTGTACCCTAATCTACTCAGCCACCGAGGCAGTGCTGGTAGACACACCCATCACCATTAAACAAACCCAGGACCTAATCGCCTGGATCGACCGACTCGCGCCCAAGCGCAAGCTCTCATACATCTACATCACGCACGGCCACGGAGACCACTTCTTCGGTCTCCCCCTGCTCGTCCAGCGCTTCCCAGAAGCCAAACCAGTAGCCACCGCGGCAACAGTACAGCACATGAAACAACAACTTGACGAGAAGACATACCAAGTCCAATGGGAATCTCGATTCCCGGGAGAAATCGCCCAACCGTTCGTCCTCGCGCAACCCCTGCCAACCAGTAACGAGTTCAAGCTACAGGATCGATGGACCTTCCGGGCCATCGAGGTCGGACATACGGACACCTACGATTCCACGGCGCTGTGGGTCCCTGATTTGCGATTGGCTGTTTGTGGGGATGTGGTGTATGGACAGGTGCACCAGATGCTCTTTGAGGCTAATACCGCCGCCAAGCGGGACGAGTGGATCAGGGCTGTGGAGATTATCGAAGCTCTCGATCCGTTGTATGTGGTCCCAGGTCATTGTCAGGAGGGGGAGGTTCCGGGGCGTTGGCATTTGGACAATACCAAGCAGTACATTAGGGATTTTGCAAGGGTGCTGGAGGGCAAGCCCAAGACTCCAAGGGATATTGTAGCTGCTATGTCTGCGCTGTATCCGGATCGGTACAATACCGGGGCGCTTATTATGGGGGCCATGGGGTATTTTCAGGCTTTGAAGGAATCTCGGATTTGACGTGATTGTTAGTATTCGTATGCTTTGGAATCAATCTTAGTCGTTTTAGGTTATATTTCCCATATTGAAAGACGACAATCACGTAGAACTATCTTATTGCAGAGACAGCGACATGTTCTTGAATTCGATACCGACCCCCACTTGAACTGATCATTGATTCTAGCCAGATAAAAACGATGCAACATCAAATGACAGGGATAATCAACCACGTGATAGTGCCTGACATAAAAAAGGTCGCGTTTCTCTCATCATCATCATCATCCTTCAATTTACCTCGACTTTCTCACATCTCCTTCACACCCCAAAGCACGGTTTCCAACACATGAACCATTTTGGAACTAATGTCCTCGGACTGCGATGATTGTACCTTCGGCCAGTATGTGGTCTACTGGCTGGTCTATTATAGCTGGCACTGGATCCTACTCTGGATCTACGCAGGCTGGTGGGACGACTCGAGGATCCCTCGCCATTTATCACTAGAGCCTCCACCAAACGCAATATCCTGGCTGGAAAAGAAAGGACATCTGCATTCGAAGAAAGATGCTCGCCGTCTTTTCATCAAACACCTCATTCTTTTGGCTTTAGAACCAGTAGAAGGATACTGGATATTGACAGAATGGTACCGAGCATGGTTACCGGGATGGACAATGAAAGCCCCAGATCCCCATGACATTGGGTTAAATTTCGCTCGATATATATGTTTGGTTGCCTTTCCGGTAGGGCTGGTTGTGTTTTCGCTGGTAGGGGTGATATTGATGGTATCCACCGTGACGCATCTGCGGGAGTTGTGGTCTTGGGAACCGGGGAATGGGCAGGGAATGGAAGAGGAAAATGGGGAAAAGCGTTGACAGTGGTAGGGATCGAGTTGGGGCTAGCCATTGAGCAGCAAGCACCTTTTTTTTTTTTTTTTTTTTTTTTTTTTTTTTTTTTTTTTTTTTTTTTTTTTTTTTTTTTTTTTTTTTTTTTTTTTTTTTTTTTTTTTTTTGGGAATGATACAGTTTTTTTTTTTTCAACATATTTTTTTTTAACTTATTATTTTTTGCGCTATGTTTCAACGTTAGAGATTGCAAATGAGATATCTTTCGATATCTTTCGATATGTTTGCGACAGTGGTTCTTTGGATTCAGAATGAACACGAGATAAAACATGGACACAAATATGTACAAAAGAGACTCTCTGTTGGTTTCAAAACATGTCAAATGAAGCATAAAGTCACATCGAATGTTGTTAAACTGCTACGTTAGAAAGCTATGAGAACTGGCAGTTAGTGGACTTCGCTGTCCAATCCGCAATGCCTAGTGATTGCTACCGTCCTGTGGTAGGATTCCATCGAGCCCGCAGTCAGAACCTTTTTTGGGTGCCTCGCCCTTCGGATACACGATGCCAATAAGACCCAGGGTGTACCGAGGATATTGGACTTGAGAGCATTGCATCGACGATGCGACTAATGTTAGCACATTCAAATCGTACTCGGCCGAAAAATAACAAGTAGTTTACCCTTGTATGAACGATGTACAGTCATATCATCGTGTTGTGGAAGAATTCGGAGAATTTGTAGAACCCTGCTGTTGGGGGCCGACTCGGCTGTCCTGCCTAATCAACCATATTACATCGTACAGCGTATCTCTCTAGGATAAAAACCCCAAAGCCTCTATTATTGCTTCAACTCGAGGTCACTGGAGACTTTCCATTGCTTATCATATCTTACCAGGCCTCACCCGTCTATCCTTGTGCTTTCCTTCCAGGAAAGAAAGAGGTAGATAGGCACCGGAAGGTACCAAGCTAGATGCTTGCTGGTATATAGTGGCTTAACGAGTGTTAAAACCGGATGTCCGGCTTGGTAAGCGTGCATCGATCTCGACATATGTGCCAGAAATCTTGGATATCCGGGCACAAGGGCACAAGAGCACCAAGCCATCATACCATTCTGGAAACACGTCGACGCCAAGAGGGTTCAGAATAGCCCTAGCCCCCAAAACAGCCCTGGATCATCCCTGTCACCGGGAATTGTCGGTTATTGATGATTGAATTAATGTGCAGAATGTCTTATTAGCTAGCTAATAGTAAAATAAAGATAAGCGCATGTTTATGAAAGGTGCTGTATGTTACGTAATATCATATAAAAAACTGGGACCTCCTGATGCTTGTGCTGGGACTGGGATCGGCTTATCAAGATGCTTCTCCGAGAGAGCGGATGTGAGCATCCACTTGAGACATGCTCCAGTATGGCAAAATGACGTGTGCTGTGGCTTCTCATAGGCTAGCTCGAGTATTGCAAAGTAGGGACATGGCAATTTATCCGGGGCTCCAGGGGTACGTACAACCAATCCAATGTCCAAGGTTGGTTCCTGGTTACTAATAATCTGGTGGAGTCTTTTACCGTTCTTTCCTTTGATCTAAGGAAGCCGTTGTAGAGCCGAGAAAGTGCAGTAAAACTGATGAGAAGTGAGCGCTGCTCAAGTAGCTCCAGTGAACGGTAGCTGCCTCTGCGAGGCAAAATACCAATCAAAGGCTCTATTCTTTGCAAGTGCACTCGGGGCCAACCGGTACGATTTTTGTGTTTGCGTGTGTCCGTCACATCGGGAACAATACGAAAGACGGATAAGGGTCTAATCTCCGACATCAAACGACGCAGCATGGGTTTTGAGGAGTAAGTTCCAGTGGGACCAATCCAATGTCATTGGTGAATAGGCCCCAGGAACGTACATATACTTTCGAATCTGGGTACCCTGGCATTAGGCTGATAATATTTACAGGCCACCTGAGCGAGGAGGCCGAGTTGCCGAACAATCATTAAGCGTAAAGTGAGGATGGGAGAATTTTATCAGTGATGGTCAATTTCAAAAAGCCATCACGTCCATACTGCGGAGCGTAGAGCTTTTTCCACGTCGTGGCGCCGGAATCCGGGTGTGCGTCCCAAACATATAGTTTTACTTATCAATGCTGTTGTCCGAGTCAGAAGCTTAATTCGATAAAATAGATGAATCGGAGAGCCCTACCTTGTGTTAAACGGGTGGCATTAACAGTCATCCGCGTCGATGGCTGGTCCGATGCTGAGGGAGGAGAGGAGAGCAAACTAACTCCCTTCTCCCGGAGATAACCCGCCAGGTCCTGTATATCAAACCAGTCTCCTTCCAGATCCCTCCGTACGTCAGACGAAAATCGTGATAAAGGATCGTGAATTGTGGTCCATTGTTGGTAACGTAACGGCTTTTCACCTTCTTGAGCTTGCCCTATAGCTCGGGGATAGTGGGTGCCAGCACCCCCAAGCTTGAAGAAAGGGACCCCCGCATAGCATTCGTCCAGCCTTTTCTGACTCAGTTTAGCGTGCAGCAAGGCCTCGAAGGCTGCGATGAGGTGGGGTCGATCCATAAGGGTGAAAAGGAAACGGAACGGTCGTTCCAACCGAGTCATGGGAATCGCTGGATTAGAGAGAACCAAATAACCCTGATAAACACAAGCTAAATGTAACTGTTCGATGAACAGGGATATATCCATCCCGGAAGGGCCTACCGGCACAGAAAGAGGAGGAGAGATGCTGGGTGGCTTGGAGGAGTGTTCGCTTTCCGTGCGTTCCGTATGCAGTATCGGGCTTGTATTTCCATCTGATGGCACCGATGACGTGCCATCGTGTCCCACGGCTGAAGCTGAAGAAACTGACTCTTCGGTATGCGTGGAGCTGTCTGGGCTCTCGGGCTCCCCGCCGTCCTTGCTGACATCCTTTGCCAGTGCCAGGCATGTCTGCACTGTGTCGCGTAGATGGCTCGCGATGTCGGGATGCGACGAGATAGCTCCCGACTGGACCAGATTATCGCTAAACGAGACGACCGCGGAACTCATTTTCTCTAGCGCCATTTCCAACTGAGAAATGCGGCCCTTGAGGGTTGTGATGTTAGCTTCCTTGCGAGAGCGATAAGCCCGTTGTGCCAGGCGGATTTGCATTCGACGGCGCTGTGCAAGTCAACTTGTCAGTCCAAGATCCACATGAGGTGACATCATAAAGAAATCAACGCACTTCTTCAGGGTCTTCGCCCATTCGACTGTCCATTGATTTTCGTGGGCGACCACGCTTCTTCAATGTCGTCTTGCCGGTCGAGTCATTCGATTGACGTTTGGTGGTCTTCTGTGCATTCTCGGTCTGCGCCTGCGCGTCATTGGATTGCACCTGTCGGTGCATGTTCATGATGCGTTCTCCATCCTTCGAGGGTCCTGGGAGCAAAATGCCGTTGGGCACCGCTAACGAGCTGTAACCGTCCGGTTGAAATTGTCCCTGGGGATAAAATGGCTCAGGGATGGGATATGAGGAGGCGGAAAGGAGGGAGGTGAGCTGTGAGGTCGCGAACGAGCTATCTACAAGCGAGGGACGATATCGGGGCGATAACAAGACCTTTTGATAAACTTCATCCCACGGGAGAAGAGGCGCATCCGGATCCGCGAACCCTTCGTAGGTTTGAAGCTGTATTCCTCCGTCCATGATGTCCTGTAGACGGTGGTGTTGTAAAGGGATGTCAGTACGTTGACAAGTGAAGGGCCGATCGATTCGATCGGAGAAGGAGGTTGGATCATCGGACCAGACGGTCAAGTTGGTTGAACGACCTTTAGCATAGATTTAGTGTCATCATCCGGCGTCTCGGCACCCATCGCCACTGGCGCCGTGATTGGTTCGAGACCAAATAAAGCGCAATCCTAAGATTTAAGGTGATCCGAAGGGGAGAAATCCCTCAACCTTAAACCGCTCATTGTTGTTCATAATTGGCTTGTGGTGGCTTTATGAACAGACGTGATTCGCAGGCGGAAAGCTCGGCTCGGAATGTTCACTAATCAGAAAATCTTCTCTTTTAGATTATTCCACGAGTCCGATTTTGCCAAGAACTTCTAGAAGATTCTTTACACACTATCCCCCTTCCGTTTCATGTTGAGACTAGTGTATAAACTCCGTATGAAATGTTTTGTTGCGAGTTAGATCCCGTTACCCCCAAGTAGATACCGCCGCGTTTATAAGGGCAGTATGAGGGGCGAAGCTCAAGTTGAGCAGTTTATATGCTATATTCACCACAGAATAGCTGAGGCTATATTAGGCGGGGTTCCCGATGGTTGCTGTGGGCTCACGTGACCAAGCGAGCGCTGGGCTTGGTATTATGCCTGAGGTAGAGTTATGGATATGGGTCTTTGTTGATGGGCCCGGGCACTCTGTACACGTTGGATTGCTCTCTGATTTTTGATATATATATATTAGCAACTTTGTTTATTTTTATATTAGTCTAGATTACTTCGAATGTAACTTTAAGATAATTCTCGATCGCTCTCCACTGTGTCTGCAATCTCTTCTGAGGACGAGATCTGAGGCGGGAAGCCTGTGAAGGCTATGATGCGAGTAATGAGTCCTGCTTGCCGGTGACGTGAACATCAGACCGGTACATTCGTATCGTGTGTCATGGTCATTATTGATCACTTGGTATAGTTGTCACTTTGAGTCTGCCATCAGGTAGACGTCACCGACCCAAGGTCGTTGGTGAAGGTGGGCAGCCCACTAGCTTAGATCCTTGATTTACATGGCGCCATCGATAAGATTTAGTTCCGCCAGCGAACGAGATGCGTGTACTGGACCGAAATGTTCGGAAATTCTGTCATGCAAATACACCGTGGAGATTTATTTCTGGCAATGTTTATATTCCGCATCTCCACTCCAATGCTGGGGACCTTATAGGAATGGATCTTGTTTTATCTGCAGGGCTCTTGGACTGCTATGTCAGGCATTTAGTCTGCACATACAACGCTAATATACGACTACTGTCTTCATGCTTGACGAAAATGTACATGGGTAATGGTTCCCAATACGCCTAGAGAAGATTGTAGCTTCGACACTGACACTCAGGAAACTATCGCCCAGTGACTCTAACATAGGTAGTTTTAGATCTCCTTCCCTCTTTAGCGCCGCCTCCAATTAGTATATCTGGATGCTATCTATGCACCACTACTGGATGACTGGTCAGGCGTTCTGTGAAGATGCCTCAATAGGTGATACTTGGCAAAGAATGCCCATGTGGTCGGGCAGGTGCAACGATACTAGAACGGTGGTCGATAAATCCCTTTTTGCAAATTTGGGTATCTAGTACTTTCGTACTATCACGAATCTTCACTCTCCTCTAATAGTAAAGGAGGACTGGCTGTGTCTTGGAAAAATGAAGTTGCATGTAAACTAGGGGACCTCCAAAGTACGCACCACTTTCTAAAGAAATGGCCAACGCCAAACTGCAAGAAGGAAAGCAAAGTATAGCTTACTGCTATTTGAATAACTAGTCTCCATTGTATTGCTTTTCCAGATAATAAACAGTAAACTTAGGGAAATCAATAGACGAATAGAATCAGCAAACATAGCAGAGTCAGCAGGCGTAGTAGTAGAACAAGGAATAAAGATATGCCCAAGTGAGACTACCAAGACTACATGAGAGAGCAAAGTACGCTTTGCAATTATGCCACAGGATCAACGAGCTCATCCTGCCCGTTCCCCTTCATTCTCATCCTCACTCTCGCCATCTGATTCTGATTCTCCGTGACAACTAACATCTGTCACGATCTGTTCATTCTCATCCTGCGCTCGGTGGTTGTACCCACTACAGTAGGGGATAAGACCGGGTTTGCCCATATATGGGATCAACTCCTCCAGCGGCACAGTACCATAGTGGTGAGTGAACTGGAAGATTCCTTTAATATCCAGATGAAGATATCCTCGATAAAATGGCTCACCCTCTATTCCCTTTTCCGAGAATTGTCGATCAATTACAATAACGTATCCCACCTTCGCACGCCATTATGATGCTACAATTTCATGAAGGCTCGGGGCTTTCTAAGATAGAACGCAGAGCCTTATCGTCAATCATCAGGCAATGCTCAGCCCGCGCCGAGTCGGGGAGATAATGTCATTCCACCAGTCCTTGAAGAAGCGCCGGACCTGCTCCACCAAAGCCCCTTCTAGCAGCCCTCTATCTTCAATAATGACATTCCGGTAGCCTTGCCAGACCAGACGGGTAGGCTCTGGAAGATCATTATATATTTCTGAATGGATGATATAGTAAATGTAGCAACTGATTTTCTCTAAGGCCTTAGCCCAAGCTTCCTCGGGGACGTTATGCACTGTCCTGTAGATAAAATAACCCCAGGACCAGGCACGGAAGTTATATTTGGCAAAGAACGTTGCCAAGCCGTTCTTGTCCCGCCACTGTTAGCTTTTGAATCGCCGGTAGCGTTCCCTGGATGATTCGTCTCGACGGAAATCTGGAGAACTCCATGGTTCTGGCCACGTCTTGTAAGTGAAAGAGATCATTGAACAAATCGGGTGATTGAGGCCGATCGTGTGCTGCACTCTGCGGGGCTGACAGTTTGTGTCGAAACGATTGGTAAACATAAGAGAGTAAAAAAAAAGTTGGCGTTGGCCGTGAATTGAGCTTAGTGGGGGGTTCGTGAGAAGCACAACCAGGCTGGCTAGCTATCTATATTGGTAGCATGCCAAGGAAACATTATGACAGTAGTACTCATGAATGTAAATATTTATGACATCTCACTATGGTTATACATAAATCATCGCTTCTTTTTGGCCAATACACATGGACGTTGAGTCATGTAACTATTGTCCCCTCTAGCCCCAAAATGCAATGCGTTGAAACCCTTGGACCGGAGACCCTCCGCGAACATGCTAAATCTGAATACGCTATGCTTGGGCGTACTCCTTCAGGTACGCAACAAGCTTCTCGGCACCCGAGACGGGGATAGCGTTGTAGTTGGACGCCCGGATACCTATTCCCATTAGTACATTGTTGATATTGCAATCGCGAAGAGGGACCAGCTTACCGCCAACACTGCGGTGTCCCTTCAGGCCAGTGAGGTTGCGTTCAACGGCACCCTTCAAAAATGACTTCTCGGCCTCATCGACATTACCTCCCTGTGGCTTTATATCAGTAACCAAGACAAGCTATTGTCATAGCAGAGAAACCCTACCTTGATCACGCGGAAGCAAACATTCATGCGGGAGCGCACACTCTTGTCCGGAACGACCTTATAAACATCCGGGTACGCGTCGACTGCCTCATAGATCATCTTGGCCTTCTTTTGGGCCTCGGCTTGCTGTCCGTCCACCTTATCGGGAAACGTAGCCAGCAGCTTCTTGAGAACTTGGCCAGCCAAGTAAACACTAGACAGCGTTAGTCGTGCCCGGAGCTGAGATGGAGCGAACGACCTACTCGAAAATGGGTAGGGTGTTGTAAAGACTGTTATTCTTTGCGGTCACACAGTAGTCAAGGACCGTGGGAGCAATGGGCAATCCAAGCTTGCGAAGAATTGTAGGGGGGCACGAGACGAGCAGGTCCTTCCGGACGATTACGCCAGTAACTCCCGCACAGCCCAGGTTTTTCTGACTAGTCGATTCAGCACGAATTCAAGAACAAGACAACAGGGGGAATCTCACGCTCCGAAGAAGGCAATTGCGTAATTCTAAACCGTGGTCAGCAATTGATCACCGATATCGACACATGACATTTCATACATTAATCGGGATTCTCCTGGAGAGAATGTTGGATGAAAAGTCACCCACGACAAATGGCTCATCGTCCGAGCCGGTCGGCTCGAGGACCTTGGGGAAGCTGGGATATTCGACGCCATCTACTGTTTCATTGTCGCACATGTAGACCATAACGGGTTTGGGGCTGAGCTGCCATGTCGACTCATCCGCAATCTTGCCGAACTTTCCATCATTGATCTTCCGAGCATCGCTAGCAATGTTGACATATTCAGGCCCTAAAAGGCGGGATGCTTCTTGGGAAGCCTTCGACGACCATCTAAACCTCCATTAATACTACAGAACTAGTTCAATGGATACGACCGGGGACTGACGATCCAGTGACCAAATAGTCCAAGCGCAGCTCCGACTCAACCTTCTTTCGGAGCTCCTTTACCAAATCGTCTTCGCCGACATCGCCGGCCTCTTTCAGAATCTTTTGGCGCTGTTTCTCCACCCAAGCGGAAACGATGTTGTACACTGTCGCATCGAACTGGCCCGATCCTCCACCCTGCATCATCAAGATCTCGTAGTTCGAGGGGATATCGAGGAAGCTTGCGAGATTGGCCTTCATCGTATTCAGAATATTGTTCGCAATCTCGCTGCGATGGCTGTGTTCGGCAATACCCCTAGGAAAGTCAGAACACCATACATCACATCGGGCGACACATGTTTGGAGCTCACAGGCCGGTCTGTTCATAGTTCTGCAGAGCTTCGGCAGCTTGGGCGAGGATGTCAGTGGGCAGGGCCGCAGGGCCAGCGCCCATGTATGTGATATCTTCTCTCCTCATGTTGCAATTGCCGATATTCAGGACGTGATAGTTCTGTTCCTCCAGCAGGTTTAACTCACCCCGCCGAACGATTGGAGGAAAATCGGCGGGGGTGAGTCATCTTTCTTATCGGTCATGTGACTGCCCCGCGGGTGATCTAATCAACTTCTATCAGCCGGCAAAAGGTTCCCCCGCCGCCTACACGTTAGCTATACTGCTGTCAATTAAATATCAAGGACGGTATATCACATTTGAAAATGGTAGTTGTGGCAGTAGCTGGCGGCACCGGTGGTGTTGGTAGGACAATCGTCGAGGAATTGGTACAGCAAGCTAAACACCAGGTCATCGTGCTCACGCGTGGGGTATGAACACTACTCATTCCTCCCGAGAATTATAGTTAGGAACTTAACCAAGTTTCAGAAGCCCAAATTAGACCCCCTGTTGGACAAAGTCCAACAGGTGCAGGTAGATTACAATGATCCTACATTACTGGCGCGTGTATTGGACCAGCACGAGGTCTACACGATAATATCCGCAATTGGGATTTTTTCCGACGAAACCGCTCAGTCCCAACTCAACTTGATCAAGGCTGCAGATCTATCACTGTCTACGAAGAGATTCATGCCTAGTGAATATTCATTTATTCAGACTGAGGAGTATGCTCCTCCAAGTGGTTTCACACTCCTTTCTTATTGACTAATTATTATAGCCTTCTTTCCATTGATCCCAGTATCAAGTATTGGTTGGCCGCGGCCGACTTGCTGAAACAGACCACTCTTCAATTTACCCGAGTGATACCGGGATTCTTCTTGGATTATTGGGGAATGCCAATCGCCCGCACCAATCTCCAACCCTTCACATTCGGAATCAACATTGCCAAGTGTCAGGCTGCCATTCCCGGCGATGGGAACGATGTCATATGCATGACATATACGTACGATATGGCAACGTTCATGTTAAGGCTGCTGGATGAAGAAGATTGGCCAGAATTTAGCGTCATCGTCGGTGACCAAATCACATATAACAAGCTCCTCCAGCTCGCTGAGGAAATTCGAGGTACATCCGGTAGCTTTTCTTCGGCAAACGTGTTAAACTAACTTTGTACAGGCAAGATGTTCCAAGTTGTATATGACAGTGCAGATAAAATTAGGCAAGGGGATGTCACTGTTCCCGCAATGCCTGCTGATACAGGATACTCCTCTGAAGAGCTTAAGGAGATGACGGTACTGGTGAGCCGACTGACTATTGCTGGGGTGTTTGACTTGCCACATGAGAATCGGTTGAATAAGAGGTTTCCGGATATCAAAACAACCAAGATAAAGGATTTCTTACAAAACACGTGGAAAGACTACGAATGACTACGTATATTCCGCCATGCCACTGATATTCAATGTTTTCCGTTCTATAGATATGAATACTCTTGCATTCTTATATGTGTAGACTTTGATTTGATAGAATGCAATTAAGAGATCTCCAGCAGAACGAAGCCAAATACAACGATTACCCTTACCTTACAAGCTGCGCCACAGTACCCTTCTCCCACATGTCCATTTATACTTCTTTTCACGATCAATACTCATTATCCTCGTTAATAAACCCAATGTAATGTCCAGTATCTGGATGCCAACCGTCAGCCACTGAAGCCTAGACGCCGCCCCGACAGCCGGGCAGGGAGATACCCTACAGTCTCCCTTTCCCAACCCCAACTCACCACTCCTTGGGTGACAGCGCTTTGTCAGCCCTTCATCAAACTCCCAGATTCCCGAGGTATAGCTCTGCAAGACCGCTTCTCTCTCGCGCTGTCGAGCATCCGCCCACCCGCGGTGATGAGACATCCACAAGGACATGTAGCTGCTCGGCTGGGAGAAATATTCTTCCAGCAAGGGCATTCTTTTTTACTAAATTGAGCCAAGAAACATGGGTTAATAGTTCTCCTTTCTAGATTGCTCCGCGACGGCTCTGCCCCGGACGAGTGCAATATAAATCCTCAGTCACTAGGAAATCGAGTATTAGCGGAACTTTAACCATCGAATCATCCCAAGCCACTGATGAATCTGTTGCAAATCTAAAGCATATCTCTGCGTTGATAACTAACCGTGGAATGCAAAACCGTAGATATCACCTACTACCTAATGCAGCAGCACTGGGGTAACCAATACAGAAACATCAAATGATTTTTCTTTTGTTATTTTTCCATACACGGATTCACGGCTACATCAGACTCATCAGAAGTGCCGTGATGCCTACCGCCCCACCACCCTGGTCAGCACATCACTTTAAATACATTATTCAGTGGTGCTATAAAATGATCAACCCAAGCAAAGCACGGCACTAACCATCGTCCATGTCACCAAGATAATCGATGTCTTCATCTTTGATATCAGCTGGGATGCATTAGTCGATGTGTGTTTGGTAAAGGTGAGATGATTGTTAGTAATTTACCTCGGCCTTCGCTGTCATCCCCCGGGGTGAAGTAGTCCTCGGGATCATTGCCTAGGTTCAGTGCTCCGGGTACATCTACGAATGTTATGTCTTCGATGCACTCCTCTGCTTCGTTGTTTGGGGCTTTTGGCATGGACATTGGGGGTTATTAGTGTCAGGGTATGGTCTTTAATTTGAGAAAGGTATGCAGTAGAAATGGAACTCGGTACAGAGTTGGGGATGACTATATATATAACACCGGCGCTAGATATTATGTCTTCCAGCTGCATCAATATTACACAGAGGAAGTCCCAGTTAGGAAGTACCTAAACCTTCGAGCGCAAGAGGTAGCTTATCAGTTATCTATGTATTTAACATTACTATGGATATCTTATAATCCTGGGGTATGATCGACGGGACACGAGCTTGGCTTGATTATCAGCTTGATAGTCTATCTTGCTTACCATGGAAAAGCCCGGCATATACGCAGCTTTGACAATGTCCATTTCTCTTATCTTGGGGTTAATTATGCGGTTGATACCCCAGCACCACGGAACGGTTGAGAGTTAAAAGAGGCATCAGCCCAATTATTTCAGCTTCTGTTATCTCCTCGTAGCCGTGGCGTAAATCCCGCCTTCAAGCCTTGTAAGTCCATGGATCGGTTTTTTCATAGTAATATCTCTTGAGTCAAGAATATCATAAATGACGGTGGTATTACACCGCCGATAAGTTTCGATGTTCTAGCCAAGTGGCGACATGGTTTACTCTGCCTAGTATCTGGACTCAATGGACGGCCGTTATTTTCAAAGGAGGACTCTAGTAGCTACTTTGGCCCTAGGCAATGCACTATATATCAGAAAAATCTAATATTATCTTAGCTTTATCTGTAAGTGTCGCAAAAGTAACAGCCATCAACATGCCAATTTCTACAGCCAGCGAGTTGATACTAAACCCCGATTCCTGACCCATGGTTTATCATTGCCAGGTCTTTTTTCAGTGACAATCTTTGGACAGGTTGTCTAGGAAGAAGTTCTTATATACCGCGCTGTTACGTCCCTTACTAACGAATACTGTCGGAATAGGGTGTACTCCTGTCGGCTCCCTAGGTTGGTGAACTCGCAGGGTAATTCCTCTATGATAGAAAGAAAAAAAAGGATTTGTTTCTGCTTCGACAATAAAATGAGCAAAAAGACCTAGATAACACACACGCGCGCACCGAAGCAATACCCCCCACAGTCACCGCAAAACAATCAGATTTCAGCATACACCATCTTGCTAAATGGGTGCCTAGGCCTTACACTCCTACATTCTTTATCAAACACTAATCCCAAGACTGGCTGAGCTACTGTCGGAATTATTCCGGAGAACCTTGGTTCTTGGCTCCGTAGGATACTCATTCTCATTCCCCAGATCACTAGAAATCCTACCGATCGATCGTCTGAGTGCCGTGATTGGGATGGCACCCAATCTCTCTGGCTCAACCTTGGCATTAATCCATGATATGATTATCAGTAATGAACTCGCTTTCCTTTAGATGGCTAAGGCTGCTGGCTGTGATGAATGTACGAACAGCTGGCCTCGCTCCAATATGCGTTAATTTAGCAATATAAAGGCAACTCCTGATAAGAAAGGGCGGCCACGAGGTGTTACGCCTTCAATTTTTCTGGCTCTTTGTAACCATCCACTTAAAATGCTATAGCTTGATAATATTTGCTTTTGAATGTGATAGATTTTAAGAAATAGTCACGATGTACTGTACCGTGGTCAATAGCATTAAATTGATTCAGCCTCTACTCAAAGCAGAGGTATCAAATCCCGTATCGGCTAAGGCGTAACTGATAGCCTTAGCCAAAATCGATTCCTATCATAGATAATGGAACGCCTCCTTTCACTACTCAGGGAGAATAGACGCAAGTGTATTTTCAATCAGGGGTCAAGCTTGTGTACTTACCCCTATACCAGCGGGATTTAAAAATCTGATCGAGGAGCTCTTCGCAGAGCAAAATCCTTTATAAAACAAAATTGGCAAACTTACGGGAACAAGCCTGACCACGACGTTAATTCCTTCCTGGAGTACTGTATTGAAACTGTGTATGCGGGGAACTATCTTCGGAGAGCCGGGCTGAAAATGGAGGTGATGCGATGTAGGTATAGTATTCTGTATTTGAGTCAATGCTCCTGTAACGTTACCTGAGCAGCAATTTAATAGATACTTCTAGTAAGTTAGTTACTGTAAAGGTACCCAACACCGCCTTCGTAGGGTTTCCTCGTGACGGATTGCGACGTACGTTCTGGTGCCTGGGGATCCCCGCTTTGATAGTGTTTGCCAACGAATTGTTTAATAGTGTAACTTCCCGTCCCTTCTTTTCTCTAGCTAACGAATTCTGTTTTCCGGCCTCATGATGAGTTTTGGCTTCAGTATTGGGGATTTAATCACTGTCATTGAGCATGCCAACAAGCTCCGAAAAGACTTTAGGAGTGCGCCGATTCAATTCAAGGCACTCTCCGATGTGTAGGGCATAACTGGGGCCCTGATTATTCACTATATAGATTTCGTTAATTGACGATCTTTCCAGGCTCGGGAGACTGTCTATCGCGATGCGGGATGTTGAAGTTGATTTATCCAACACAGACCTTAGCAACCAGCAAGAGATCGAGCTACAAAAAATAGCAGATAGCTGTCGCCAGGTTTTCAATGAGTTTGAGCAGGTGGCTAGTCAGTATTGCGAATTAAGCGAATCCTGCAGTTTGAAGAGAGTGTGGAAGCGACTCAAATGGGAGCCGAACAATGTATGTGATCTTCGGAATCGCATTTGCAGCAATATCTGCGTTCTCATCGCATTCAACGGCCGAATAACCCGGGACAGAGTCACAGCATTATTAAAAAACAGGACCAATGAACATCACCAAATTTATCTTGATTGGCTGTCGCCAACTGTCTACGCAACGCAACAGTGTGACTGTATCAGTCGGCGCCAACCCGAAACCGGAGAGTGGCTTCTAGTATCGCCCGAGTTCCAGGTCTGGCTCGAAAGCCACAACAAACGTTATTCTGTCCAGGTATTCCGGGTGCCGGTAAGACGATTCTATCGTCAGTGGTAATTGAGGAACTTGAATCCCGGTACGGAGACAACCGCGATATTGGGGTTGCATACATCTCCTGCAGCTTTCAAACCATTGATGATCGAATCCAGCACCCAGAGTGCTTGTTCGCAAGTATCCTTCGACAGCTTGTTCAGGGTCTCTTCCCGATGCCACATATCATTCAGGCGTTGTACGAAAAGCATAGGCTGAAGGGAACACAGCCCTCTGCAGAAGAAATGTCCAGAGCCCTACAGTTGATGGCTAGCCACTTCTCAAAACTATTCATTGTGATCGATGCCTAGGATGAATGCCGTTTTACTGCCATGTCACGACTACTGGATGAGATCTTTGGTCTTCAGGCGACAAACGACGTGAATCTTTTGGCAACCGCAAGGTTTATCCCTGGAATAACGGCTAAGTTCCTGGGTAAGCCGACGAAAGAGATCCGTGCATCCAAGCCGGACGTGATGAGATATCTAAGTGACAATCGGAACAAGCTTCCCTCATTCGTATCGCGGACTCTACATCTACAGTAGGAGATTTTGAATGGAATCACAGATTCTGTTGATGGAATGTAAGCCTCGAAGCTCTACTGAGATACATTCCGATCAGACGACCTCATTTTTAATTTAGGTTTCTTCTCGCCCAACTTTAGCTGGAGTCATTGATAGGGAAGAGGTTACCGAGAGCTATTAGATCTCAACTTAAGGACCTGATAAGCGGCTCTAGAACATACGACTCTGCTTATGACAACGCTATACAAAGAATAGAGGGCCAAGTCACGGACCAGAAGGACCTGGCTTGGCAATGCCTGTCCTGGATTATCTGTGCGAAAAGACCGCTAACGACAGTCGAGCTCCGGAGTGCTCTTGCTGTAGAGATAGGTGAATCTGAATTCGATGGGGAAAGCCTTCTCGACCTTGACGACATTGTCTCTGTTTGCGCAGGCTTGATCACTGTTACTGCTGATCCATCAGATAACATTATTCGATTAGGCCACTACAAAGCACAAGAATACTTTGAACGGACATGGACCCGCAGGTTTCTAGATCCCCCTAAGGATATTGCATCAATCTGTGTGACATATCTGTCGTTTGATGCTTTCCTATCGGGCATCTGCTTGTCTGATGCGGAGTATGAAGCGCGGCTCGAGGAATACCCTCTTTATTCATACGCAGCTAGGAACTGGGGCCATCATGCTCGGATGCAACCCATAAGTGAAGACCTGATGATACGTTTTCTTGGAGATACACTCAAGGTCAATGCTTCTGCATAAGAATCCTTTGCCATCAAATCATTTTCAAGCACGGGAGATTACTGTCAACGGGTCCCGCTGGGGCTTACTGGTTTACATCTTGCAGCATTCTTTGGGCTGACAAGTGTTATCCAATCTGTGATTCAACATCATGACCAATCTTGTGTGATGGATTCGATGGGCCGAACTCCCATAGCATGGGTAGAATACACTGGCTATGATGTAGTAGCCAAACTGTTTCTAGAGAATAACGTAGATGCACGTGAGAGAGATGGCGACGGTCGAACTCCGATATCACGGGCAGCGTGAATGGGATGGACTAATGTAGTTGATATGCTTCTCCAGCATAACATTGATAAAGACTCCCGCGACGTAGATGAACAGACCTCTCTCTCATGGGCAGCTTGTCGAGGTCACGAGGAAGTCGTCCGGTTTCTCCTGGACAAAGGCGCCAATCCGGACACCAAAGACAAGGATGGTATGACTCCGCTTTCATGGGCGGCCTCCAACGGCTGGATGGGGATAGTGCAGCTCCTTCTAGAGAGACATGTTGATCCAAACTCCACGGATAGGCAGGGCCGGGCACCACTTTCCTGGGTAGCAGAGAATGGCCATGACGCACTCATGGGGCTTTTGATTAACAAAGGTGCCCAGCTACACTTACGGTATGATGGAAGCCATGTTGAACAATGCCCGCATGCTCTCGTGATTCATAATGCGCACTGCATGGTGCCAGACACTCCCCAGCAAGACGTTGCTCAGAATGACTATGCTACCGCCTCGGGTTCATTCAGGATAAAACGTGGATTGGAGTGCGCACTATGCCTTAGTAAGCAAGATGAAGCACTGGCGGTGCGATATTACAGCCGTGATGCACTCCGTCGACATATACTCAATCGTCACTATCCTCGTTTCTATTATTGGTGCCCAGTGTCGCCTTGTTTTGATGGCGTTCAGCGCAAATTACTTTCTCAAAGAAACGATAAAGTTATGATGCATTTGCTGATATTCACAATAGACATCTGAGGCCTGATATAGGTGGAGTTGTTAAGGAACTGCAGCCTCATCCTCAAGATTGCCCGTCTGCCAAACTATGGTTTCTTCGGGGAACGAATTTGAAGAATGTGTACTTAGCCACTGCCAACCTGTATCTCCTTCCATTTAGGCACCACAACACTCTGGCCCTGCTTCGCTAGGGCCAGAGTGTGTTAGATCCGGGCGCTGTTTTTGCATGGTGGTGTACCAGGCCAACAATTCGACAGATTCCTAATAATCAAGAGATCCCCAGACGAGATAACACCAAAGCACTCCAGCTACTACCTTCACACTAAATCGCCACATTCATTGAACGAGTTCCTTCTAAGCTCCGGCTTCAGCGTCGCACAAGCGCCCCAATTCGACAATCATTGATAATATTGCGCGTCCGGTCCGTAAGCGCATTATTATACTTCTGATCAGTGTCATCTAGGCAAGTGCGGCGTGCTGCTCTGGTGTCTGTGCATGAGATGACCTCAACCGGCGTTGTTTCCTCGTACGCTTTGTTGCCCAGCAGAGAGCCAACTTGCATGCAACTGACCGTCTTAACAGACATCGATTAGGGCTAAGCCGATATTAACTAGCTAATAATATGGATGCTTAAAAATCGTAGGTTACGTTACGCTCTTCAAATACAGAGCGCTTAAGAGGTTGACGAATAACTATATAGTACTACTTAGTAACTTGATGCATAGCCTTAACATGAACCCCTGTATACGCAAAGGCGACGCGTGTTACTTCATTTTCTACTTATCCTTTGTTGAACTGATCCCTTCTCTCACGCAGTACAACACCTGTCTTTACTGTAGGAGCTCCTATCATAAATGAGCCGATTTTAATCACATCATCAACCAAACACACTATATACCTCACCCTTTTCCAACCGTCCCGACATTCCCTATTCACACAACGTTCTCTGGTTTCGCCTCAGCCTCATCAATCAACTGCTCGGGAGACCGAAACACCAACCCAGAGAAATACTTTCGCCGCTGTGCCTCAACCTTCGCAGGATCCAAAGACCCAGCCCCCAAGGGCACAAAAATCTGATAGTACGCAAGTAATACCTCCATCTCATCCGTCGAGTTCTGAATCGTCCCCAGTATTGAACCCAAACCGATTCGCCGAACCGTCTGGATTTGAGGATACCGCCTCTGCACCAACTCCGCGAGCTCATTCCAACACGTCTTCTTCCCGGACACATACACATACGGCTCCCAGGAAGGGGCCTTGGCCAGGAGAGCCAACGCAGCAGCAAGATCCCTGGCAGAAGTAATATCGACAAGGTCCTTGCCCGTGCCCGGGATAACAATCCGTTTCTCCTCGACATCTATCGGGAACGCTTCGCCCACATCCGAGAGGTACCGATTCCGTCTCGGGACAATGTAATCGACTAACCAGCCGTTGTTGACGATCGTCCACTCCAATTCTTTCTGTTCTTGGAGGGCCTTGCGGACTGGTCCGCGGGTTTCCCAGTAGAAAGACGGGAGGTCGGGGTAATCTTCGATATTACCCCCGAATTCGGAGGGGATGAAGCGTTTGCATTTGGGGCTGAGTTGGCATGCTTTGATGAGGTTTAGGTGGGCATCGATAAAATCGGTGGTGTACGATAGTATCACGGATATGAGCACTTCACAGTCTCCAATTGCGGCTACTAGGGAGGAGACGGAGTAGTCGGTCACTGTTTGGGTGATGTTTGGGCGGTTGCGGAAGTAGCCCTTTTCGCTTCGGGTCAGGATGACGACTTCGTGGCCATGCTTGGGGAATTCATCGCTGATATATCTGGCTAATCCGCCAGCTCCGGCTATGGCGATACGCATGATGGATTGGATTGGTCTTGTGATATGGAGTGGAAGTTGAATGAAGTGTGAATTGATAGAGACATGACGGGTGAGTGCTGGGCTTATATTCCCGCTTTTATGGGCTACGGACTGGCCAGGATTGTATTCGAGACGCTCGCTATGGCTTACAAATCCCTCGTATTTCACCTGTTCTCTAATATGCTACATTAATAATGATTTATAACTAACCAACTAACTTACTCAATGTTCTATACGAGACGGGCGCCGCGGGTTCCGAGCGGCGGATGTCGATGTCCTCTATAATTCAACATTGCGCTTTAACGTGTTGAGTCAAACCTGCTGCCATATCTCATGCACTTTGATTTATTCAGAGTGAATGATGCAAGCACGTCTTCACTCTTCATCGGCGAGAGATTGAAAATGATCAAAGGCAGTATTCTAGACCGTTGACACCTTGGATCACCGAGCCGTTGTAACCACCAAAAAAGATGCAAACAACAAATAACTCAACGATAAAGGATCCCTCATCACTCACCCTATCACGCCGGTATCACTAAATCCCTCTCCTACTTTCTTGGAAATTCTAAAGCCTCTGGGCCCTTTCAAGAGGTGGGTCACCTGCCCATCTGCCAACACCCGCTGTTAAACTCAAGTCCATTCTACAACAAGGATCCAAGACTCTGGAGTCTCTTCCTTTTTCCAGTAGAATATTCACAGAATCCAATGGTCCATCCAGACTTGAACAAAGAACAGGGTAGCCCGGTCTGAAGTTCATCATGAAACTCCAGGACAATCATCGTCCAAAACCTGTTTCTATTCAAGACGTTGGCATCTAGGCTTTCTTGTATACGTCTTTCAGGGCTTCCAAGCGCTCTGAACTTTCTAGTATACTGTAAGAATGTGCATTGGCCGAGATTAGTCCTAGAGGATATCTCGATAATTTCAGATTTGAACTAGAGCCTCTCTAGCGGCGTAGAAATGGGGGCATAGCCTCTGATGTGACAAGTTTGTTCGTCTGGGCGGGGAAGTTAGGGGGTATTTATTGAAGCTGAAACCTATGCTGAAAGCCTCATGTTATCAATATCGGCATTCATTTCCGCACCACAAGGTACAATCCAAGATCGGTGTAAAGCCTCATTTGTGACGCAAGCATGAAGTTCACAGTAATCATCGGTGCTCCTCCGTCTAACAACACAATAAAGCTATCAATGACCGAAAGAGGGAGAAGACAAACTGTTCCGATGAATCGTTTCGAGAATATAGGGTTACGATGCTCGGGCCTCCCTGATTGAAGGGTAGCTCCTTCAAACCCATGATTCAACATCAAAGATATTGAGTTCACTAGAGACCCCGTTTAATTCATCTAAATTTTAAAATGATTCCGGGTGTCGATTTTCCTTTCTACTTTAATAATTTTGTTGCGAGATAAACTAAGCTGAACGGTAGCCGGTGTGAGGGCATTGGCGTTAATGTCCGCGGTAATAGCATCGGTAATTTCTCTTTCTTCTGTAACTGTGAATGAACCTTGCGGCATTGTTTTTGGATTTCCATCTGCACGCACTTTTATCAAGTTTATGTTATTCCAGAGTTACTTCTCTCAGAAACCGGCTGTATTCTCTTCACCTGAAGCTCTGTCAGCCGAAATACGAAGGAAGTATGTTTGGGATCCTACCTTTTAGACCTAAGCACGGTTGAAATAATCAATTAAAAGGCACGAGAGATGAGATATTGATCACTGTAGGCTTCTACAGAAATCAGTGGTTCCTTGATAGTGGATGATGCGGGCTCATGGAGGTCTGGGCCTTGGTAGGTCCCTGTGTTTCATATTCGAGGTAAACTGCTGTTTCAAACATGTTATAGTTAGTATACAGCTCATTCAAAACAGGACCCTTGACTTCAATGGGATACTGCAAAGGATTTATATATTTATTATCGTACGCATGGATCTCAAGGGAATGCGTGGCCCACGTCCGCGGGCTGAGTACGTTAGGCCATAGCGGCCACCCGCAACATCAATTTCCCTCACCAAGTCCATTACCGTCTAGTATTATACTGTATTACTACCTCTTGATATATATAATATTTCCATCGCACAGTAGATAGTCCGCCTCCTAAGGTCTTATAATTATGAAATCTAAGTATCCTTTATCTGATTGTTCTCCTTAAATATGGAGCCTACTACCGCGCTGTGTGGGTCTTTCCACGGATCCCCATATAGATGACATTTGCCGCCGCAAACGGCACGGATTTTCAAAACCTATCCTCTACTTATACTGGCCCACCAATCTTCTCTACCTCTGATTTGACCATGGCTTAAAAGGGTGTTTCCTTTAATTCCTATCGTATCACTCGCTCTAGTCTCATAAATTAGATAACGTGAGAAGAGAGAAGGATTCCGTATCTATCCAGAGTCTATCAGAGTAATCCTAATCTGGAGTTATACTACATCTGCTCCACCACCCTTATCGCGACGCTCTCGAGAGTCGTATATTTCAACCAAGCATTATGCATGGTAGCCATGCCAGCGGGTACTAGACATCATTAAGCGATATAATTCTCGTCTGGCTCTGGAGAGCTCAGTTCAATGCCATGCGAAGTTGCTCTAGGGGCTCGGGTTCTTGTGACTGTAGATTCCTACGGATGCGCAAGGCGAAGGGGCACCAATGGACGCAACCAGTAGGACGTCATGTTCGCTCTCAATATCAAATACAGTAGAAATATGTGCTCTTGCTTTGCATATGTTATACTTCTAGTTTTATCTTCGCGCAAACTTAATTTTCCTATTTTTCGTTCTTCCTCAGCCGACTGCTTACGCCATGCTTGCCACGACCCAAAGTGAAGCGACCGTTCCCCCAGGCGACTTGGAGAATAAAGATACTGCCCGCCATATGCATGAAAAAGTAGAATCAAAGGCAGCTTTAAGTGAACCAATGATAGATATGCCTGGGACTAACGACGACCAAACCGTGCAAACGGCCATTAGTCGGACAGAGAGATATATTCTTTGGGCTGGGTACGTTTTGCACCATTTGAAATATCCAACGTCCAACTGACAAGACAAGACTGGCTATTATTATGCTTGTATAGTAAGTTTCATTTCACTCGTTCTCGGGAAAGGTCTGTGGCGACCAATTGGTAGGCGTTTCGTTCAGGAGAAAAAGGCGTAACTTTAAAACAGTGATCTAGACGTATCCACTCAGTACAATTTATTTGACATACACAACGTCCGACCTTGGCCAGCTTTCCCTTATCGCTATAATAACGACAGCCTCCAGTATTGTCTCGGCCGTTTGTAAGCTGCCTGTGGCCAAATTCTCAGATATACTGGGCAGGGCACCGGCATTTATTCTAACAATCATTATACTCACAATATCATATATTCTTTACGGAGAATCTAAAAGCTTGGCGACATTTGCAACCGGCAAGTTAATGCACAGTGTTGGAATAGCTGGGATTTCGCTTCTTTCCACAATCCTGGTATCTGACCTTTCCAGCCGTCGATGGAGGGCTTTTGCATACAATGCCATTTCCGCGCCTTATTTGATCATACCTTGGCTAGCAGCATTTATTGTTGAAGCAGTTATAAACGGCATAGGTTGGCGTTGGGGTATTACTATGTTTGCTATCCTCATGCCAGTCTGCGGAGCTTCACTCGTTATACCTATGCTGGCCATACAACTTCGGGCGAGAAGAGCTGGTCGAGCAGCCAGGGTAAAGATGACTCTCTATCATTTTTGTTCTCAGATTGATCTTGGCGGTATTATACTCATCATGGCTGGGTTTGCAATGTTGTTGTTACCCTTGAGCGTAGCAGCCGAAACACCCAGCTCACTGGAGGACACCCTGGGTGAGCGTCGTATTGGCACTAGGCTTGCTTACGCTATGTTGTGTCTATCCATACGAGAAATGGATTGCAAAGAGCCCAGTTGCACCAGTACGATATTTCCATATGCCAGGTGTAGTCATTGTCTTTGGCTTCTCTTGCTTGGATTCTGCTGGCAAAAACTTGTGCAGAGACATATCTACTTCCTTGGTCTCTTGTGGCTCGCCACCTGTCAACTCGAAATGCATCATTCCTACTGTGTACTGCAGATGTCACACAAGGATTGGCTGGTATTGTCACGGGGTTAGCGATGTATTTGTTGAAGTCTTATAAATGGATCGGCGTCGCTGGATCTGTGGTTCGCCTTGCCGGTTACGCTGCAATGCTGCATATAAGGTCTAGCAATGGCTCTATAGCCTCTCTGTTTCTTACACAAATAGTGCAAGGAATTGGCACCGGTGCTATTGAGACTGTCATCATTATTGCTGCGCAAGTCGCTGTTCCCTACGCCGAAATGGCTCAAATCACTTCTACCGAGCACCTGTCAAACAAACTACCCTCATACTACTTGCCGGCATCGGTCTCATGAACATATGATACCAAGTCTACAGGCTCCTTCAATCTCTAAGACCAATAACGTGCAACTGCGGCGAAACCGTCTCAGAGGCTATTGCCAACGGGTGTCGCTACGATTCGCTCGCTGCAGCCTGGCTATCTCCGGCCTGTCGTAATGATGAGCTGATCGGCCACTTTGAACATGCGGGTCCAAATCCTGACGGTAGCTGGCTATATTATGCGGATAAGAATAAAACACAAGTGCTGTCCCTTGAGGAAGTCTCCATGCTGCCTGAGACAGGGGGTCACTTCTTTACCACCCATCAATGGCATCTTGTTCACTGCGCGTATTACTGGAAGAAGATGTTTCTGGCTATAGAAAAAGGGACAATCATTGAGCATCGGTATAACAATCTGGCCCATTTGGAGCATTGTGAGATGATGTTTTTGAAAAGGGACCCTTTGGACGCTATTGTGACGGAGGTTGGAGTGTCGCTTCATTCAGATGTGATTGTGATCGCGCAGAAGCATGACCATGGAAATAAGGCAAGGCTGGTCTAAAGGGTATGGCATGAATATGCCATCGTACGGACGTGCACTGCTGAAGGTAGACGAAGGCATGGAACCAAGGGTACTAGAGCTAATACCGTTTGGTAGCTATCATAATTGAAGACAAGTGGTCTGCTCGAGAGCTCACATGTTGACTATCCTTTTCTTTTCTTCCTTTCCCATGAGGGGCAAGAGTGCTCCGGTAAGATCGTGAACGCCGCCAACGTTGGTACGGAGTGTTTTTCCAGATCACTCCTTTACAAGGATATAAATATCTGCTCATTCTCTATTTATATATTCTAAGGGTTAAGTAGTAAATAGAAGGATAAAGTCTGTAGAGGGTAGACAGTAACGAAGTAAAAGATGAATGAGAATTGCACATTTTCTTTACACTACTCGTGTGCATAACACCAGCGTTATTGATGAGTACGTCTAATATTTTTCTGTAAAGGTTCGCTGTAACAAGTCCCACAGCTTTAGTTGTGCTGTCTTCTTTTGCTACATCAAGAGATACGTATATGGCAAGCTCTGGATACGATTGCAACAGATACTGAAAGCCGGGGTTTTCATCAGATCGGGCAGCGGCACAGATAATGATATAGTTGTGACAGCTGACAGGTTTCCGTGTCAATTCAAGGCCAATTCTTCGACAACAACAGGTAATCAGATAAGAGCTCTTGGTGGCAATGCGAAGGAATACGACGTGTAGTATCGCTTAGGTCAAACTTAAGCTGAAGAGTTGGTTCAAAAGCTCTTCAAGCGTGATAATGAAAGCACGAGCCAGCAAACAACAGACAATATCCATCAAATATATGTCAATGTAGTATAAAACTCAGACGCCAATGATCCAATGGTGGAGGTACCAGTGCGTTTACCCTGAACATAGTCCGAGAGTTACGTGGTCCGCCATCAGGACGCAAATTTCCTCCCTTGACAGGGCTTTTGAAAGAGACAGTTCCAAAGTGCATTAGCCATAACTAGTGTTAATGTTCCTTGACGTATTTTTAGGAGCCTTTCTGATCATTCCTAAATGGCTGCATATTGACCACAAGTTTCAGATCATGTCAGAACTCAGTGCCAGACCCTTGGAGGGCATTCTGATTCTTACCTTATTACGTGGTCGACTAACTGACGTGTAGCTGCATTGACGAGACCACTCTGATTATTTCTGTGAAGTAACAATGGCCGTAATTTACGCGAGTAGGCCTTGTTTATTTACGATAGTCCTATAGACTGGTTACAGAGTACGTGGCTACGGAGTATGTAGGAATGAAAATATGTGGAAAGTTTAGCTCGTAACAGTGTGGATCTAGTTTCTGGGGGTGGTTAAGCAGTGGACTGCTTACATCTCTCATAGACAAACTATGATGTCAATCTTGACCGAGTCCAAGTTAGACCGTTTCTCTTATTTAGGTGGGTGTGGTTGGCTTTAGACTCCACTTTGCATGTACTCTTTGTTTATTTCAAATGTAAACTCTCCGTAGATACAACCTTTTCAAGGGAATGGATGCTTTGTATTACATCGAGCTATGCTTCTATCATGTACGATAATTATTCGTGTATCCTTGACTGAAAACCCTCAGTCAGATCTACCAGTTGAGGGTTAGCTCGACTCACGTGAAGTTTAATAGTCAAGACTTACCTGCCGCCATTTACACACTTGTCAATCTGCTTTGCAATCTCCAAGCACTCTTCATCGTGCAGGTTCATAGTAAACACCTGAAGGGCGCGTGGTGCACCGTTGAGAAGCTCGAAGTCATCTGCATTCAATACTTAGAGAAATCCGAGAAACCAGTCAAATCCTCACAGAAAACTTACAGTCAGGTGCAATCTGCTTATCACCAAGTTGGAATGTGTCCTCTGCATCCACCTCACTCACATGTCCAAACGGAATAATACACGATGGGTACTAGAGCCGCAGTCTACAGTCAGCAAGTGCCAGAAAAGAGGATTCAACAGACATACATCAAGACAGTTCAAGAATATCGTATAAGGGGCAAAACCAAACATATCGTGTTTCACCGCGGTGGTTTGGGCGGGTGGCGCAAGACAAACATCGAGTTCGTGCCGGAGCCACATCTTGCGGTATGATTCCCGCAGCGCTGCCCTCCGCGTGTTTAGAACCGCCAATTTATCCAAGCGATCCAGAGCACTCAGATCCGGTAGAGTAGAGGGGTAGAATCCTCTCACTTTCTCGACCTGCTGCCTGATATGGAGAATACCTGGGATGATGGGCTCTCCAGACTCCAGGACATGGCTTATGGCCCTCGGATCTAGAGAGAAAATGCCCCCGGCTACTTCATTGAGCTCCATGATGAGGGACTCCTCCGTGGGTATGTGGATTATTTGGTGGCCCTGCGCTTCCAGCAGGCGCGTTGCTTCCGCGAGGGCCCTCCGGACAGGTGGGTGGAGAGGGAAGACGGGATGCTCACCGATGACTCCAATTTTGAGGCTTTGCTTTTCGGTCACCTCTCTCCATGGAATGTCGAGGACAGTGGAGTCATAGAGAGAAGGTTGAGTAGTAAAGAGGGTTTCAAAAAAGGTCTCTATTCCCTCTAGATCCAGACACAGTGGGCCGGCGCAAGAGAGAATGAATCGCATCCCGCTGGTGTTGCAGCTGCGCATTCCGCCATTAGGGACTCGCTGAGCACTAGGACGGAAACCATATGTTCCACAGCAAAGGGCAGGGATTCGCACAGATCCTATAAAGGTCAGTTATCGATACATGTACAGTCATCAAGAGACAATTCTCACCGCCGACGTCGGTGCCAACACCCAAGGGCGAGCCTCGTAGAGCAATAAGAGCTCCCTCTCCACCACTCGAGCCACCAGGACCAATGGCGGTATTCCAGGGGTTCAAAGTGCGTCCGAATACATTATTGTGAGAGTCAGTCGTCTAAAAGAGAAAGTATTAGTCTGACTATTTTAAAGTGTAGGGTCCGACCGTCGTACCATCATCGTCTGAGGTACGTTCGTCTTCACATAGATCACAGCACCAAGCTTCAACAGGATATCCACCAAGGGGGAGTTCTCGGTCGAAACCTCATCAAGAAACGCAACGATCCCAATGCTTGCATTGGTTCCTTTATAATGGAAGTTATCCTTGATACTGATAGGGAGCCCATGAAGAGGACCGACCAGTTGGCCATGTTCCCGAAGGTTGTCCAGATACCGCGCTCGTTCTAGGGCTTCTGTAAACATTGTCTCTGTAAGACATCCTACCTGTATTTGCAACATTAACACAATTTTCATTTATTCGGCCATCAGACGCCTCGACTAGGAGCGACCTACCAATTGCTGCGCAACTGCTGCACGCTTACAATACGCCAGGGTCACCTCCGCGGCACTCAAGCTGCCACTTGCCAACGCCGACAGAAGCTCCCGCACGGTATATCCTTCCGTAATCTTGAGTTCTCGCTCTGTCAGGATCCCCGACTTGTGGATTACCTTGGCTCGAACAAAGTCATTCTTGTTTTCGGCTAGAGGCGCTTTGAAAGGCGCCAGAAGGTCTTCTGAGACTCTCCATTCCTTGGGGATTTTATCGGCGCAGTCTTGCTGCTTTTTGGCTACCCGAGCCTGCCAGTTGGTTTCTTCAGTAGCTCCCATATTGAAAGCGCAGTGTGGACATGACATTGGGGGTTGGTTTCTATAGCCGCGGTTATATAGGTGTAGCGTAGAATTGGTTGGATATTTATAATGTCACTCGGTCGGAGATTGACGTGAATGTTTATTAAATTTATTGGGCCCCCATTGGAGTCTCAGACCATTATTTTCAGCCATTGTCCAATCATGATCATGTTACCCACCGCGTTAAACAGGGTGAAATACCTCGGATCAAGTTCACAGTTTCGCCGTCTCGGTTCGGTCTTTGATTAGTCGAATCGGCAGACCTAATGACTATCATGCTCTTTTAGACGTGTATTCAGATTGTATTACAAAACACAGTTTATAAGTTGCAGACTGTCGTGTTCTGTAGGCAACCATAACTCTGGGCAATCTATATTTCGACGGTTGATTCTTCTTGGAAATTGTTTCGACGTTTGAAATAATAATAAAAGTTTATTGTGTAAGAAAATGTGTGCAATAAAATCATATAATCTTCTAGATCGGCCTAATAACAACTGCCACACTCGTGCTAGTCAACCCCACCAGTTGTCTAGCCCTAGTAATTCGGTGACATCTGACCCCATCAATCTTGGACACAACAGATACAACAGTGGTCTCGCATCGGCTTGGTAGCTCCGCCTTTCACAGTGCGATCGACTTGGAGATTATTCTGAGGCTCTACTAATGCCCATCTCACCGTGCCTGTGATCGATGCCACTCGATCAAAGCCCAATGCCTGGAGGGGCCCGCGGGAAGCTGCTATCGCTGCTACCGTCTACACCAACCCTGCGCTTATACCCGCCGACGAGAGAGACGAGGCCCCAAGCCGAGAATGATAGCCATCTCTTCTGCCACCGGTGATGGCCGCGATAGTGCACTATCTCAGTTGCCTTTATTATTCCCTCGTCTATCAAACGCTACACCGCGTGGCGAGACGGCCGACGGCACCACTAACCCCGCAACTAGACAGCTGGCTCTCATGCCGATCCTGCGCTATGAGGGCCTAATCTGCGGAGCGAAAGAATACACTGGCCTTGGTATATGCAGTTTCTTCTCATTCGGTCCCCAACTGAGCAAGGACATGTACCGCATGATCTAATCTCGCGTGCGGGAAGCGCCAATCCTGCTGTTGAAAACTTATGCGGCGGTCACACGGGTGTTTCTCCGTTATAACACTAACCTGGATCCATGTAGTGAAGCAGAGCTGTGAAGCTGTGCTTCCACGTTACCGACCCTTCGCAATGCGAAAATCACCAAGTCCGACAATGTCTGCTGCCTCCTCTCGCTGGGAATGAGCTTGGTCACATTTCATCGTTTGATCTCGGGTATTTCAGCCAGTACAATCTGCAGGTTCACTTTATCACTCATCCAGCCGTTTTACGATTTAGGACAGCTGAATGAGTCGGAAATCACAGAGCTATTATGTCTCATCTTTCTAGATACTACACAGTCGCTATTCAGAGCCAGAATCCCGGTGATACAGTATCGATTGCCGCGACCCCTATAAAGTAGACCACCATGCGGGTCTCTGTGGATCATTGCTGCCTCTTCTTTATCGTGTCTGTGTTTTAAGTGCTGGGATCAGAACCGGCCATGGGAAGAAAATGCCTGTGGTCCCGCGACTTTGACAGCCTTCAACATAAGCTCAGAGCATGGGCGCCTAGTATTTCAGTCTGCTCTAGATCGCTTCTCCGAGCAGGAGATGTTATTCCTAGTAAAACAGGCAGACCTGCAACGCACAGCCGCTCTGCTGATCCTCTATCGACTTGAATATCCGTTTGGCGAGGGGGACGACGAGGCAAAAACTTTATCCCAATCAATCGTCACCGACATGGAGCATTGTCATTCTGTTGCCGGTCAACAGCCCCCAAATATCACTCTAGCCCTGCTTGTTGCTGGTGCAGAGGCGCAGGATCCGTTAGGGCGTAAACATATACTCTCCTTGATTTCGAGAATTAAGGGAGCACGGTTCTATCCGTTTATCTCGAACCTGAATATGTTTCTCGCCCGGATTTGGGCTAGTCGAGACCACGGGACCACACGATGGCTCTTTCATCTCTTCGAAGTTGATCCCGAGCTTAGTATTCCTCTTGAGATATTATTGATAATGATACAAGCGTTGAATGTCGTCGAATTGTTCTCGATATCAATTTTTGGGAGGAAGAATTAAACCTCTTTATGGGTATGTTGACGTGTATCGCATGGTATCCGGATATTCAGCCTCGGGGTATTTTACGATTTCACTGGTCGATAATCGATGGTGATTGGCTCACATGGCTTAGTGTTGTGACAACCTCCTGGTATCAGTGCATATTGTGGGGTCTGGACCATCTTCTATGGTAGCACTCACTCACAGATCGATTTCTAACCCCGCTAGAATTCCCGCGACGACGACATGATGGACAGAGATAACATTCAGATTGGGGATATCCTGTTATACACACCGCTAACAGGATTAGTCTGAACATAAAGCCCTTCCACCCCAGCTCAATATCGGTATATCGGTATGCATCACCGACTTAATTCCATTTTCTGAATTATTTTGCCCACAATGCGAAGCCAATCCCATGACTTAGGCCTCTCAGAGTGGGTTCCCACCGGGAACCGCCATGCTGGAAGACCGTGAGTATCCATACCATCAGTCTAGAGCGTATCTTAGACCCACTAGCGTTTGTTCCAATGGGTAGGCCATACTACACAACATGAGCTCATCTTGAGCCCCGCTCCATCAGACGATCCTGATGGCCCTTTAGTAAGAATGGCACTCGCACTGATTATAATTCTAAATACTCACTGGAAATGTATGTAAAACTGGCCACAGGCTCGAAAAGCAGTCAACTATGGACTCACCTTTACTTTTGTCCTCTTTACATTTGTGCTTGTTGATGTCAAAAGTCTCGCGTACAAAGGGTATATCAAGGAGCTTGACCTGACCTACACGACGTTCAACTTGGCTAGTGCATCCAATTTTCTCGGATTCGCGATATGGTGGCTTCTCTTGATCCCATGCGTACACAAGTTCGGTCGTTGCCCAATATACTTCATGAGCGCAGTGGTACAAGTTGTCTATGCCGCCTGGTGGGCGAACTTCTACCACGCCGGAGAGCTGATCGCAGTGAGCCTGCTATCTGGTCTTGCCATATCAATAAGCGAAGCTGTCATGATGAACCCTATTATAGATCTGTTCTTTATCCACCAAGATGCTCGCATGAATGGTACTTTTGTTTCCATGTAGAGTCTGGGTTCCACAGAAGGGCCCATCGCTGCAGGTTATGTCGTGGTGGACCAGGGATGGAGGTGGATGTGGTGGATAGTGACCATTCTACTAGGCGTGAACTTCATTCTCGTGCTTTTCTTCTTCGAGGCATCAAAGTACATCCCAGCACTAGATGGGCGGCCACAACTTCCCCGGAGGTAACCACTTCATCTAGGACTAAAGGGGAAGATAAAAAGAATGTTGCAGAGCCTATCACAACTCGTGTGTCTGTCGATGTGCAACGAAGCCGCAGGTCTATTCGTCAGCGTCTTGCGTTTGTAAATACGGATATCCCTCTCTTCCAACACTTCTACCAGCCGGTCATCGCTCTCTTTTTCTTTCCTGCGGTGGCGTATACCGCAGTTACTTATAGAACCGCCCTAGCCTTTTTCTCTGCGAGTTGTTCAGCAGGGTCGTACTTCCTCATCTACCTGCCCTACAATTTCAATGCTTCAGCAATTGGCCTATTCCATCTTGGTGGATTCAAGGGGTCGCTGCTAGCCACCTAACGATCCCTCCATTGATCGAGTGGATGGTTGTGAAGCTCGCCAAATCGAACAATGGAATATTTGAGCCAGAGATGCATCTGTGAATGAGCTTCCCGGCCGCTCTTCTCAACTATGACAGCATGTTGATCTACGGAATTGAGTTTCGGAGGGTAAATTTTTCAATCTCGTGTCTAAATACATTGCTAAGAACCTCTCTCTGATCGAGGGGTTTTCGCTGGGCTATTTTGTCTATGGCTATGGGCATGTCCAGGTTTGGCTTTATCGTCACTGTCGATGTTGCGTTGACCTATCTGTCCGACTGTTACCCAGGCGTTGGTTTATCATCCCCCGGGGACTTTTTTCCATCATGCGAGGAGTATCAAATTAAGTCACTGAAACTAACTTGGCCTAGACATCCTTGCTGACGCACTGATTGCCGTTGTCTTCCTTCGTAATGGTTTTGCAGCCATCATCAGGTTCGCCTTCACAGATTGGCTTGCAGGAATGGGCATCGAGAATACATTAATCCTGATTTCTATGACCGCACTCGCTTCCATCGCACTACCAATCTTCTAATGATCTATGGTAGGCAGGCAATGTTGAAGACAGCTGAAAATTGCTAGAAATTTGCGAAGCGACAGCAGGTTTGCCGTCATATATGACAACGGGCCTTGCTCGGATTCAATTTTGACTATGCAAATTACATCTGCCATTCAATGCATATCCCATGACTTAAATTAGCCTGCATGTAATAAGGTGCACTTTTAATTCGCGTGACTGTGGGAGATACAGTGTCGAAAGAAGCCTTGGCATCCTTAAGAAATACGGCTTGCTAAACATACATAGCTATTACTATCCAATTCGAACATCTTTATGTTGTTGCACTTTTCAGGTAGTACTTATGATGAGGTCAGCGAATCCGCTCTTCAGCCTATCGCACATGGAAAATTGATTTAAGAATAGTCAAGCTTCTGTCACTCTTTATCGATCTCACCCCAGTATTCAATGTGGCGGACTTTGTCCCCTGGTATTTGGCAACCGATATAGAGTAAAGTATGCTCAGCTCCTGTTAAAGCCATGCCTCTTGGGCCTAGCTTTTCTGTCAGCTTCTAGCGAAGATCAGTAGGTCACTAATGAGGCTGGCGTTGTGGATCATTAGACATATTATTAATGAGGTAGACTCTCCTGTCACCCAAATCCCTATGCACCGGTAAGACCATTTACCTGTACGGCAATTTTTCTATCATTGGAAACTGTGGCTAGTAGATCGAAATCAATCAGTTCCCCGTCTCCAAATTCAACGAGACCAACAATTTTAAGCTGGAGCGGAACATTCACAATCAAAGCGCTGGGTCATTCTCTGTTCCTTTCCATGATCCAGTTTCAGGTCATGGTACAGAACGAGAATATCTGCTGCTTTCAGCGATAACTGATATTTTAGGTAAGAGTCGGGATCTATGTCGATCCAGTGCCCGGACACTGATGCCTTGGCTGCTCCCAAAGAATTAGTGGAATCTTGTTATTTCTCGGATTGATGTGCACCTTAGACACAAAGCTTTTACCAAGCAGCCAACTGGGCCCAGGTAGACCTAATTATTATTCCAGCTCGAGATTGATTCACTGAGTTCTCCTATCATTACAACATAATCCGTCCATCCCCAGCTAGAACCGAAGTACCCCTGAGCAGAACGTTCGCAATCTGATCGCCACCCTCATTCCGGCTTACTGTAATATAGATGTCATTTCGTCTTCCCATCTCCACTCCCTGGATAATATGGTAGTCGAAGGGCCCTTTTCCAAGCTCCTTCGATTCACACAATGCTAAGTAACAGGCCAGCGCACTGGAAGCACTTCCTGTGCCCGGATCCTCCCAGCCGATGAACATCCGGGTCCGCAGCTTCCTGTATCCCTGTTCGTCTCTACCCAGATCGACGAAGTACTTCGTTCCTGTAGGACCCATGTTCCATCCTTCATCCAAGTGATCCGACGTGAAACAGTCGTCTAGCAAGGCACCAGAGACAGTAGCGAGGGCCTCCAGGCCCGGGAGCTGAGCAAGGACAAATGAGAGTCCTTTCACAATGGAAATTACGGGCGCGGAGCCGGTGATCGTCAGGCTGGATTGTACCAGTCCCCAGTGCTGATGATACGCAAATGGAATGCAGGCGCCCACAAGGCCGGTCTTGGTGTCTTGAGAGATTGGGATCGGGCCGGCCTTGGTGAGCAGCCTTTTCAGACTGCTCAGCCCAGTGGCGGAATACTGCTTCAGCACATAGTATGCGGTTCCGATGGTGGGGTGGCCGGCAAAAGGGATCTCGCATCTGGGCGTGAAGATGTCGATAATCACCGATTCTGCGGAGCTCAAATCATTGGACTGTGGTTCGTGCAGGAAGACTGTCTCCGAGAGGTTGAATTCTGTTGCAATCTTCTGCTTCGTCTCTTGCAAGAGAGAAGTGCGCTGCTGGGCGGGCACCCGCACAATGGCAAGCGGGTTACCCTGGAATTGGGTAGTGGTGAACACATCTACAATTGCATATTCGAGGGACATTTTCATTTGCACAAAATATCGGGTACTGGATCATGTAAGACAGGTCTAGAAATAAGTTAAGGAAGTCGGAGTTGGTGCTTTGGAGATCTTGTTTAAAACTGTCTTCTCGGCAATCCGTGTCCGAGCATATTTTGACTTCCACTGAGTTCCGCTCGGACTTTGTCCCCCGAGCGCTCTAGATGGTCCGCTATTATGGATGTTCATGATCTATAAAAACCGAAAACATTTTTTAAACGCGGGAAGAGACGTGAAAATTTCTCTTCTTTGCTTATACTCTAAGTCCTTCTCTTTGTTCTCACCTCCAGTCTCTTCTTTTTTATTCACCGTACATGATCTTCTTAGGACAAGCCTTCCTGAAAATGTCGGAAAAACACCCTATCTTCACCAATCAAGCACCTGCTCCCTTTCCTGTCTTTTCGCAAGCCATTGTCAGAAAAGATAGCGTATACTGCTCCGGCATGATCGGTCTCGATGTGAAAACCAACAGACTAGTCACCGGTGGAATTCAAGCTCAGACGGTTCGTTTCTCCAGTATACTCTTTCTTCCCCCTGAGGTTTGCATCTGAAACTCATATGGATTTATCTCCACAATCAGGATCAATTAGTCCGAAACCTGGAAGCCGTTCTCAAGGAGGCGCATTCTGGCTTGCAGAACGTACTCAAAATGACCGTCTACATCACAACAATGGATGATTTTGCCGCGATGAATGAAACATACGCACACTACTTCTCAGCTCCAATGCCAGTAGGTTGCTGATCCTGACATAGTTGGGTCCAAGGCTTACCTTTACCAGGCGAGGACTTGCGTGGCTGTCAAGGAGTTGCCCTTGGGTGCTCTTGTCGAGATGGATTGTATTGCGTATAGAGATTAGGTGCTAGTCCATGTTCCCAGTACAGCGCGGAGAGCTCAATGGTCACTATTTCACGCAGCTTGCATCTGAATCATGGTAGTGCGTTAGTCGACAGTTGATACGGCGAGTGCCTTTGATCCGTCGATCTATAATCTGCCGGGCGGTTGCTTAGGTTGGGAGAACTGGGGGTTAAGGATAAGCGAGACTTTCTGGTCTGGGGGAGAAAAAATAATTAATTATCTCTGGGAACTAGTTACTGTTCTTGATGCAGACGTTCTATGGAATCGGGGAGGAGATTGCGGGCTGTCTATGTACTGTAGAGGTGGGCAATTAGGGGTGCGGACCGAAGGAAGGTTAAGTCAAGTGCCCGCAAATTTTTCCAACACGGACAAGTTGACTTTCCCTTCGGCTTAGACGTCACCTGTCCGTTCCATTAAGCTACCAGTATCACGTCCCTAGCCACAAGGGAGTAATTTTTATTCTCCTTCCCGTGTAGACCGAATTGAGAAACTCTTCTTCCTCAATGCTAGTAATATCAAGATCCCACCCGCGGATATGACGCCCAGGACTGCCGGAAGAGCCTGTATGGAATGTAGACGGCGCAAATTGAAGGTCAGTCAGTTCCACCTCTAAAGGTCGCTGTCTTTGGTCGATTAAACATCTGGCTATTATTATCACAGTGCGATCGCTTGGTGCCAAGTTGTTCCACTTGTCAGCGGTCTCACAAACGATGCGACTATGAGAAACCAAACAGAACACCATTGACGAGAAGGTTAGTATGTTGAGTCGCGGCCGTCGGCAATTTCTCTAATTATACTTTAGATATCTGACCCAGATCGAAGAAGAGCTAGCGCGAGCTCGATCACTTCTTCAGGGAAGACACAACCAAAGTCCCCGATTTCCAATTTCGGAGGGTCCCTCACGCGAGAACAGCGAGTTTGTCGCCGTCGCTGAAGACCCAGTACATTCCATATCTCCGGCTAGCCCATTATCAAGCCACCAAGTAGCATCACAACCACACAATGATAGCAGCAAACTCCCTACTCATACAGGGAATGATGCTGGAGCGGGCTCGACGAAACCTCAACATGCGAGTAGATGCGTCCTCCTTCCACCCGAAGTAGCTCCTCAGGCCACTAGTTTGGACTGGGATGAACGAGACAATACTTTGCAGAATATGTCGGATCCGAAACCAAAGTCTTCAAGTGATGGCTACTTTGGTAAGCTTCGTTAAAGGCAACGGTGTCCTCATTCTTAATCTTATTCCAGGTGTCTCGTCAACGAGAGCGTTTCTTCGCATGACGGGTCGGCAGGATGAGCTGTATCCACCTACGATGATGACCCAAACCTCCGTCACAGCAACAGATCTGGTGCCATTGTCGTCTTTAGCCGAATATGTGGATGCATACTTCGAGCGATGTCACCCTCTCCATCCACTGTTGCATGAAACCGCCTTTCGCGCCCAAATGATGAATCTGTATCCGCGACCACAGCAGCAACTCTGGGAGATGCTCCTTTATGCGGTTGCTGCATTGGGTGCGTTTTCTATATCAACATCAAATCAAAATACCGACCGTGCTCTTTTCGACGCTGCGCGAGCAAGATTCTCCAACGATTTAATGGAAACAGGCAACAAAACTTTGGTCCAGGCTCTAACACTCATGTCGAGATATTTGCGCATACGAAACAAGCTCAACGCAAGCTATAATTACCTTGGGCTTGCCAATCGAGTTGCAATAAGCATTGGTTTGTTTAAGGAATTCTCGTCGGCCGATAGCAACCCGTTCTATTGCGAGGTTCGTCGGCGTGTGTGGTGGTGCCTATACACGTTGAACCTTGAAGACACCATTGCATTCTCCAGGCCACAGGACTTCCCTCAAAGCGGGGTCGAGGTCAATTTGCCCTTAAACATTCACGACCTGGTTTGTAGCACCCGCCAATCTACCGGTGCCTTATTGATATAAGCTAGGACTTAACCCCCAACACGGCCTTTGTCGGCGCTGAAGCAAATTATACGACCTTATATACTTATCTCAAGTTTGGGGCAGCCTTCTATTCGACTATCAGCACGGCCTATGCCAGCATTATCAGCGTTCCGTACCCCCGAGCGCGCCAATTGATCGAATATGATGACAACCTCGTTCGAGAATGGGAAGCTTCTCTGCCCGCTTTCATCCGTGAGATTGCTATAGAAAGCCCAAGGTATACCCTGGGCCATGCGGCTCTCTTCTGGAAATGTCTGAACTTTCGGATCCTGATGTATAGACCGTTCATCGTCTGGCATTTTATCATGCGACATCGTGCTGATCCACCCAAAGCCGCCGCTGATCCAGATAGTGTCAATACCACGATTCAACGATGCCAAAAAGCCGCGGAGGAGACCATTACTATGATCTCTGAATTCTGGTTTCAACAGCAGAGATCAGCCCTCGATGGCTGGTATGCCTTGCAATTTTTGCTTCCCGCTATCCTGATCCCCGCTCTCTGCATTCGAAATGAATCGACATCACCACACTCGGCTTCATGGCAAGACCAGATCCGGAAAGCTATCGAAGTTATGGAATCGATCTCATTGTTACTGGATTCAGCTGTGCATACTCTCGGCATCATCAAGTCGCTCTGTAATGGGGTTGTCCCCTTAGAGAACGAGGTCTCTTCTCCACACAACCTCCCTAAAGTTCTAGGCAGGGATTGGGAGCCATCTGCAGATGCGAATTATGACACCTTTTTCGAGGCGACTCATCAAATTTTGTGAGTTATTGGTCCCAACATTACTACGACAGTAAGACACATAATGCTGACATATGAGATGAACAGCCCCGAGTATCTCAATTTTGGTGATTTGACTATGTTTCCTGATCTGATTTGAACATCGCATTCCATCACATGGCAAGCTGGATAGGAGGAATCGTTACATCATGACCTCCTGAGAAACCAATATGGTTATTTTTCTTCTTGAACTCGGGGTATTTTCAATTGTAGCACTGTCGACCTAGCCCCGCTGGTTCTGTCTTAAAGGTTTATATTCACCAGCGCCCTGTCAATGGGAGTGCTTGACACGACTATACGCAAGCATCGGGTGCCACGATCTGTCGATAGAACAAGTCCACGCCGGTACACTTATGCTGTCATGATATCGATGACGCCGATGAAATCAAACACAGCCCCACCATATGATAGTGTATAATCTAGGATACAAATGAATATGTTCCCTAAGATCTCAACAGGGGTTCATTCTCCCCTTTTGCCAAAGCCGTCCTCTTCCCTCTTAACACAACTAAGAACAAGATCCCCTGCACAACCGCAAAAACCAAATTATCCACAGCCGCCCAGCCAACAAGTTGGTACCAGCTAGTGAAAGATCCCCATGTCCAAAATAAATCAGATAGATTATGATCCAGCCGTACACGGAAAATCCAGCTCAGACCCAGCACCGCGAATATCACGGCTTGGCTTGCTAAACCCGTGAGACTTAACGCTGCATGTCCGTGCTGCTTCAGTTCCAGAAGTTGGGCCGGTAATGCTGCGATAGCAAGTAGAGTCACAACAGGATTGACGAAGATCAGGTGTGAACCGAGAAATATAGCATCCAGCCAGCATTGGCTTCCACGGCTCGCTCCGCAGGGGTTTGTGAGGATATAAAGAACTGCGGCAAGGAGAGAGATAGATAGGAAAGCAATATATATTCCTATAATGAAAGTTTTGCGACGTGGGTAAGCTGGGGAGTAAAATATGCCCAAGAAAAACCTTACAGGATCAGTATTTGTTATTTTGCATATTGATATGTCCTCACAATGTAGATGATAGTCCCCAGGTTACAGCTAGCTGGAGGAAATTCAACCAGTCCCCTGCATTAGGCGGGTTATATATGAAGAAGTCTGAGTCTCCTGCTATAAAGAGATAGGACATGGAGATGGTAAATTGTTCGGTTGCGTTTATAACATTGCAAAGTAAGTAGGCGAGGGAGATGCCCATCAAGTCCCCATTTTGGCGGAGGCAACGTAGTTGGGGCCCGAAGGAGAAGATAGAAAGGATTAGTAGAAGGCTGGAACAATTAGATATTAGTTCGATAAACATCAAGTGTAACTTACATGCGAAACCAGTTTGGAACTGTGGAATTCATAGTCTTACTTACAGTTAGAGGTATATTCTAGGGGAAAGAGAAACAAAAGGAGAAGGGAAAATTAGAAGAGATGAAATTAGTTATATAGAGCCCTGGCAATACAACCCCACTTACCCGAATCCTCTCATAGGACCATGAGGACTCCACTAGAATTATTCTATTGGAGGTTATGTACCATTTAATTTTACAAACTCAAGGTAACATTCAATGCCTGCACATGTACTACTTTTGCGGTTAGTCACACTATAGTGAACTCTACAACATTGCTCGCTGATACCACGATAGCTGGTTGCCCCTCATTATCCCTGGGATCCACAACTTCACCACTGACCCGGCATGGTAGCTTCACTGTGGTCTGCAAATGATCTTCTTTCATACCCCAGTTCCACCAGTCAATTACTCTGTCGGTGAACTCGTACTTAAAGACTTCTCTTACCTTAGTGTCAGAAGGAAGTTCCAGTCTATCCGTCCGAGTCCATGACTCTCCCGGCTGAAGGCTAATAAAGTCAACGTGCTGGCCAGGAGAAAACTCAATATCTGGTTCGTCATATATCTGGTATGGCTTCACCTCGGACTTGAAGTATTCCCATCTCTGGCCACGTTGCCGCTGAAGGTTACCCTCGAGTAAGTTGATAACATGTAAAGTAATTGGAGTGAAGTCCCCTGGTCCCTTGGATGAAGAATGTTAGATGGCATGGACTGTCGCCTTTTTAATCTGATCCCTGGTGAAGGTTGGAGAGCATTCAATATCCACACTGAGGATCGAATCTCCTGGACTAGACCCACCTCACATACTATCAGCCTTCGAGCAAGACAATTAGGAGGGCTTGTGGGGGAGGAGGAGGGTGGACATACACTCTGGATAATGGCTCGCTGGGCGGCAAGGGCTCGGGAGATGGAATGATTCGCTCCCCTTCCTTAACAGTAAGCGAGAGATGAGGATCACCCGCAATAAAAAAGACACGGCTCTCGTCTTCTCAATTCCATACCCAGGTGATTCTGAATATTTCCCCAGTCCCAGAGAGATGTCTCGCCCTCAGGCCAGAGTAGCTCATATCTCTCACCTGGTCTGAGCGCATAGTGATACCGTAAGCCTAGTGACGATAAATGACGAGAATTCCCATTCGGCTGAAGTTCAAACAGATCCTGACCCGGTCTAGCTATAGAAAGCACGTCAGGAAATTTTAACGTCCCCTCCTCCACCCTAACTCTTTCCAGTCCGTCTGAAGTGTGGTGGAGAAGGACAAGCTGAGCAGCGGGTACAGTCGGGGCATAAGGAGGCCAAAAGAAGATACACGGACGAGTGGCTCGGTATCATCTCGGCGCAGGACCACTTCAATCCCAAAATCTGACTCTGAGACCAACGTCTCTGGTGCTTTCAACTCTAGAGAAATCGCCGGCGTACCAGACCTGTCGCGTTGGGTTTGTTAGCTGTTACTCGCTTGGGTAGATAGGTTCTCTAACTGTTGACTCTGTTCTGCTAGTTGCAGATAAGGTCCAAAATCGTCACCCATGCTTCCTCACTCGAAGTACTATGATGCACTCGAAGTAGGAAATACGATTCCTTTGACGCTTACCAATGGTGTTAATTATGGCCCCACGTTGCAACACTCGGCTTCAAGTTGGCTGACCTACAATACTACTCCGAATCAGGAAGAAGTTCGACCTGTCAGTCTGAGCCTGATAGTTCTATGATAAGAAAGACCATTGTGGAGTACTCGGGGAACTAGGCAGAAGACTAGCGGAGCCCTACATCAAAATACCATTACTACAAGCGTTCGCAAGCCGTGGTCACATTAGTACTTAACGAACATAAAAAGAGCATATGTACAGGGAGATCCATGTTTATTCCACAGCATTATTGAGGCAGAATCTTATTCCAGACGTGCGACTAAACCGATACCCGCAACCTTTCCTTGGCGAAGGAGGTGTTCTATAGTAAACACTGCCTAAAAATATCTCGGTGAGTTTAAACTTTAGGTCCCTTCGGCAAACCAGACAAAACTACATTGAAATAAAGTGGTGGTTGCGCAAAGACGCTCTTATCCCTCTAGGAGCCGGGGTGGAGCGATGGACTGCGGATCAATAATCCATCCGTTGCGTCTTAGTCAGAGCTCTAATTCAACCGCTGTTCTCGGTTTAAGGGATAAGTTCAAGGTGACTGGCACCTAGATCCAGATTTAAATACCTACAAGGGAATATTGGTGTACTCCGTTCAGGGATTGGACAGAGCTCTTTGAGTATCCATAAGCTGTGTTGCTTTGTATGGCGATCAGCCGAGGACTGGTACGATAAATCCTTGAAGCACTTTCAGTGGACATACATTCGTCAGGTAGATATTGACAAATCGGGAAGCACCATAATAGGTCAATTATATTTTTGATTCCGGGACGTGCACATGCTATAGGATTACCGTATTTCACAGCTAAACCTCCTAGTATGAGTAGCTCTCGCAGACTCTTTATTTAGCCGTGCTCACACATTACCATTTAACGAACATTAAAAGTATAAGTACACGAGGGATCAAGTTTGTACTACACACTGATGTGCATTATAGGGGGGTGGAAATTTAGTCCAGACGTGCGACCAACTTTGTACCCGCAACTTTTCCCTGGCGAAGGAGATCGAGACCTTCACTGAGATGGGACAGCCCGCCCTCGATCTGCTTCAGAGGAGGTGGCCGCAGTTGATGGCAGAGTTCGTGCAATGAGGCATAAAACCGACGTAGAGCTGCGTTGTCGGACGGGCTGGCCGAAAATCGAGGTCCGACAGGAGCCAGCCACTGCCATGGACGGTTGAAGGCCCCATAACCAAGGAAAAACTCCACTTCCACCCCGTCTACATTCTTTTTCCCTGTATCCAATAGTGTAATCACCTTGCCCTTTGCCTGGCGCACAACCTTGACGCAAAATTCAGTCGAACCGCCTTCGGAAAAGCAGTCCATGGCTCGGCTCATCTGCGGATACGCCCTGGCGATTTCTTCTGCTGCGGTTGGAGATCGGTAATCAAATACATCATCTGCTCCGTATTGCTTCACCAAGTCATGGGACCGTGGAGATGCGGTGGCTACGACCTTCAAGCCTGCCAGTTTGGCCACCTGAATGGCGTAGAGGCCGGCACTAGTGGCACCCGCATATATGAACACCGGCGAGTCACGATGTCCTCCTTCCTTGCCTCCGTCTGCCCAAGGAACATCCAGGCGAGCATTGAGCGCCAGCACAGCGGTGACGGCAGAAACCCCATACGTGCTTGCTTCTTCATCGCTCACAGCGGGAGGAACCTTCCATGCTAGGTCCGCTGGGACCTTGAGATACTCGGCGAACGAGCCACGGTCAGAATACAAACCACCATGGACCCAACCTGCTGCTCGGTCCCCAATTTTCCAGTTGCCGGGTGCATTGGATCCCACCTTTGCAACAGTTCCAGAAAAGTCGCAACCGATAATAGCCCCTTTATGGGCGAGAAGATCAACATGTTTGAAGTCCGTCGGATTCAGAGCGACAGCTTTGACGTGGACAAGGATTTCTGAGTCGGATATGGTTGGCGTAGGAACGTTTTGCACCTTCACTCCATCTCCGCATGGTTTACCCCAGACATAGTTGGCCAGTCGCGCGGTCACTGCTCGGTTACCCACCACTGCTCGCATGGAATCTGGTACTGTAGTAGACATTATGGATCCGATTTACTTGGGCCAGCAATACAGTGAATGAATCGGTTATGATTCCTGGTCGTTGATGTCATATACCCACTGTTAGGTCAGGAGGAATGCTAAGTTCTGGTGAAATAATGAAAGTCGTTTTTTGTGATCACGGCACACCTTGGCTATATAATGCTAGTCGCCATGACAATCAATGACGCCAAATTCCACCGTCAAGAGAAGCTTCAAGGGAAGGGTCCGTTCGAGCTGCCCGGACAGAGCCATCAATCGGGGGAGATGTTCCTCCGACTCGCAAAAGAATGACGGGGACATCGGTACGCGACCCACTTTTCCAGCCAATTCTGATGCTACCTACTACATAGCAACTATTTTTACTAGTTAACTTAATTGCATCACAGGAAGTGGCCCATCACCTGAGCTTCCTTTGGTCTGAGCATGAAAGTTAAGCCCAAACATATGGCATTCTGGTCGAGCCAATGTCCACTTTTCTCAAGATATCAACTCCCCTTGGCTGGTACACCCCCGGTTTTGAATAGACAACGCTCGTTTCTCTCGAGATAGGACCGACCCGAGACCTTACACTACAATAGTGTAGTAAGCAATCCTTAATGTTGCATTACTACGGCATGTAACTGACAAGAAGAGGTAGAAAAAAGTAGCAGAACTTCCGGTCGTAAAAACACGAGGTTAATGGTCAAGCCGCGATATTTCACTCCACACCATTTCTATCCCAACGATGTTCTTACCCCTAATTTGATTGCCGTTGAGCACTCCAGCTGCGGTAGTGATCCGCCAATGTCTCCTCCAGGGGCTGATAGACAATATTCAGCTCCTTCAAACTGGGGCTATTGTTAATCTTAAACTCGATACCCTGGTTCAAGCCGAGCCACTTTTGACTCAAGCCAAGCAACGGCCCCATCATTGCGGATCTTACTCTCGATGAGGAACGGTGAGGCGAGATGATATACCACCGAACAACCTTCCATTACCGCATCAAAGGACCCTGCCACCAACAGATCTGACTCGAAAAACTTCAGCTGTCCCGGCCATCGGGTTTGCATATCGAGGAGGTGTTTGATTTTTTTCTCATTCTTGGTGCTTTTGGACAGTCGCATGGACCTGATGGCCCGTCTCGAGTAGTTGTTGCACCACATGGCTAGCAATAAACCCGCTTGCCCCTGTCACGAGAACTGTCTTGTCTGACATATTGTGAGGAACTACGAGATATAGTATACGCAGGTAGGCTGGAGAATCTTTTTCGCTGGACAGAGTGCTCTCTGGGTTGGTTATTGCTTTCTCGATTACTCCTACTGTGGGTGAACCGAGAAACTTATAGTGGGTCACCCAGTCAACGTACGAGTATTCTGTCTCTTGGAGTGGTCTAGCCTAGTAGTCGTTTCGATGACGTTAACCATTTTGCCCAGCATCGTCGCCGAAATGGGAAGCTGTAGGATTGTGTGTTTGACCCAAGTTACTACATAGCATGATTGCTTGTTAGCCCTGGATAAGAATTTCAATTGAGCATTGCATTCGACCTCGTGGCGACCGAACAATTTTAGGGTCGGGGAGACAATTGCACCGCATCCTACTAGCTGGTGCCTTCTCGTACCATTCAGATTTCCAAACTCACTATCGTCGAAGCCATAAAAGATCCACACCTCGCAAGCCTAGCCGAATAGAGAATGATCAGCACCTCTAAGCATGAGCTTAATATAGTCTAGATTTGATTGATTTCCAACACATTCGCCTTCGCCTAACCATATCTTTTACCGTGATGGCTCATGTTGTATTCACCCTAATAGCCAGAGTATGGCCGTTGCAATATGCGCTGTGCCTTAAGACCTCCTCTATAACGCGAAAATACCTACCTATCGAGGCTCCAATGAAATGTCAAATGCGTCTCACGTAGTGCCATATTAATACCTATATACAAAAAAAAAAAAAAAAAAAAAAAAAAAAAAAAAAAAAAAAAAAAAGGCCCGAACCCAGACTTCAGTTAAAGATACTATACAACAAATCGAAGTTACTTAGCAACCTCCCACACCTCTTTAATCTCATCCGCCGCCTCCCTATAAACAACGTCACGTAGCCTCTTCTCCTCCTCCGTCTTCGCCGTATGATCCCAATAATGAGGCACCCCAATCCCATCTACAACCTTACAGACCACATTCTTCCCCAGCCCGCTAAACCGCTCAGCCGCAACCCTCCCCTCCACCAAAAGATAATCCAACCCTGCAAGCTTAAACGATATCTTCTCCGGTAACGCCTCCCTAACCACCTCCTCCTCAGCAAGCCCAGGAGAGACATACATATACCCCTTATCCGGCACTTCCTTAACCCTCCAGAAGAAAGCCTGGTCAAAAGTCTCCCGGACAAGCTTCGGCGACGAAACCGGCTTTTTCTTCATAGCCATAAACGCCGGGTTGGACAAGGCGCGCTGTCCCGACTCCTCGTTAGATCCATAGGCGGTAGAACGCCGTTATACCCTTCACAGTCCCGAGGTGTGCCTAGTTAACCCGGGGATCTTTGTCCTGGATAAGATTCCACAACAGGAACTAGGACGACATCGTCATATGGGCTCCTACACTGAACCCCGTCAGAATAGTCCGATGCTTATAGATCCCCAGGGCCTCCGCATTAGCCCAGACATAGAGGATGGCGTCGAGGCAATCTTCGATGGGTGCCGGGTAGAGGTGTTCGGGGGCGAGGCGGTTAGGTGGGAGATGAAGCGCTCATCATCGCGCGCGTGTGCGATTGCCCAGCCTCCACCGTGGAAGTTGATTACGACGGGGTATTGGATGGGTTTTTGGGTCTTACGGTTGTGATCTTTTGGGTAGTAGAAGAATATTTCGAAGGTCCCTGGTTTGGTGGACAATGTGGAGGGGGTTTTTCGTATGAAGGATGGGCCTGGGGGGCGGGTTTGGCCTCTTCTTCGGTCGAGCCAGGCGAGGAGGCGGGGTTAATAATCGTAGGATTCGGACTTTGAGGTATAAGAAGATGGTGGAAGACATTGTAGGTCTTTGTGTTTTGGTGAAGGGCTTGGTGAGAAAAAGCACGAAGGGAGATAGAAGGATAACAAAGGTAAAATGGGTTCATGTTGTTCTAAATCTATATTATTCCCTGGTCGAAGGTATGGTAGTCCTCCGACATTATATTCTAGCCAGAGTATTCGGTTAGAGGCTTGTTCCAGAACCAGACCCCAGTGGGAGAAAGACCGCCCCAGCTCGATCACAGTTGTGAATAGATTAGAAATCTATTAGTGGGGAAGCATAAAAGCAACTCTTTACAAGGTCTATAATGGTTCCTGAGGACCTTTAGTTCCTCCACTCTCCGACTTGAAGCCTCGGCAGGTCATATTCCCTGTGTTAGTTTACAACCCGTTCATCGTAGGGTCTTTCATTCCATTCTTATCACGCCTTTCAAATGAACTGAGTGAGGCCCGGTTAGCCTTCCACTCGAAGTATGTTTCGCTCGAGATCGAAGGGAGAATTTAATACTTAGCTTTGTTAGACTTTACACCGAAACAATCCACCAGAGTTGAAGAAGTTAGAAATCAGGTTGCCTTGCCCGTAGCGACAGGATCCAACCTGACTTAGTAAGGGATGCTTCACAATATAATGAGGATGGTATATGAAGGCAGGTATTACTAACGGGAAGCATCCCTGCGTAATATGTTTAAAGAGATGGCGGTGATTCTCAAATATCCATAGACAGCCTGAACCATTTGTGGGTTGCAAAAAATTCCAACGAATAGAGTATATCCTCTGTATGACCGTCGAAAGTACAGACTCGTACTCTAAAAGTATTTAGCCTCAAAAGTCTCCGTCACTGGCCTTGCCTAGGGTTTTTGAGAAACGGTCCCACTAGCGTAATGAAGTTGCTAGAAAAATAGCCAGACATCTCATGAGCGGCCTCGGTAAGGTGAATGTTAGCTTAGATTCACACATCCATGGAATTAAATCGTTGTCTTCAAGGACTTACTAGAGAATGGTCTGATTGACCATTTTACTTATATCACCAACAACAGCCCTAGCTGTTATGATGCGGTCCAGAAATGTCAATTGCAAATAGGGTTTTTATATCTTTATTGTATCGCGGCAATGTAAGTCTCCCTGTTATATCAGTGGCACTCCTGCAAATCTCACAAATCTGTACAGCATGGTTGGTGTCATTCGCCAACAATATCGATATTGATTCCTTGGAAAGGTATCTGAACCAGACTGTGCCGGTAGTAAAATCCCCAATACAGTTAACACAGGCAGTTCACTCACATACACCTAGCAGCTTTAACATTACAACTTCCAACAAAGCCTGGCTCACGCTATACCCATTCTCCAGTTCGGTTTTCGCCAGTCAACCCTGACTTATCAGATCAATGCTGCGGACGGACAGCTATTCGTTTTGCGGAAGAAACTACAGGGTAAACTTCTCACAAAATCAGCCTACAGAATTGACAGGGAAACATGATTCTTAAAGCCCTGTCCAAGACCGACGTTCCGGTTCCGAAGGCATTCTGCTTATGTGAGGGCAGCACTGTCATCGGAACCTCTTTTTATATTAAGAGATTCCTAGATGGGCGGCATTATATAGGTCCAGCAGTGCCCAATCCTAATGTAGAGGAGAGAAAGGCACTGTATGGCGGCTGGCTTTATCACAATGGAAATAACTCTGACAGTCATTACAGCTGGGAAGACGCAGTCCGGACGTTAGCAAAGCTTTACCGAGTAGTGCCCAGTGCAGTGGATTAACAGTTCGGCAAGCCCTCAGGTTTCTATGACCGGCAACTCAACATCTTAACATCCGTCTCCATGGCACAATCCCAGGTAGTGGATGGTGGTACAGGGAACGCCATCAGGGAACTTCCATATCTCGACAAAATGGTACACTTCTTTTCTAACAGGCCACTCAGCCACGAGAACGGAGCACTTTAGTGCATGGAGGCTTTCAAAATCGGCCGCTTAATTTTTTCATTAGACCGAGCCCAGAGTTATTAGTATTTTGGGCTTGGAAATGGTGACCCTCGGTCATCTACTCAGCGATCTTTGCAACCTGAAAAGCCCATATTCCCTGGAGTTGGTTGATTACAAGTGCATGCTGTTCCACCCAGACATTGTGCCGGGGTTACCGACCCGAGATGGGTGTATTGGACGATATAAAGAGGATGCAGGGTGGGAACCGGCTCCCGATATGCTATGGGGTACAGCATTCTCTGCCTTTCGGAGTTCAGTGGTCATGCAGGGTATTGCGGCACGCTCGGCTCTGATACAGGCTAGCAGCGCTTAGGCTAGTGAGTATGCGAAAGATCTCAAGCCGTTTGCGGCTCAAGCAAGGAGACGAGTTAATCAAGCCCGAGGTAAGGTCAGCCAGAAGGGAAAGCTATAGACTTTGCCTTTCGGGGGATCTCAGTGTTTCCTATCTGACTTAATTCTGTAGCAACTTTGTTTTCGTAAGGTTTGGCAGATATGTTTCCAGGATATAGCGGATCAACTCCACATATGAAGCCCATAGTCCCATTGTGCCGAGTCTCGTGTCACAATGCTGTCAGTTTGGATATAATTACGATAGACGGCTTTGGTCCCTGGATTTCGGCTTACCTTCTGGTTTGGACCTTGCCTATAATATATGCACATGTACGAGCTCGGGAGAGAATCTTTTCCCCTTTGTATTGTGTAAATTCTAATATTGTCATTATCTACAATTTGGAATTATTTGGAAATTGACTACTTTTTAATTTTATCTTGCACCTCGCAAGCCTACCTAAATCGGGGATGGTTAGCATCTAGCTCTATTTGTAATATGAGGAGCCTCCCATATCTTCGAAGGTCAGTAACCATCTATCTCCCTATGTTTACTGCTACTTGCAACTACCCGTGTATAATGGATTTAATCATGGGGAATGCATTCCGACCAAGTTGCTGCTGTTTATGGTGCTGTAAAGCTGCCATATGTTCACAATAGTAGCCATTGCAAGATAGACCTTATTCCCTCGCGATATTCGATAGTATCAGGTACTCGAGTTGTGAAATTGACTATGATCAATCCGAACGTAACTAAGAAAAGCAACACCTTTATAGCGGAATATGTCAGCACTTGGGCAGTCTCACTGTCACCTCCTCTTGTGACATGGATGACAATTTTGCCTCTTGTCCTTCCCGAGCGTAGTTTCTCAAATGCCCTGATAGTGTCCTCAAATTCATACACTGTATCCAACTCAACTCGGACCTTTACAGTTCGCAATCTGGACTAACTCGTCCTTATGGTTCTTCATAAGCAACGCCACGTATTTCCTCTTGCCACCTCCGAGAAGCGAGGGGCGGACAAGCCGGTGAGCGAACGTGGCAACTGATGAGGCCCCGACCTGGACAAAATCTTTTCCAGGCTTCAAGAATGTGTGGCAGTCCTGATAAAGAGCCTCCGGCCATCCAATGTGATCCACAACATGATCAAATGTCTGTCCCTGTGCCTTGAGAACTTCCAACACATTCTGTGTGGTATAATCGATTACCTCATCCGCACCGAGGTCGCGACAGAACTGTATGTTGCGTGTGGAACAGGTCACTGTAACATGACACCCTAGCACCTTCGCGATCTGGATTGCATAAACCCCACATCCCCGGATCTGCCGTTGATGAACACCCTGCTGCCGGGAGTGGATACATACGGCATAATGGATTGGTACGACGACCGCCCCGCAACTCCAATCGTAGCAGCAGAATCGGGATCTACTCCTAGTGGCAACGGAGCAGTATTGTCAGGACTTGCGAGTATATATTCTCCGAGGGTCCCAAACTGCCGTGGAATGCCGAGACAGCCAAAGACTAGCTGGCCTGGGGTAAACTGCTGTGAAGCAGGATCTGACCCTACAGCGACGACCCGTCCACAAAAGTCCATTCCGGCGCTGGCAGGTGTAGTCGTAATGAGAACTTTTCCGAAAACGGTGCTCATGGCAGGGGCCTTGTAGTCTGCTGGGTTGATAGCCGTGGAGAGCACCCTAATGAGCAGCTGACCACTGCGCGGGGATCCTGGAGTTCGGGCATCAGGGGAAAGGACAAGATTCTTCTCCCGGCCATTGTTCGTAGAGTAATATAGCCAAACCTTCATTGTCACTGACCAGCTTCTGAATTTTTTCGCCGTTGTTGGCACAGTCTTGGAGCGCCATCTTCTATTATAATAGTCTTTGGAGTGTAGGTAGCCATCGAGCTAACGTGGCTCCCATTACCAAACTTCCTTGCGTCAGATACCAAAGAAGCCAATCATATTTTGGTAGCCCTAGCGAGCTTATATATACTGTTAAAGATCAAATACCAATACAATGTTAAACCAAGTTTGTCCCCGGATGACTTAGGGTTAGACCCGCTGGTCTAATCAATGAGAACTCCGCTTGGCACTTCAGGGTTCCCCAATAGATAGCAACCGGGGGAACAAACTATCCGATGGTGATCTGATACCTACTGCCCTTGTCGAACAAGGTCACGCTGAGGGTGTCGAGTTACCACAATAGTAGTGTCAATCTGATGGCTGAGAAATATACAGCATGACAATTCCTTGAACCTTGTTGCTTTTCTTTGGTCTGCTAATCGCCAACATGCTTCTTAAATACTGTCCAATGCATTTACTGTGTTTTATCTGCCCATTTACATCGTCAGACTTTATCAGTCTGTGCTTTTATACCTATACTGAAAATAAATACTAATCAGTCACAGCTGTTTGACTATGTCCACCCGTACTTCAAATTGATCCCATGTCTCTCTGTCTTCTCTGTAAGACGACAATCTCACCTAGGATGCTTTTAAAGGATTCCTGCAACTCTTCCAACTCAGATTCTAGTGCCTCCGTCAGTGGACATGCCTCTTGACTGTGGTTCCTTCCTCGTCCACCGAGAATTTTCTTTTCCGTGTGCTCTATTGGAGAACTATGTCTGTCATGGTAATTATCTCTTAGCCGTTCTATCAGGGTACAATCCTCTTATCTGTCCCACCCTTTCTCCTTGTCTTTTCCTTTCCTTTCCTTATTTTCCTGTCTTGCTTCTGCTTTCGTTCTATCTGGAATAGGGCTCGATTCGCCCTGGACTATAACAAAGCTGACTGTTGTGCACAGAATCGACGTGCTGAGTTTATTCATTTTGTCTACCTAGGTTAGTGACAGATGTCAAAATATGCTCAAATATATCATGCCTTTCTAAAATTGCACTGAATCACTTTGCATCAGGTTTGTTCGTATGCTGTACGTTGCTGTCCTCACCATTGTCATCATTATCTCTTCTTTTCTGCAGGTAGGTCATATCAACCATCATTTTCCTGTGTTACAAGCTGGTCATATCCGCGACACCTTAATCGCACCATCCTGTAACAATCACGAAGGACGAAGTACTCCAAATACCATTCTACAGCAACAACTCTCAATTCCACACAAAATGTCCACACAATATCTAGCACAAGCTAAGATCGCCATGTTTTATCCTTCCTTTTTATCCCCCTATCTCTGCAGCGGGCAGTATCACACTTTTCGTCTTCGAATCCTGAAACTCTTTCGATATATTCACACTGCCTAAGTCTTCCGAATTCTCGCTTGATAAATATACTCTGTTCTCCAGCTATCATAGTGTCTCTTGACAAACATTGGTGGAGAACCTTGTTTGTGGACTTACCGTAAGCCTCTGAGACACCTCTTAGAGAGCAATGACCTGTGTTCCTTGCCTTGGTGAGTGAGTCTTACATAGAACTAGTCAGGGTTATTTTGATCTAGGAAATGTATATATATATATATATATATATAAATGTAACGTTTTATCTTAGTACAAATGTTGTACAGTCGCCGAGGGGCTGTCTGTTGAGATTATACTTTATCACTATGCTTTGTTTTGACAACTACAGCATCTTTTTGTATGTTAGCTGGATACTACAGTACGCTATTAATAACCTCTTTTATTTAGTATCTGTTTTCACTAGACTTTGAAACAATCGGTATAAGGAGTAGTATTCGCAATTTAATGAGATATGTATCTGGGCATATCTTAAGCTCTACTAAACTAAAGTACTATTCCATTATAAGTTATGTGGAATATATGTTAGCTTTTAGTATAAAAGGAAGTGTCTAAATACGAAGGGGTTTAGTTAAAAGCTATTTCGATGAATAGTTATACATAACGACGAGACTAGCATCCTGATATCCCGCTAACTAATCACTCGTTTGGCTTTAGACGGGCTCTGTTATAGTGATTTGGACGGGCCTTACGCTGTAGGAGAACGTAAGTGGCCATTGCTCCTAGAATCTAGTAAAATTTTAGTTTGAATACTCTCAATCAGCACTGGAATACCAGCACTACCTGCGTAACTACCATAACGGCAGTACGAGTGATTCGAGCAATCTAGTGCGATCACTTGAAGTGCTCCTGTAGATACATACCTACCTTAGGGCTACACGAGAGGGAACCAATCACAAAGCATATCAAAACACAGCCAGCGTTTACCAGATTAGCCACGACGATACCATCAATCCGAGAATAATCCCTAATATTCCCTTCAAAGATGGTTCATCCGCTAAAACAGAATCGCCTTTGATATAGAGACAAGGGAAGACCTAGTCACGTGACGGGGTCCGGGTATGCAGAACCATGGTTGACGTTCCGGGGAGACTTCGTCCCCATACCTTGAAGCATCTACGTCAGACCACCAGAACCATGAATGAAACGAATTCCAACAGGACGGCCCAGAGAGATCAGGCATGTCTCCTGTTGTTCCAGGGGCGATACAGGATTTCAATCGGACCGGGATATTGTCTTGGTCATGAGACAATGGTCTGGGGACATATAAATACCAGGCGTTCCCTTTGTGACGCATCGGACATTTTATTTTCCAATATATATTCCTCATTGCATATTGCTCGCTGAAGTCACACATCATACGATGCCTCACATATATTCCCGCGATGATAATGAGATCGCATCCGCGATTGAAGAGAGGATACATGCTATGCGTAACTATAAAGCGTAAGTCCTTGATGTGTTGGACGAAAGATGATGATTTAGATTGACGTAGCTGACTCGAATCAGTGCGCTGAGGAGGCGTCGAGCGTCTGAGAGCGCCAAGTACACCGAGGAGATACATGACCATAGAGTCCATGGCGGCCAAGTCCAGCAAGAGTCGCATGCAATGAATCAGCAAGACGATGAAGCGACCCGAATGATCAGTGGTCTTGATGCGCATCGTAATAATCTGCTCAGAGATACCGGTGCGTGCTTGACGGAAAATCATGAACCGGCGGAGTAGGAATTTCCTCTACGGAAGATGGTGTTGCATGGGTTGAAGAGGCCACCAGGACAACGGTGTAACACTCACTGTATTACTTTCTTATGATCATGTTTGGCAAAATTTGTTATATACCCACAGGGGAGAACCCTAATTAGCAGGACAATTTGTATAAAACGATATCGGCAGTGACCGGATCTGACAAATAGACTTTCGTTGAAGATCCTCCGCTATGGAGGCATGTTCTGCACTGTCCCTCTCACGATTCAAGCAGGTAGTTTCAGTTAATTGGGCGTGTCTGTCAGACATCGATTCCACAGATCGGAAGAAAGGTCCGGATCATGTTGTCCAATCATATCGTGTAGGGCTAGCCCCAATTGCCAGTTCTAGCTTAGTGACTTGGTCAGGTGACAGATGGAATCGATCTTATCTTTTCTCCTCTTCCCTTCTGCCCTAATGATGGAACCACTGTTAAGACTAGAGAATATTTGGTGAACCCGGCGAGACGGTGACGTAATGACTTGATTTCTTGCTGGATTTTTTCGTTCCAAGGGCCCCGTAATTTTGCGTCATTTTTTTTTCTTTTTTCTTTTTTTATTTGGCATCCTTCCAAGACCGCTAGTTAAGTAGTAAGTACTGTACTACTACCACATCGGACAATCTTGACTGTTTAGTACCGGGGTTAAATACCGTCCATTGAACTTTTCAGGTGCCATGCCATCCCTTGATTTGTTACTTATGAGAGTCCAAGCGTTGACAGGGATCTTTGTTCTGACTACACTATAAGACGGCCCTATTAATGTTGCCCAAATGATTGGCTTTGACGATCACAAACTTCCCCCGAAGTGACACGAAGCAACTAATCGGGGTATCCGCCGGTCGTACGAAGTTTGTCTCTCTTTGTCTCTCGGGTGTATTCCCGTCAATCAGGAAGATCATATCATGTATCTGTATATACGGCTACGAAGTTCGAAGCTTGGCAGCTTGGAAGCCTCCAAGCATTTTCGGTGGATCAAATTGTCTGGGTGGGGCATTCAAAGACGGGTTGATACGCTTGGTCCTCAATCATATTGACGTGGTGTCACTCCTTCCTTCAGCACACAGTTTTTTATATATATCACAGACCAGCTTAGATCTTCCCTGTTCTAACTGATGTAACCTTGTACTGGTTATTTTGATGCAGGGCTGGTGGCTTGCCAAGAACAGCCTCCATTCAATATAATTCTATCAAAGCAACAGCATCCCTGACAGGGTTAGTAATCTAGTTCCCCATGAAATAGGTCAAACTTGCGTGAAAGAGGGTGGTGGTCCAGGAGACTTATCATGTAGTAGCACATTCTTCAAAAAACATTAGATTAAGTGGAAGTGTTGAAATGTAGGTAGTAGGTTAATTCCAAGATTTATTCGGCGTTTTGTTGAATCCCTTGCGGAGAGTGGATGGGGTGGGGATTAAGAGGTGCAGGTACATCCACAGATACCGGTCTTACATGTATAAATAAATACCCGACATGCTATGAATAAAATAAATAAATAATAAAATCCCCCCCCCCATACGATAATTTGACGTAGTGTTGTTGATCACTGCCCATCTGGAAATCTCTCTCAAAAACATATCATTCGGATGGACAATGCGCTGCAGGTCCAGGCCGAACCCCTCCGGTTGGCTGACTTGTCATTCCTGCCAAGGGGGCCGTGGATGAATGAGTATGACCCTTTAAGAATATGTCCCATCCCCTCCTCCAGCATTCTTCATCTCATCATCCTTCGTCCCTTCCCCAGCTATCTGTCGTCCTGAAACATTCCTCATCCCTCAGAGTGTACAAGAGCGGGGGACACGAGCCGACATCGTCGAGAATCCCACTACGCGTCTTTGTAGCACCTTGCCCTCGATATCACTCTACACACTGTCAAGTGCATTCACAAGGCGTGTCTCTACCGAAACAAGTCATCTCTCTCTCTCTCTCTATATATATCCCATATTCGGTGGGTAGTGTCCCTGAGGTCGGAGTCGCATGGGTGGCTAATCGTGACGGCATAGACCCGTTCCTGCGCCACAATTATTTACCAGTGCGAATGAAAACCATCATGGCAAACCGGGTGGAAACTCCCACCACCTGCACTTTCATCCGCAGCGGTGACTGCAGTAAACACTGTTTCATCAGACGCTTTTCGCAATGGCTATGGTCATCGTGGTTTATCAGTCCCACAGAACCCTGTTCCGCTCTAGCGGAGCCGCCAAGCTGTCAAAAAGATAGGGATTCTCCTTGGCCGTTGGAGGGTGAAGAGTCAAACGAGAACACGGACCTTGCAACCTACCCATGTAAAGCATGTCAATCGCGGGGGGTCGCCTGCGATCTTCAGCAACCGCGATGCGCGCATTGTCTGGATGAACAACTACTGTGCTTCTATGTGGCGCCCTTGCCTCCTTTACGGGCAACCAGACGGTCGAAAAAGTCGCGCTCCACACATACGGAAACAGCCTTGCCCTCACGGGAGATTGACGCTAGCGGATGATCGTTTGAGGAGCGCGATATTGATTTAATTATTCGACTTACTTATCAACGGTGATAAGATATGCGCCACTCTCCTCTTTGCACAGATTAGATAAAACACATAATTTTCTCTCCTGCTATAGGAGAGTCTTGATACCCCGCAAGGACTCCTTGTAATAAATAGAAGCCTTTTTTTTATCTTCTCATAGTTTCTGTTGTTACCCCGTTGGATATATAAGCTCTTTTCATCCTATCTGGACAAGTCATGTGTTCTGCTTCCGTCAGTCTAGGTTAGAGACAACGTCGAGATGAAGAATCTTTCGCGAATCAACAGCCTCTGCATGCAATCACACTTCTAACTGCACGAGGAAATCCACATGGAGAGTCCCTGTTGGTTAACCTCGGATGACGGTGGACAGAGCTCCGTAAAGCTGAAATCACTGTTGTCGGAGCACTGTGAGCCGGTCTCTCCACATCCCCAGAATTGCCAGACATGCTTCAAGGACCGGGGTATGTCCCTCTGAAGTTTGCGCTATATAGACTTCCGGTTACCATTGAGACACATCTTGATTGAATTTTTTTTTTGTGCGATACTTACGTCCCTACGGCCCGGAGAACACTACTAATCTACAGTGAGTCGCCCACGCCACACAACTATTCGCTTCTACGGCATGCATCTTCCCAATCTTCTAAAAAGTAAAAGTCTTGTCTGACGTCTCATACACAGATGGAAGAGGAATACACCCGAATCGCAGATGCCATTCGCCACCGGGCCAAGTCCCATGAGAAGAAGCGATACCTCGTCGCCATCGCTGGTGTACCCGGTTCTGGCAAAACAACAACAGCGACTGCCATCGCACAGCGTCTAAATTCAGGCCCGACCCCAGTCCAGACCAAGCTTGTCTCCATGGATGGCTTCCACCTGTCCCGGGCGACATTAGACCAACTTCCGAACCGGGAAGAGGCATATATTCGCCGTGGAGCGCCGTGGACATTTGATGCGGCCCGATTTATTAGGTTCGTACATCACCTACGACAATGGGTAGATTCGTTCTCCGACGAAACCATATACGCACCCGCCTTTCACCATGAAACCAAAGACCCGGTCGAAGATGGCATCGTGATTTCGAACGATGCTTCTATCATTATTATCGAAGGCAACTATCTCCTCCTCGATGAGCCCGAGTGGCGCGACGTGGCACAACTGGTCGACTACCGGGTATTCGTCGACACGGACTTGCAAGAGGCACGAGATCGCGTGGCAAAGCGCCACGTCACGGCGGGGATAGAAATGACAATCGAGGATGGATACCGTCGGGTGGACAGCAACGACTATCTCAATGCGCTTACCATCCGGGATAAGCTGATCAAGCCTGATATAGTAATACACAGCATCACAGAGGTATCGCCATAGCTTGTCCCTATCCGCCTCCCTATTTACATCACCGACAACGCTACATGTATATATAACGATTTCATGCCAACCCTGCCACATATTTACTCCTTGATCTTCTGTTTATGAAACACGTCTGAGCCCAATTAGCAAACAATTTTATTACAAAACATCCGTATGGAAACCTTACCAGGAATCTCCGGCATCCAACGAGCCCTGGAACTGCAAAAGAACTCCCCCTTGGGTGGCAATGCCTCGGGGTCATCCAAGGACCCAACGCACAGATACCGGAATTGATCCTTAACGGCATCCTGAAGAGCCATCAGCAATATCCCGTGTCAGTTTTGAGTCATATATCCCTACCCCATATTCACAAATAAAACTGCCACAATTCGAGCAAAACTCGCGATGTATCAGCGACCCCGAACCGTTGTCGGCAACATGTTCCTTGGGCGCGCCTTTCGTGAGCCGGAGAGCGTCTTTGGGGATTTTCGCCGTCAGGCCGTAGTTGGTTCCGAACGCTTTCTGGAATCGTGTTAGTCGAGGTCCTATGATCGAGATATATTACGGCGACGGCGTACTTTGCAACTTTGACAGTGACACAGCGAGGTCCGCGCGTCATCAGGCGAGGAGAGAGAGAGTTCGTACTCGATGTCATGGCAGTAACAGGATCCGGGGTAGGTCGGCATGGTCCTTGAGGGTGACGAGAAGAAGTGTAATGAGCGATAAAGAAGACTCGGTTTGCTCAATTGAGATGGACGGTGAAGGTGATTCTTCAACATGTATAGTCTTCGTTGGAAGGCTGACGTCATCGTTTGGTATGTGGCTAACAATTTACATTAATTAAGTCAGAGCTAAGATCATCTTGCAATTTTTTAAAAGGGTTTATATACATGGTATAGTCAAAGTTTTCTACTGGACTCATTGCTTGAGGATGTTCTTTTTTAGGGTTATGAAGAGGGATGTGATGTGATGATGAGCACATGATCTCAATTCAATTTCATTCATTTAATGTCATGATACTTCATATCCCCTCATACCATACCCCTCCCTATTCCACTCTTTCTCCTCCCATCTTCTCTATTTATACACTCCTTCATGAGTCCCACACGACTCTCCTAGTTTCCAACCGATACAATGCCTTCTACAAAACCCCAATAAAATGCGTCCTATACCTAATCAATCTTCCAATGCGGGGCACATACCGATCCTAACACCACCCAAAATGGCACCACAGGGACACCAGCAATCACAACCTATGACGAAGCGAGCCATCATCTCAGCCTTCATCTTCCGCTTCCCCCCAAACCAACCAACCAAACCCTCCATCGCACTATTCAAGCGAAGCAACACAGTCAGAACATACCGGTACGATCCCCAACCCCAACAAACCACCCTTCCCTCCCTAATATAACAACCCGCATAAATATAGCCACCACCTCGCCCCCATCTCCGGCAGCATCGACCTCACCACAGACCCCACGCCCCTCGCGGCAGCATGGCGCGAACTCCGCGAAGAAACCACCCTCACCCCTTCAGACCTCAGCCTCTGGCGCACGGGCAAACCATTCACCTTCTGCGATCCGTCCATCACTCGCGAGTGGACCGTTCACCCATTCGCTTTCCGCCTCAAGTCCCCCACAGGAGAAGGAGCCATCAGGACAGACTGGGAACATGAGGGGTGGGAATGGTACGATCCCAAAACGGTACTCGAACACGAGAAGCTCAACCTGCCCACCGTGCCCCGTCTTCAGGACAGCCTGGCTCGGGTGTGGTTCGAGGGTGTTACCAATGAGCGGGCCGGGCGGGCTCTCGCGACAGGATTGGAACGGTTGGCGACGGACCATGAGAGCGGGTCGCATGAGCTGACCGCCATTGCGCTGACAGTGTTCCGGGATTTTATCGTGTACAGTCGGGGCGATCTCGACGGGAGATGGTGGGATATGGTCCGGGCAGCGGGGTGGCATTTGGTCAAGAATGGGCGGGAGAGCATGGGGGCGGGGACGCTGAACGCTGTGCTGAGTATTCTGGGGGAGATAGAAGGGATTTTGGAGCAGGGGATGACGGGGGCGGAGGGAAAGTGGGAGCGGATACTAGCGGTGGTGGATCATTATCTGGGGAGGAGGGTTTACAGGGCGCAGCAGATTAAGGATTGCTTTGTATCGTACCTCCTGTCGCAGTTTGCGGACGGAGGGGGGAAGAAGGATAGGCTTACTATTCTTACGATGTCTTCTAGCTCGACTATCCGCGATAGTATTCTGGACGCGTATGACTCGCTTAGGATTAAATCCCTCGAGCTACGTATCCTCGAGTCGAGGCCGCTGTTCGAGGGCGCCAGTATTGCCTCATCTATCCTGTCTACGTTTAAATCGCGCCCCAATGCGCACGACAAGCATCTACATATCAGGCTGTACACTGACGCATCGGCTGCGCTGGCGGCCAAAGACGTCGACATCGTCCTGCTCGGTGCGGACTGTATCTCCGCCACTAAGGGGGTGAGCAACAAGACTGGATCCCTGCCGTTGGTGCTCAGTGCGAGGCATGTCACTCCCAGCGTGCGAGTAGTTGTTCTCAGCGCTCTGGAGAAGGTTACCGGATCAACTGGTGTAATTGATGACGAACTCACTGAGAGCAACGATCCGTTCGAGGTATGGAGTGCATGGCGCAGTGATGGCGTTAGGGGGGTGCAGGTGCTGGAGAAGGGGATGAAACGGGACAAATCGGAAGAAGAGACATCGTCCGTCACGGTGGAGAATACCTACTTTGAATGGGTTCCTCTGGACATGGTGGATGCATTCGTCTGTGAGGAAGGAGTCCTCGACAGGGACAGTATTCAGGAGAAGTCCCGTAAACTGAAGGAGATGGCTGATCGATACTTTGGTAATTTGTAATTGATAGATAGGCAGCCTTTCATCAGTTGAACGTAACCTTGACTGGCCTCATACTGTATGCACTATAGAACCGCTGATAATTTACGGAAAGTCAACGATGGAGATTCTGAAGGCAAAGTTTATGGGTTACTGGGTGGTGAGTCTACTTGATTTTATCCATGGAATCGAGCTGTACCTGTCGACTGAGAGCAAGTCACAAGTAAAACCGTGTTGTTGAAATTAAGAGAACTAAGCAAGTCTCGTACATAAAACAGTATTCCTGAAAAGACATGAGAAAAAAGTGGTGTATCTCCAACGATGAACTCCAAACACCGGCTTTAAAGACAGGGATATCAAACGCCAATCACAATCCAAGGTATCATTTAAGAATCACGAACGCGCGCCTGTCGCTTGGCTGTCCCGATGTGGGTGTTATGTACCTTCGTGGCAAACTTGAGACTAGTCAAGGTCTCGGCCAGGTGTGCCTGCAGCGGACTGACCATGACGAACATCAGCGTCTTCGAGTTTCCTCCCAGGGAGAATTGAAGGAGGTAGGTAAGCTATAACTCGTTAGTCCCGTGCTCCCAAGCGGAAGAGTAGGAAATACATACCTTGCTATTGCGATATGGGATGTGTCCGCCATCCTTGCCTTGTCCCAAAGCAGAAATCACGTCGCCCAGACAGCTCAAACTGCGGTTGATATTCTGTGTCTCCCGCAATCTCTCTCCTGTGGCACCGCTGTGGCTGAGACGCTCACTGCCCGCCAAGTCCACGAGATTGAGCGTTCCCTCACTGCGCTCGCCCGTGATGTCGTTCTCGCCGATCAATTTCAGGATGAAGACAGAGTGAGACCGGGACGATCTTTCGTTGGCCTTTGTAGCGGCGACAGAGCGATTTGCCGCAGCGCGCTTGAGGATAGTCTCGACCATTTGAGGTGAATCCAAGCGGACAGTAGTGATATCGGTAATTGTGGTCTTTCCCCGTTGCATGTCGTGCCGGATCTCGTGCTTCTTCTTGTCCAGTTCTTCCGCCTTGCCCAGGAGATCGTTCAGGTTTTCGTTGTAAACTTCGACGAAGTTGCCCTCCATGGTATATCTCCAACCCTTCTCCTCAAGGCTCGTGGCAGTCTCGTAGATTTGGTGCACAGCCCGTGGGATCATACCATCCAGCGAAGACATGGTGTGGGTCTTACCACTACCTGTCTGTCCATAGCAGAAAATGCACACATTATAGCCATCGAGTGCACTTTGGACGAGCTGACTGATCTCATCGAACACCTCGCCATTTTGTGTCGACGGGCCAAATACTCGGTCAAAGGCGAAGTTGTTGTTCTTCCTTGTAATGGCGCCCAGGCTGCTCTTCTCTTCGGGGCCCAAAATGTTGATCTCCTTGGATTCATCCGACTCATCGGGGTATTGAATCTGGGCCACCTCCGTCTTTGGCTCCGTCTCCAATGAGGGCCGGACACGGCAGAAGACACGGATGTTACCCTTGAGCTCCTGAACCTGGTTGTGTAGCTTCCGTCGAAGGGTCTCCTCCTTTCGCAGCTTGTCCTTGGTGGCATTGGTCTCGGCCAGGGCATCCATCATCTGCTGGTTCAACCGCTCAAATGCTTGAGATTGCTCCTCACGACCAGATTCCAGGAACTCAATTCTTGCCTTCAGCGCGCGGACGGACGACTCCAAAGTCACGCTATTGCTGCTTGCTGTGTCCAGGTTGTGTCGGAGAGCCTGGGTGCTCTTCCGTTCCCGTTCGATTTCCTGTCGCAGGATTTGCAGATCGTTCTGCAATGAGGAGATCTCTCTATCTTTTCTATCCAGCTCCATCTTAGAATGTTGCGTGTCCAATGCAGTCTGCGATGTGAGTTGATTGATTTCACGAAGTCGCGCGGCCTTTTCGTCGTCTAGTTCACGCTCAAACCGCCGTTTCAGTTTGCAGAGATCGTCTTCGTGCTGCGCGATCAGCGTTTCTAGTTCCTTCCTGCTGTCATGTCTCACATTCTCCACCTCGAGCTTTTGACGGGAGTTCAACTCATCCATTGTGATCTCATGTTCTCTCTGGGCATCCTTCAAGGCGCCCTCCGCTGTTCCGATGCGGGCTTTCATGGACTCGACTTCGACGCGTAAGGCCAGGTTCGCCTCGGTGAGATCTTTCCGAGAAAGCTCAAGCTCGTTCACTGGGAGTGGATCTATATGAGTACCTTGCCACTGGGTTGCGAGATCCTAGATAATTACCTCTGGATTTATACAGCTCCACGGTTTCTTTCAGCCCGAAGCTCTCCTGCCCAGCTTGACTAACGCGAGAAACAAAGGCGTTGAAGAACTCCTCCATCGTCTTCTCGCGTGTTTCTTGGTCCCATTCCGCGCCTGTAGAATAGTTAAAAGAGGTGATCGTGGAATTTTTCGTGAGAAACTGCGGCACAGGGGGTAATTTTCTTTTGGAGGAGTGCTTGGAGGGGGATGAGGGCTTGCGTATTGGGGTAGGTGTGGGAGGGGTGCATAAGCCAAGGGGAATGAGCGACTCATGCATTGCAAAAGTCTTTGGGTCCAGCGCCCTAATGGAAGATGGGCCAATGGCTAACTGATCCATGGCATTTCTCAAGAACAACTCACGACAGTCAGGTTTCGACAGCCCTTCTCGATCATAGGTAGAAAGTAAATGAGCTCCCGACCTGTCCTGTGGGACGCGTTCATAGGTGCGTGCTGAGAACATTGGGTCCGCGGGATTTGTAAAAACAGGGGGATCAAAGTGAGATGGTCGCCTACCCTTTCTCTTCCCCAAAACGCTTGAATCTTCCTCGTAATGGGTATCCAACGATGTTGCCGGCCGGACAATCGTATGACCATTGGGCCTTCGCGCGCCGGCAAGTGAGGGGTGAGGCCGTGATAAGGCCGATTGGGGCCGTGCATTCGAACCGACGGTGGAAGGCGTTTTGGTTGTCCGTGACGTAGATGCGGATCTAGTTAAGGTGGAAGATGCATAGGAGTTCGTACGAGTATGGGGTTTTCCTGATGCGACCGTTGTTCCAGTTCTGCTGGTCTCGGCGCCTTGTGTGGTACTCCTCGGTCGGGTCGTTTCTGCTTCTGTTAGCGCAGCGCCCCAGTTTACCTTGCTTGCTATCCACTCACGCGAGGAAGCCGACGTCTTGCTGGCAATCGAGCCGGGCGGCAAGATACCTGACCGCGAGTTTGTATTAGCCGAGCTCATTTCTCTGAGCCCAGCGGCGGGGATGCGCGAGCGGGCTGGGGCTCGTGATTGCGTCTAGAAGGGTGTCAGTCAAGTTGAAGACAGGAGCGAATCATCACAGGCGCCATTACCAAATTCTCATTGTCCATCATGTACGAAAAACAAACAATTGCTGGTACTGGTAAGAGGACACTTAGGTAGAGCGGAGAGCTGAAGGTAGGAGCTTTTGGAGCCACTATCTAAAGAGGAAGCAAAAAGAACACAGACTGCAAGTTATACAAACAGAAGTTGAAAAGCCAAAGCGGGGGGTAAAAGCGAATCACAATAGATTGTCGACAAATTGCAGCGAGGAGGGGTCCCGCATGATAAGAGTTGGCCAGGCACTTTTTCCAGTTTGTTGAAGTTCGAGTTGCAACAGTTGCAAGTTTACTTTGCGATCCAAGCGTCGTTTCTGGAGTAACGAGAGGCGGTAAACAAACGGAACAAACCACGCTGGTTGACTCAGCCATTTTTCATGGCGGGGAGAGCACTAGTCCCGCTGGGGTTTAGGTGTATCTTGTTGGAGTGTAAAGTGTATAGTATACACTGTACAGCCTGTACAGTACACTGTACCGTGGTATCAAAATACCAAAGTTTGTCACGAGATGCAATTCAGGTTTGAACTTCACCAGAGCAAAGAGAGGACTTGTCAGATTCTGTTCCACCACGATCGAACAGTCCGATTGCCTCCTATCCACTCCTCTCGGATGGTGGTCATTGCCGTGGATCCAACCCATCCCCAATTCCCTGCAACTGTCACCCATTGAATACATCTCCCGCGTGCGGGTCGTCCCACCGAGAACTACTTTCCGACTAAAAGTGGACGGCGTCGACTTTCCTAGACCGACAGCTTCCCTGTTTCATAGTTGTCCGTCAATTGCTCTCTCTTCCTGTTCGGTTTTGGTTTTTTTTTTTTTCCTTTTTCTTCTTTTCAGTATTCACTGTTTTTACTTGTCTCAATCTGTAACGGCGTGATGTCTGGTCGTTTCGTCCGTTCCTCCAAATACCGTGAGCTGCCATATCTCTCACCTCTTTTTTGGATGCCCGCAATCTGACAGGTATCATTTTAGGACACGTCTTCGGGCGGAACACAAGAAAGGTACACAATTAATTTCTCGCCGTCGCCGCCAGTTTACTATATATCGTCACTGACAATGCCTCTAGGAGCAATGTTATGATAACCTCCGCGTGTCCGCAAACCCCTGGGACAGCAATCTCGTCAAGGTTCGCCCGCAGTGTCCCTCTGAACCCTCTCCCCCCTGAGCCTCCCGCAGGACATTAAACTAACGACTCCGCAAGGTCAACCCCAAGTACCTTTCCGTGAACTGGGCAGCTGGTGGTGGAGGTGCTTTTGCCGTCATCCCTCTAGAAGAGCGGGGTAAATTGCCTGAGAGAATCCCTTTGTTCCGTGGTCACACCGCAGCAGTCTTGGACACCGACTGGTGAGCAGTAGTAGCCTTATATCCTATCGCCTGAACAACAAATCCACAGGGCTAACATACTCAGGAACCCCTTTAACGACGATCTGATTGCATCCGGTTCCGATGACGGCAAGGTACGGCCTGACACGATGCCAGGGGGCCCCAATCTCAAATGCTAAAGAATCCTATCTAGGTCCTCCTTTGGCGTGTGCCCGAGAACTTCACCCTTCGCCCCGATGTCGACATCGATGATATTCAGGATGTTGTGCCTGTAGGGAAGCTGAGCGGTCACCCGAAGTCAGTCCTCATTCATCCGCCTCCCCCACGACATCCTCATGATAGGCGCAAAGATTTAACAACTTTATAGGAAGGTCGGACACGTGCTCTTCAACCCTGCAGCAGAGAACGTTCTCTCCTCGGCTTCCGGCGATTTCACCGTGAAGATTTGGGATATTGAGGCCGGAGCCCCCAAGCTCACTCTGAACGTGGGTGATATGGTGTACTCACAGTCCTGGAGCGCCAATGGTTCCCTCCTGGTCACCACCTCCCGAGACAAGAAGCTGCGGATCTGGGATGCACGTCAGGAGCGTCCCGCGCATGAGGCCCAGGGACACTCGGGTGCGAAGAACAGCCGTGTAGTATGGCTGGGAGAGCGCGACCGGATCGCGACCACCGGTTTCTCCAAGATGAGCGACCGCCAGCTGGCATTGTGGGACATGCGCGCTCCTCAAGAGCCCATCAACGGATTCAAGGTACTTGATTCCATTTCCGGTGTATGCATGCCGTTTTGGGATGACGGTACCCAATGTTTGTACTTGGCCGGCAGAGGGTGAGTGGAACATGCGGTCCTGTGTAGAATCGGTCTAACCTCTTGTAGCGACGGTAACATCCGTTATTTCGAATTGGAGAATGACAAGTTCGAATACCTTGCGGAGTACAAATCGGGCGATCCCCAGCGTGGCATTGCGTTCATGCCGAAGCGCGGTGTCAATATCCATGAGAACGAGGTCACCCGCGCCTTCAAGACCGTCAATGATACCTATATTGAGCCGATCTCTTTCATAGTGCCTCGCCGTGCCGAGTCTTTCCAGGATGATATTTATCCGCCAACGATCGGCCTGACGCCCGCTATGAGCCCAAGCGAATGGTTCGCCGGCAAGGAAGCCATCCCGCCGAAGATTTCCATGGCTAGTCTCTATGAAGGCGAGGGTCTGAAGGAGGTTACCGGTGTGCAAGATAAGCCTACTGCCACTCTAGGTGCTCCTGCCGTCCAGGCGCAACCCGCACCGAAGCCGGCAGAGCCGACCCCCGTAACAAAGGCACCCGAGCCGGAACCGACTCCTGTACAGAAGGCTGCCCCGTCCATGAAGGAGCAGGGTGCTTCCATGGCCGCCATGGTGAACAAGTTTGCCGACGATGAAGAGGCGGAGCCCGTCGTCGAGGATTCCAGCTTCGATGAGGCACGGAAGCCTGACGAGCGGCCACCTCGGTCGGCATCGCCTGTCAAGGCCAGCCCGTGGCACCAAAGGGAGGAGAGCCAGTCACAACCGGCTTCCAAACCATCCACCCCTGCTCCGGTAAGCACCATCTAGCGTTAGACCAGAAACTATATTTAAATCTAACTACATTCCTAGGCCCAGAATAATGATCGCTCCCCGGCCTCCAGCACCCCTGCTGCCACTACTCCCATTACATCTTCCGGCTTCGCCATTCCAGACAGCACTAACACGGCCGCTAGCGCTCTTCACGGCGAAATCCAAAAGCTTACACATATGGTTGGCCCTCTCCTGTCAGAAGTTCACGAACAGAAGCAACATATTGAGACCCTGACCAAAACGATCGAATCCCTCGAGGCCAACCAAGAGAAGCAGATACAAAGCTTGAACGAAAAGATCGTCGCTCTGGAGGCCAGACTGAACTAGTCAATGCCTCTCCAGCGCTGTATCTATAATAATTGTATTCTCCTTGACTCTGTCCTCGCTTCCTCCGCAAAAGACACGTCTCTCGTTTTGTCCATAGCCATCGATGTTGTGTTATATGCCTTTTTGTGATGACTGACTGCATGATTGCAATGTCAATGCAAATACCACTTGCCCTTCCTTGTTTCTTGTCCTCCCTGGTTCTCTTGAGCGGAATTGATAGAAGTTGATGATATGTGTGGTTAATTGGTTATGATGAGTATATATCTTTTTCTAGACAATGTGCAGCCAACCTAATTGTAGCTTCCGCTGACTCGGAGACGACGTTTTGGTTGAGACGTAATGTAATCCAGACCTATCTTTTCAGTACAAAATTGAGCGGCCTGTTAATAAGAAAATCCTAGCATAGAAACATGGTGGACTGCAGTTGGAGCAGATAAATCTCGCATGGTGTGGGAAAAGTGTTGTATCTAGATATCACGTGGGTGCTGTATGATATACCGCGAGAAATATATATCTTAGGCAAGAGTCAATACGAAACAACAAAAACAACGACCTTCTTGAATTATTAAAGAAAACGAAACCTGGAGAACAATTACTAAGGATGAATAATCTAGATTGTATAAATAGCCATAAGGCAGACTTTCATCCTATCTGGGATCCTCAGGAGGTATATCTACAAAGAATGAAAGCGTAGATACTCATCAACTCCACCGCGGAGCCAACAAAACAATAGCAACAGCCGTAAAAATAAGTATGCACGCTCTCTTCTATGCAAGCACAACACTCCCAAACCACTAATGATACCTGGAAACGCTCTATATGCTCTTTTTGTCGTGAAACACGGAAGATATGGGGGAGGGTAAAGGAAAGGAAACATAAGGCTCGAAAGGTAGGTAGTAGGTAATGTGTGAAGATGTGAAGATGTGAAGATATATTTACGCCCACCGACTAGCTTCTCGTTCTTTTTCTACCCGTGCTGCACGAGCGGCCTCGCTCTCGTCGTCTTCGTACTTATAACTGAGACGTCGGCCGCCTGTTAAGGTCCGTTCCTGACGACTTTCACGCCGGCGGCTGGGTTTGCCGGCATCACGATCGGTGTGCATCGCTTCGCGCCGCTGTTGCTCTTTCAGCATGCGTTCGCGATTGCGAGCTTCTCGCTCTAGGGTGTGGGGATCTTTTTCTGGTTCAGAAATCTTGGTTGATGAGGGTTTATCTTTTGCCGTTCGATCTCTATCACGGACATCGTCTTCACGGCTTCGTTTGATACGTCGGGAGTGGTGGCGAGATGAGTAGTCGCTGCCGGCGGGGGATTCAGTTCGGTCGCGACGAGACCGTTTCCTATCACGATCGCGATCTTTGTCGCGGTCACGGTCACGGTCACGGTGACGATCGCGGGCCCTGTCTCTATCTCTGTCCCTGTCGCGATCCCTCTCCCGGTCTCGGTCTCTCTCCCGTTCTCGGTAACGGTCGCGATCGCGCTCACGGTCCCGACGTCGAGAATCTCGATCTCTATCCCGTTCTTCCTCTCGACGACTGGGGCGATCTTTTCCGGATCGGTAGCTCCGGCTGAAGGTCTCCAGGACCTCGCTGATGACGGGTGTCCGATTTCGAGAGCTCGCATCTTTGTCTTCAGGGATCAACGAAAGTCGATCGCTCTCACGCGAATCCCCATTACGGCTGGGACTCTGGCTGCGATGGCGGTGTGAGCGATGCGATCGACGACTTCTCCTATCGCGTTCCCTGTCTCGGCGATGTGAAGATCGGCGAGAATCGACCGAGGGTGAACGAGTATGGTGGCCATCTGCCACTTGGGATTGTTCGTCATTTTGATCTTCGCGACGGGGCCTTCTCTGTCGCTCACGCCTGCGTTCAGAGTCTTCAGCACTGTTGTCAATACTCGTGGAGCGTGGACGATTGTGACGACGACTAGCGGACTGGGACCGCGCACGGGAACGGGACCGGCTTTTCGGTCTCGACGCTGACCGGGGTCGTGACTTCGACCTCGAGGTCGAGCGTGGTCGCTGGTCTTCCTGAGGTGCTGGAGTGGTGCTAAAAATGATGTTAGACTGGGCCTATGACTAATCAGGGGCGGGGCTTACCTCTGGGAAACTTCCGAAGGCCTCACGGATGAGATAGGTGCTCGTCCCGGTCCCTGGAAATTCCGCTGTCGGAGAACACTCGTGTTCGGGAGGCCTTCTCGCATCGCCCGGGGAGCAGCTGGTGCGCCCTCGACCCCTGGTCCTCTAGGCATGTTGGGTCCGGGCATAAACGGCGGCCCAGCGAAAGGTCCCCCACGCCCTCCGGGAAATGGACCGCGCATGAAACCGCCTCGCCCAAAGCCTGGTCCCATCGGCCCTGGCATCATGGGGCCATTGTGCATAACTTGGGCAGCATTGGCCTGGTCAAGACTCTCAATAGTTGGTATACCACGTAGCTGTGAGCCCTCGGGACCAGTCGTCTCCTCCGTAGTGAGCCCATCTGCAGCAATGGCTTCGGTATTGTCACCCACGGCTTCCGTAGTACTTTCATTCAACGAAGGGTCTCTGGCGCCATCCAAATCACCGCTTGGGGCATTCTCGCCATTAGCATTCGTTGCCTCAGTGGCAGTGGGGTCTCCCGATGGGGTCTCCGCAGATACGCTTTCCTGCGATTGGGATGGCATGTCTTGATTGAAGTTAGGGGAATTAAACGCTGAGTAGTTAGCATTAGGAGGATAATTAACTTGCATAGGGCCCGTGAAGCCGCCGCGGCCACGGCCACCAGGGTAAAACCCGCGACCACGGCCCCGGAAGTTGCCACGGCCATAACCGGGACCGTAATAACCGGTCTGGAAATCTTGGGAAGGGAATTGTTGTTGCTGCATTTGAGGATGAACTCCGTTGGGTTGAGACATATTATATCCGCCAAATCCAGAGGAGGCCCCATACTGTGGGCCCATACCATTTGCGAAAGCATTTGGATTGAATTTATCTTGGCCTCCATTCCACATATTGTTCAGTGAGCCATCCCATCCCCCATACATCCCTTGACCCGCGTCGAAATTCATCCCCGTATTCATGCCATTCATGCTCATCCCATAGCCTCCAAACATACCCTGACTCGCGACCATCGGGTCCAACGTCATACCGGCCATTCCTATAACCCAACTGTCAGTTATTGAATGGCGTAAGACATTTAGATGGGGTCAGAACACATACCCATAGGATTGAACATTCCATTGCCCATGAATTGAGACATCGAGTTGAAGTCCCCGGTATTGTTCCAACCCATGGGAAACATTCCAGGAGCCATGCCGAGCCCCATCCCATTGGGAAACATTTGGCCCGACATCGGGCCTTGGGCCATGTCTTGTTCGGATTCTTGAGGTAACTTATTCTCATCGACCTCTTCTCCTTCACCAGGTCTGGTTTCCGCCGTAGTATCAGGGTTTTCCGTTCCATCCGTGGGGACAGGTTCGGCCTGCTCGTCCTGTCAAGGCGGTAGAGTCAGTAGCTGCACGAGGTTTAATATGATTGCGGAAGATGCTAAATACCTCGATCTGGGGGGGCGCTTCCGAGGGAAATTCCTGATCGCCATCAGTTTGCTCGGCTACAGACTCGGTTGGATTTCCACCAGCCAGAGGATCCTCTGACGGAGCTTCTATTGTGGGTGGCGCTTCCGATATATCTTCGGCCGGGTGAGCTGTCGGGAGATCGGAAACCACGGGGTTTTCTTGCTGGGCGGGAGTTTCCTGAACAGGCGTCGCGTCATTGGTAGCCGCAGGAGTTTCCGACTGGCGCTGTTTTTCCCGCTTTTTTTCTTCGGTTCGGAGAAAAGCCTTTAAAGTCGTTCGGAGAGCTTTATTCGGCTTACACAAATCGGAGGAGATGGGCGTATGAGCGCAGACGGGGCAGGTCTCTGGCAGTGACGCTTGGCCTGCGACGAGGGGTTGTTAGATTGAAGAGCGAGGGAGAAAAGACAGGAAAGCGAACGGGAGCGCGTACAGGTTTCACAAATAGCTTGATCGCAGCAAGGCAACCGGAATGCGTTCACAGCCAGTTTGTTGCAGATGGCGCATCGCAGCTTGAATGGGATTTCATCTTGCGTGAGAGAGCTAATTCGGCAAGACCATTAGCTACCGCGCGCCATAAGGATAGCTGAGAGGATTCTCAAATTCTGGTGAACCTACCTCGCGATGTCCATCAAGCCCGAAGGCTGGTCCGTTGCAGCCATCGGGAAGATGGAGTCCGGACGGAGAGCAAGAGAGCACAAAAAGATGAATGTTCAACAGCCGGCGGTTATGACAAGTAAAGGTCAGCCCAGATGGGAAAAACAAATGGCATGGCTCAATTCGCCATCAGTAGATAATGAAGGGCATCCCGAACGATGTTGCGGGGTGAATGGCGATTGAGTGATGTTCGTGGTAAGTCGCAATCTGACTGATTGACCAAATTTGGACTGGACGGGGCCGGAAGGCTGGACGGAACGGAACAATGTGCGGACCGGCGTCCCTCCTGTTTGCTTGTTTGCTTGCTCAACATTGAACAGTGTGACCGTGGCGGTCATTCACCGGCTTTCTTTGTTTTGGACTCCTTACAGAGGAGGGGGAGAGAGAAAGAGGACAATAATATGACCGGAGGGACCTGAAATTAGCACCATGCATTCGAGTATTGCATATCGTTGACCGGTCTATGCTACAGTTGACCTGTTACAACCTAAAAAAAAAGAAAATCCTTGGACGGTTTCTGAAACGTGCAGCTTGTCAACTTATTGGGACTTGGGCTGTCCTTCCTCACACCGCCCAAGGCTGACACCTGTTGACATATCACCAGGGGTTGTGGCAACCTGACAAGGCTACCGGTGATCTGGTTGATTCTATGTAGGATCTAGTGACATGGTCCCAATCATTCGACCGGTCTCAATAATAATATTTGGACTATCAATTCCATACCGGGACGAAAAGATGTACGAAACCAGTAATACCGACAGGCCATCAGATTAGATCAAGTTATTTCACCGTCACGGATGTAGACTTGCTGTGTAAATAGCACAAGAGGATAGGACTTGCGGCGATACCATTGCTAGGTTTCTGCCTACCGTGTCCTTCCCCTTCCAACATCTCGGGGCTCATTCTGTGTCATCACCGGCTGTCATGGTAGTTTGCGAGATCATACCTGCAAGAGGTAGCAGTAGAAAGAGAAAGGCAACATGTGAAACAAAAACTATATCCCGAGACAACTACATTCGAAGTCCTGTTTGGGAAAGAGTGAATATAAGAAGAAAAGTTAAATACCAAAGAAAAGAAAGGATACACATCAAGATCAAAAGATAAACAATGCTCCCAGAGCTGCCGCCAGTAATGGAGAATCCCGAACCGACAAGACGGGATCACGCGCGGTAAGGCTAAACCAGGGTTGGGACCCAATCACCACCCCGTCCACTTTGGATCACTTTATGGTCGTGGTGGCGAGTGGTCAGATGAGCAGAACTAGTTGGTCATGATGATGACGGTGGGGAGGAAAAAGAGGCTTCCATATAGTATCATCACATTATGAGAAGGAGAGGAAATTGAAGCATATACCTAGGTACGTGCCAGAAGAGTTGTGAACATTATTAGTAAGGAAATATGGGGTAAGGAGGAGTAGTAGTGGTAGTGGCTGCAGAAAGAATGCTTGTCGGTGTCATAATTTGTTTAAATCATCCATGGGGAAAAACGTGCTTGATTTTAGTTTTTCCTTTTTAGAAAAAATTTTTTTTTTTCTTTAGAAGAAAAACGAGGGAAAGGGGAGGGTGAAGAAAATAAAAATAAAACAAAAAGGAAATTAAGAAAAAGAGAAATAAGAAAGAAAGAAGCAGAAAAAAAAAAAACCTAAACGGGCTCCACGCTAAACCAAATAACGGTTTAGTACATAACTTTAGTGGGAGAGTGGATCGGGAGCGCAGGGTTAAAAAGGGCGGCTGCTGCTCTGCGGAAGAAAAAGAACGCCGGGACCCTTTAAATTTCTGGCTGCTGTGCCCACAGCTCACAGTCGCTTGTGCCCACGCACTGAGCCTTCGTTTCCTCTTCTCGAAGCAACACAAAAGCTCGGGCCATCCGTGGCGCGATCGATTCAAGGGGGAAAATAAAGAAAGAAAACAACCGAACCTCAAAATTACATACACCATTTATTACCTTGTTACATGGTTATTATTATTATTATTATTATTATTATTTATTACTTTTTGATTGTTTACTCGGTCGACAATCTGATCTCAGAACTAAAGCACCACCAAACAAGAAAACCACTTAGGAGCCCTATCAATTCCGTATTTAGTACTCCCATGCCATGCGCATGGCATTCCCCCGGTTGTGACATATTTGATGATCTTTTTCTCATGTCCACTTGGAATTCTTAACTATCCTAAAAGCCGTGAAATTGCAAGGTGAGTGTCCCACTCCCAAAATCACCTATACTAAAACTCACCCAACCCCATATTTATCTCACTAGCGGCTTCCTGTTTCGCGCTCGCGCATCTCCATCACCACTTTTATTATTATTTTTATTATTTTTTAATTTTCTTGCAGGAATATTAATCGCTAATAACCCACACCAGCTATGACAGATCAGGATAATTCTTACCGACCTCGATCTCCCGATTTTTCTACCCTCCAATCCCCCATTACCCCCTCTATCACCCAACCCATCTACTCTTTTGCGAACCCATTGGCTCATCGTGCATCCTACGACGCCTCTCCTTTCTTCACCCCGCAATACCACCATCCTCTTCCACCCCCACCCGGTCGCGTTTCTCAACAGTACATCCCTCCCTTCGCGGACCCAATCGTAGATCCCGACATGGCTCGTCGGTCGTCTCGGATCGCACGCGCTGCCGAGGTCGCCCCCATGCCAGAATTCAAGTATGTCGAGCCGGTTGAACCAGTTGAACCCATTGAACCCGTTGAACCAATGCTGCCGGAAGAGCCTCCCCAATTAAACCCCGCCACCAGTGTGGAAGTCAAGACAAAATTCCCTGTCGCGCGCATCAAGCGCATCATGCAGGCCGACGAAGATGTCGGCAAGGTTGCTCAGGTTACTCCGATCGCTGTCTGTACGTGCCGTACCCCCTCTCTGTCCTATAACCCGGACTATTTCCGACGCGATGCTGACGCGTTTTGATTTGTTTATAGCTAAAGCTCTCGAACTTTTCATGATCTCTCTTGTCACCAAGGCTGCAAAGGAAGCCAGAGAGCGAAATTCGAAACGCGTCACCGCGTCGCATTTAAAGCAAGCAGTCGTCAAGGACGAAGTATTGGATTTCTTGGCCGACATCATTGCTAAGGTACCCGATCAACCGGCGGGGAGAAAGCACGATGATGATGGTAGCGATCAGAACGAGCAACCGAAACGTAAACGCGGTGGGCGCCGGCCGAAAGATGATAGTGACTAGCTATAAATCTCGGTCATTGGCGTTTCAGTTATTCGGATTTCATGCTCCCAAACCTCATTACCCTTTTGCTTTATTCTTTCTTTGTTTGAACGACTTTGATGGGCCATATCTTAGACTGGGTTGGAGAGCGGGCGCATACTCTCTCGGCGTTGTGATGGTGGGCATGGTTTTGTTTGCATCTCGCGATGTGAATAGGTACCTTTTGGGTACTAGTATTCCTTTTGATCCTGGACTTTCTTGATTCGATACACTTCCAAACAATGCACTGAATTATACGTCGATTTCTAGCCCATGGGCTTGATTGCGGATCGACGGTATGACGTTGTGTCTATCAGATTATATTAAAAATGGGTAGAGTACGTAGATGTTTGACGATGATCACTGCCACCTTCATTGGGTACCAGGTATGACCTGATTCGTGTCGGCGTTCGTAAGTTATTGCCGCTTGACTGGCAGTATTTCGTGAGTTTGTCTACCGGTTCGATGCAGTCAATGATACACTGGGGTTGTAATAGGCTCAAAGAGCACAGTGCATTGGTCATACCATTGCACTTCCATCATGAAGTAATAGTGCTATAATTGGCTAGCACTCAATTCAACTCATCACCCAGTCAGTGTATCTATGCGATATAGCATCGACCAATCATATACGCTAGATCACGCGATCGCACGTGACAGATCAAGGTCCCAAAAAGAAAAACGTGACAAGAGGGGGATTCGAACCCGCGCGCTTATTGAGCCGAGAAATCCAGATGGTTCCTTTCTAGTTATTCGGATCCTCTACGGCAGGCAAATGGCAGGCTCAGCTGGCTCACATTCTTAACCGCTCGGACATCTTGTTGTTGAATATCGTCAACCAAAAGTAGGGCACCAATCGATAAGCAGTCCGTTCTCTATTCCCTTCGGGGCAACCCCCGTGCCTCTCCTGCTCCGCCATCACAACGCCGCTATTTGATGATATTCACATGAGTGAACAGTACCATGCTGTTCGCGCGGAATCATGGATTTTGTATGTTGGGTTTCCCCTTGTGGCGTCTATACTACCTTCCCCCTAGTCATGATTGCAATCAATTCCGTTAACCTGTGGTAGTGGTCTCGTTTAATTGGCGGCTCCCGTTCGCTGTCTACCAAGAACTACCGGGCGGCCTCTCCTACCGAGCGATTGACAGCATTTAAGCGGACATGTAATACCCTACAAGTATGTGGCTTTCGCCGTGCATCAGTTCGTTCATCTGAGCTAAAGTTCTGCATTGTAGCAAATATGGCGCTCCACCAATTCGCCGTCCGGAGAGCAGTCCGCAACTACCCATGCGCGCAACTGCATTGACCGACTGAATTCCGTCCTCAGCGATGAATCTCGAGGCCCGGCTCCCCATCCGTGCTTAGCCTATGCCGCTTCTTCTCAGATCTTCGTGACTGTCACCAAACTTGCGTTGTCCTCCTACGATGATGGAATGCTCCGTTCCGCCGCGGTCTTTTTCAATACCCTGATCGACTCGGAGGTTGATGGTGTGGTAGATAACCGGCTATTTGCACGTGCGCTGGTGGATCTCGTACGCCGTGCGGACAAACACTCGGAAGATGTGGAAGGAAGGCTTGTCGAGCTCTTGTTCGGGGTGGCCAACAATATCCGTCTGCAACCTGATATTCTCCCTGCGTGGTTCGCTCCTAGGTCTGAAGATCAAGACCGAGATCAACAAACAAACAGTGGAGCCGAGTTCGCAGGTGCGACGCGGAAGGATGACTTTCCACTGTTTTACTTGTTAGTGGAGTATGTCCACCATGGCGGACGTGCGGGTGATTTTGCTCGGACGGGTCTTCTTTATCTGATTGAGACAGCGTCTCGGTCAAAGCATCTGGAAAGATGGCTGATTGAAAGCGACCTGGCTACCCTAATGGCGACTGGATTAGGTGCGCTGTATAGCCAGTTGGGCAGGTGAGTATCCTAATGATCCCCTGAATATCGGGTTGAGTTAATGTAAAAAGTTTGTCCTTTGACGAAACCTCAGACGACAAGATGCCGCATATTGTTGCCTTATCTGATCACGCGAGACAAGAAACCGCTCTTCCCCCATCATTGGGAGCAACGGTAGACTCTTTCATGTCCTACCTCTTATTTTGGCAGGATACCATTGACCACTGCAAGTCAGCCGAAGTCAATGGCACACTGCTGGATCACTTCCAGGTCTTGTTCCTCGAACAACTTCTGTACGTTGGCTCTAGAACTATATCCCCGAACAGTTACTGATACGACTTCCCACGTTGACAGATATCCATCTTTGCTCGAGTCATCTGACGTTGAAGGCGGTTCCACCGCTGCCGTGCTTACCTACTTGTATCGCATTCTTGAATCTATAGACCAGGATGATTTGGTACATCGCATTCTTCATTTCTTACTAGCGTCACCTTCCGACACGGAAGTGCCAACATCATTGAAAGTGAACATGTCAGTAAGCCGGCGAAAGTCCCTGGACGTTTTGGCCGCATTCTCGGAGGAAGCCGCGAAACCGTCTCCGTCGCTTTTTAATTTGAGAGACCTCGCTCTTTTGGGGCTTCAGTCTGCTAACCGCCAGACTGTTTTGGCAACACTACGCCTGATGGCGGTGATTCTTCAGCGACATCATACCTTTGCTCGGTCATTGATTCGGACTGTTCCTGGCCAATATGCCAAGCAACGAACTGTGGGCGCGCTGAACGCGGAGCTGGAGCAGCTTATTGGCATGGCCACATCAATTGTGGATGACCCTACATTGAATGATTCCTTTGAGGATTATCTCAAGGACGCTTCCTGTATCTTAGAATCTCACCTCTATGTCCCACCGGCCGAAACTAACCTGGAGGAGGACCGTCCACTGGAGATACGACAAGAAGACCCTATCGTACAAGAACTACTAAACTGCCTAGACACATTCTTTACTAATAGCGTCATTGTGAATTTAGCTTTAACGGAGGTCCTCATGAGCATCGCGTCTTCACATCTTATCTCACTTGACGGCTGGCTCCTCGTGGACCCATCTAAGTACGTCTACGACGAACAGCCCTCAGCCGAGGGCTCTATTGAAATCTTAGAGCAGATTCAAATGACCTATCACGAGCCCTCATTGTCTAGGTCTGACACGCCAACGCTCACTTCTGCATTGCAAAAGCTTGTGCTGCAAATCCAGCAATGGCGGAAGGATATGCCCGATTTTGACATTCTAGTTGCGGCTCGGCGGGACCTGCTTCACCAGGAGGATGCTACTAAAGACACTAACCGCCCCCAACAATCATCAGAAGCATCGTTGCGTCCCCCTTCTGATCGACAACCACGAAAGGTACCGTTGGACTCCGACATTGAATCACCACGAGGGAGATCCTCACTTGTGCAGGACCCATCGGGCACATCGTCTTCCCGACTGGCCGCTGGGGGCTCGCCGTTTCGCGAACACTCAACCGGTTCTCCAGGTTCACGGGGCTCTTCCTCGCCCCGAATAACCGCAGCGGAAGAGCTTCGGAAGCGATTAGCGAAGCCGTTCCAAGTGGACCATCCACATAAGGCGCCAGGAGCTGGCGAAGAACTTGAACCGACGGCAGATGGAGCGGGAGAGAATGGGTCCGAGAGTGCGATTGCTGATGAGGAGCCACGGTCAGCAACCCTCGGCCATGTGTTGACCAACGTGGTAATCTTGTATGAATTCCTCCTGGAGGTTTCCGCCACGGTACAGGCGCGGAGCACTTTATTTGGTGAAGCGGGATATCCTGGAGTAGGCTGGAATGGCCCGCTGGATGAACTCTTGGCATGATAGATTGGACTCCTTATATTCATAATTGTCCATCTATTCCATGGCCTAGGCAGGTCCCTACGACCAAATGTATGAGAGTCTAGGTCCTGTACAATTACATTTATTCCAATCATCATACCGTCTTGTACAAGATCAAAATCACTGGCCATGGCTGGGGCAGAAGCCCAGGCGTCCACAACGAACCATGTTTGAGCAGATACCTATACACTTCACACCTTCACACCCCTAGAAAGACAAAAATCTTCGATAGTTGGGCAGTTTCCCATGTTTTAATTCCTTCACCAGGTGTTCAACAGAAGACAAGGCAAATAACCTAATTTAACTGGTATTCTTCGTAGGCTGTAAAATGAACAAAGGGCCATGTTTGACAATCCACCGTCTTTGCACCTATCCAATATCAATCATCATCCGAACGCTTAACCTCAGCGGAAATAAGCAGAAAATACGGCCGATGCCTTTCATCCTTCCATTCAGGATGCTCTTCGATATCACGCCGGGAAGGAACCCAATCTTTCAACCCAGCCAAAACAAATCCGTTCTCAAGCAGCGCGGTAACATAAGTCTCCACAGTTCGATGATACTTCCGGATACCATTAACTCCTAGCCAGCTCGTCACACGCGGGCCCTCTTCGCTATACGAGTTCAAAGGCCAGACTTTCTCACCCGCCCCGTCACCATCAACTTTAGATAGGATCCTCCAGTCAGGCCCAGGATGAACCGGTGCAGTACAAATAGGGTGTTCCACCGAAAAGACCAGCCTCCCCCTTCCTGCACCATCCTTCTTCAAACAAAGTCGTACTTGTCGAAGCAATCTCGAGAAATCCTCGATATAATGGAATGTTAGAGAACTGTAAACGAGATCATAGTAGTCCATTTCTGACGGCGAGAAGGCTATCATCTCCAGATCGCAAACTTGATAGTCTATTGTCCCGTAAGAAGACGAGATTCTACCGTTCTTTTGCAGGTCTTTCTCCACTTCGTTGGCCCTCTCTATCATCTTTGTCGACACGTCCACGCCTTTGACGTGTTTGGCGCCGTTTTCCCGAGCCCAGCGGGAGAACCAGCCGTACCCGCAGCCGAGGTCTATAATATTTTTACCTTGGACGCCATTGTGTAGCGGTTGGGTGACCATTTGTTCTAGGACGGGCCATTCGGGCGCTGCGTTGAAGCCATGCTGGGAGCGGGGAAGCGTGCCATATGCTTTGAAGAATTGGGGGTTATCGTAGATGTTTTGGGTTGGGGTTGAGGACATTTTGTAGGTTATATTTGGGATGGATGATGGTGATGGGTTCATAGACAGGGCAAGCAATATCAAAGAGGACATTGGTTTTTAACTAGGGTTGCAATATGTGTAGATGAACTATTCCGGATCAGGTTCCCGACAGTTTAAGATGAGCCTGAACCTTAAATTTAATAACATCGACTTCTCTGGTTAACGCAGTCAAAACACTCAAGGATTTGCAACTATAATGGCGACAATTTAACTAACGATCTCAGTGATGAAACTATGGAGCTGTCGAAGTGATAGAATAAAATCTACCACATCATTTTGGCTGTAGAGCCGGATTGGGCATTTTGTTCGCTTCCACTGCATACAACCCATAGTGTACTTGATGATCGGGGATTAAACTGTCCCATGTGTGGTATGGGCGCCAACCAAGTATGATCGACCTTTCTTCTTGGCCATTTATTGAATTTCCCCGTTCTTTATCATTTCCAAAACTTCCTTAAGGTGCTTTAGCCATGGATCTTCAGGGTGCTTCGGTAGGTAATCCAAAGTCGTTTGTAACTGCTCGTTTTGTTTCTCTGGGAGTCGTGGCAGGATGGCTTTGGGGGTTATTAAGCTGGCGATAAACTTAGGGGATCAATTTCTTTGATCACGTCTATGAGACTGAGGATGTGGGATTGCTGAGCTTGATATTAGCGGCTCATCACCTACATACGTGCAATTGTTACCAGAACTCGGAGATTCTCTTGTGGTGATAGTCCTTCACAGTCTTCGCCCATCCCGGTGGACCGCAAAGAGCTTGTTTTCGGGGATCGCCGACTGACTTTTTGAAGGAAATCTCACTTGGAACATAGGGCGGTATCACCACCGCACGCCTCCTAGGCCAAATTTGCGTTCTAGTAAGCCGCGCCTGACCGATTCTCCTGTTCTGTAAGATCGGCGTTGGCGTGATTGATATCAAAGTTTAGCTTAGGCGATGCAAAGCTCTTTCCCGCTGCGATCATCGTCTCTACCTTGGCCGTCTCTAGGTGACTGGTGCTTTTAGCGTCAACAAACTGGGTGCTAAGTAGAAAGCCGCCGAGCATAACTTGCATTGGGAAGGCGTTTCCTTTTTTTGCTAGATTGCTGGTCAGCCAGAGGAGGTCTCACAGTAGCTCTTCGTGCTTACCATATCTTTGCTTGAATTTCTTTTTGGCCTCTGTCGAACAGGTCATTTGGAGGATCTCATTGTAGCACTCATCCGACAATTGGAGGCAGTCAGGTCTCAGATTTACTCCCACACAAGGGAATTGGTTTTATTCAGAACTTGAAGACATTACGAGTCAACTATGTTGACCTTGTAGGAGACCCGCAGAGAGGTTCCCTTGCCGCTGGTTGAGCTCTGCGTACTATGGGGACTTTTCATCAGACCGGGACGCGGAGCCGGAAACCACCGTTTCGAAAGGGAGACCGAACCTGGGAGGAACAAGATTAGATCAGCTAAAATGATGAAAGGATGGTTAATGTAATGCATACAGAGTCGCCTCTATGGCGGTTGTGTTATAGGCCAGATCGGCTATCTTCTTTTGGAAGGCTGACTTGGTCTCGACGACGGTGATGGTCGAGTCGTTATACTAGTAGAAGCTAGAAATTCCAGGAAGCGTATTCTATCTTGTAGTTAGTAGATGAATGAAGGAAAGCCTAGGAGTTACGACGGACTAGGTGTTCCTGAACTCCAGGTGTCGGCTTATTTTCCTCTGACTTCTTCTGACCTCTTCCCCTTTGACTCTTCCTTTAACCTGACGTATGTCGCCGGGTGGCTCACCAGCGCCCTTGTTAGGTCGGGTATCGTGACAGGATGTCGGATGGCAAAAGCTAGTCAATTAGTCCTGTTGTCCAAGTTGGGGAATGAAAAGATGAAGTGGAAATACCTCCCTTCGGTGCCCTCATCAATATACCACTAGTGTAATCGTAATACTATCCTTGCAGCAATCGATTATTGAACAGAATATTTTCCCACTGCGACTCGCTCAGTCCCACAAGGGTATTCGGCACTTCTTCAGCACCTAGATCTGTATCGATATAGAACGCTCTAATACTATAGTATCGGGGGCGATGGCAGTCATTTGGTCTTTGTGCAGCTCCAGGGGTTCTACCATTGTGAGGCCAATAGATCTCTTGTCTTAACATGAGTGATGAGTTCTTACAAGTGTCAAAAGATAGTCTGCAACAAAGTGTTCTCAATCAAATCTCTTGCAGAAATCTAGCGGTGGATAGCTAGTATCACCGCAGACTGGTAACTAAAGAAGAGTAATGGTTTGAGGCAGATGGTTGAGACGTTAAAGCGGCAGCTCGCCGGTAGGAGTTAAGAGGGAGCGGGCCACTGCTATTCTCATACCCGGCTGAGTTTCTGTCGATCACGCAAGCTCCTTCATGGCGGGCGTGCGTGTTGACTCCTTGCCTCAATCCTGTTTACCTAATACTAGGACTACTACATGCTGGTACCTTGAGCAAAGCCACCCTGTTCTGCAACTAGCTGCTCCCACTGTACCCATTCATTCGGGTCCGTTTCAAAAGAGAGGAGGTCGGGAAAGTCGTACGACTCAGCAGGCCCAATATCACGGAGATCCGTTCTATTTATCTGGATTTGCATCCCATCCGAGCCAAAAGAATTCGGAGTGACAGGTCCACGATCTGCCATCCGACCTATGGTTACGGATGCCGACTCTTGTCGACAGCAACGGATCGCATCGATATATCCAGGCGTAGATGGCTCTAGGAGACCTTCAGCCTTCGAAGCGGCAACGTAGCCTTCCCAACCTTCCAGGGTCCATTTGCCCAGCGCTGTGTACACAGGTCCAGAGTTTTTCTCAAGTACCTGAGGGTGGTGTGAGAACACCATTCCGATCAGTTGCCATGCCCTGTCAACCTCTGGCCCCGGTTTGCGGTGTTGAACTTCGATGAGTACGTAAAGCATTGCATTCCAGAGATAGCTTGAGCCGATCTGCCACCTGTACTTGTCTAATCCATGGAGACCACCTTGCATTAAATTTGTATATTCTAGCAATTTAGTAGCGTTTGCAAAAACTATGTCACGCTCGCGCTGCGACACTGTGACGGAACTGTTGGCGAATTGCCGAGGGTTGTGAGCGAAGAGCTTCATCTTGCATATGGATGACCGGATCATGATTGACGCGAATGTATGGAGTGAATTTGACGGATCACAATACCGCAGATACTTCCTTTCCAAATGGTCCTCCAACTGGCCGATGACGCTATCCTTTTGGGCGAGCGTGGCATTGGAATTGGCGAGGACTTCCCAGCGCATATCACCCGGAGCCAGCTTGCGCAAGGCCTCCATAATCTCACATCTGATTAGACATAGTGTGATAGGTGTGATGGAGTTGCGTGCTGGTGGTAAATCGATTATGTCTGGGTGGAGGTCTTCGTCGTCGACATTCAGGGGCATTTTGGTATCACCGTAGGAAAGATCTAAGGACGGCTTTGTACCCAGCACGTCTGCTGAGCGATAGTCTACATGAACTAGGTGCCACCACAGCCGTCTTCGCATTTCTGTTTCAAATGGAGATAGTCCAAGCGAAGTGCCGTCCCGGTGAAGCCCCATTTTTCGGGCAAGGCGTATGGCAATCCCTGACAAGATGAAAAGGGTATCGCATCGATAACTTTTCCTCACGCACAGCTTTGATCTTTAGCTCGTGATAAACAGGATCTAGACAAATCTAGCTTACCATGAACATTGCATATGCTCGAAGGGTCGTTGGGCTGGAGGTTGACAGGAATCCTGCTTTTACTAGAGCTTGGCGAAGTGCAAGCCTATAGCGTTGATATAGGACTGATTTCAGTGCCCCAAATAGATTTTGGCACTCATCTTCTTCCAAGGCGCTAATTGTGGAAAGATAGAACGCAAATATCGCTGCCTCCAGGTCGTTAGTCAGGTTTTGAGGGTGCCGTAGCGCGTTCGTTATCGCGGTCCAGAAAGTAGGCAAATGCAGGATTTTCATCATAGGGTCAACTCGATCGACATATATTTCTTTTAGTTTTGTCAATACCTGTCCCGAAGGGTGGAGTTTTGCAAGACTTTCGGGTTTGAGATTGTGTCCAGGTTCGAAGAACAGCTCACTGTCATGGAAATCTGGCTGATCCATTGGCTCTCCAACTTCCGGATGTTGAAGCTGAACCTTGGTTAGAGAAGTCACAAAGGAGACAAAGCGAATACTTACTCCATTTCCCAAACTAGACCAAGGTGCACTACTGGAGTTCAGAAGCTGCTAGCTGAAGAAGGCAACAGCAAACGGACATACCTATCAAAGTATCGTGATGTTCCCTCTTGGGTGATGAGCTTTGGTTGAGTCTTTTCCAGCTCTTTCTCGTCCTCCATCTCAACATCAGCCGAGTCGGAGTCGTCGGTATCCTTCGACGGCTCAATTTTAGCACCGTATGATTTCAGCAATTCCTCATATCGTTTTAACTTGGCATGCAGACCTTCTCTGGGAGGCTTTGTTCGTCTGCGCTTCCCGCGCACGGGGGGAAAGAAGCTGCATGTCTTCTCTGCCTTAACACAATTAGAACAGGGAGTTCGCCGGTCACATTTGATTTTCCGTTGCCGACAAGCCAGACAAGAATAATTTTTGAGATTAATCTGCTCGGACCCTGAGGATTTATTCATCGTTTGGTCAAGCCCAAGAGCGTGGGGCGAAATACAAGAGAAGTGCCGTTTGACGTTCTCGGGGTTCGGAAGCGAAATCCAACTTTTAGACCCCGAGAAGCGAATCAATATCCGCATAGCCAAAGTAGACCTTTTAAATACCCACCACCAGGTTCAAATAGTAACTCTCCATCATGTCAGCTTTAGTTAATGCCTATAATGTCACGACCTTCATCCGATGGTGACCAAAAGCCCCAGCTTGGGAGGAGGGGGACAAGCCCCATGCCCAGGACACTGTCTACCCTTCGGGCCTCAAGCTCGCCATGCTGCTGATGTCTATCTTCGTCGGCATGTTCCTAGTGTCTCTTGTACGTTAGTATCATTAAGGAAGCAGGCTTCTATTGAATTGCGTGTAGACTGTCGCAGGACCGTCTCATCATCTCAACCGCTATCCCCCACATCACCGACGAGTTCAACTCGGCGGGCGATATTGGCTGGTATGGCACGGCATACCTGCTCACCAACTGCGCTTTCCAACTAGTGTTTGGAAAGATATACACCGTCTTCAGTATCAAGACTAACTTTCTAACATCTATCCTCCTATTCGAGATTGGCTCAGCTCTCTGCGGTGCAGCCCCGAACTCTGTCGCTTTCATCTTCGGAAGGACTATCCCCGGTCTGGGGGCTGGAGGCATTCTCTCTGGTGTGGTATGTTTTGCGTAGTCTACTCCACTTATTCCCATTCACTCGTTTATACTATGGTGTTCAAGGTGGTCGTCATTGTCTATGCTGTTCCGCTACACAAGAGGCCCAAATACCAGAGTTTCTTTTAATGCCGTGTTGCTATCGCTTCAGTGACTGGCTCCCCTGGTGGGAGGTGCCTTTACCACCAATGTCACCTGGAGATGGTGCTTTTACCTCAACCTTCCCTTGGGAGGGGTCATTGCGGTGTTTGTTTTTCTCTTGCTCCACGTTCCCGATCGCCCTAACACCAATATTCCTCTGGAAGATAAGCCACGACAGCTCAATGCTCTAGGCCTACTTGCCCTCCTTCCCCGGGGTTGTTTGCCTATGTCCCTATGTCTAGCCCTGCAATGGGGGGAGGGAGCACCACATACACTGTGGGTTCAGCCTGAAGTTCTTTCTGTAACCATTTCCCCCGTACTAGGCTCGTAGACCTGACCGTATCTAGTGGAGTGAAAGGCGCATTATGGCATTGCTTGTACTCGCCTTTGCTCTCTTGATCACCTTCACCTTGATACAGATCTGGAAACCACAACAAGCAACACTACCACCACGCCTCTTCATCCAGCGCAGCATCGCCTCCGGCTTCTGGGTAAGCTCATGCCTAGGCGCGCATATAAACCTCTTCGGTAAGCCCGCTCCATATACTAAACAGACGTCAAAATCACATCCTAACAAGTATACTACCTCCCCATCTGGTTCCAAGCCATTGATAACGTCTCAGCAGTCGACAGTGGCATCCGCCTCCTCCCCATGGTAATACCCATCGTCATAGCATCCATCCTCACCAGCCAACTAGTGTCCCACATAAGCTACTACACCCCGTTCATGATCTTCGGCGTCTGCCTCACAGCAACCGGAACCGGCCTACTCACTAACTTACAAACCAATACTTCCAAGGCAAAATGAATCGGCTTCCAGATTCTATACGGCTTTGGTCTTGGCTCGTGCTCCCAGGCGCCCAACATGGCCGTGCAGACGTGGCCATCGGTGCATCACTCATGTTCTTCGGACAGCAGCTTTTTGGTGCTATTTTCACATTTGTCGATCGGAATGTGCTGTTTAATCAGTTGGCTCGTCGGCTTGCTAGTATCCCGGGTATTAATTCTCGGCTTGTTCAGAGTGAGGGGGCTACTGATCTGCTTAATCGTATCTCTGATGGAGCGCGCTGCGGCTCGGGCGGTGTAATGATTCGCTGCGCGTGTGCTTCCAGGTTGGGCTTATTATGGCTTGACTTTCTGTCTTGGGAGCCGTTGGTATGGAGTGGCGCCGTGGAAGAAGAATCTTCCGTCTAAGAAGCCCGATGGCGAGTTGGCTTCTGAGGAGGGCAAAGGCAAAGGATTCTTGGGTGAGGAAAAGTCGCTGGAGAGTGTGATGATGAATGCATCGACGTTGGCCACAGTGGAAAAGACTAAGCAAAGGGCTGGAAAAGTAGAAGGCAAAGAGACGGCCACCTGAGAAAGGTTTGGCGGGTCCATGGAAAGACATCATTTACTGGTTAAGGACTGGCATATTTTTGTCATTTGAGAATGATGTATCAGGGATCGAGTTGGAATGCAAGCAACTTCCTAGTTCGATTGGGACCTATATAGCAGGATATGGCATCGTTTGGACAGGCTTGTATGGTCTATAAAAACAGAATATATGCTCCACACAAACACAACATTTGCACAGTAAAATCTAGCGTTAGACTAGGAAGCATATAATTCCATATATTATACCTTCACTAATTCAGAATACGACGTGGTCATTTCGGACTCATTAACGTTTGTATGAGCAATATCTATTAGGAACGGCTTCTAATTTGCTAAGCGTATTCTATCCTATGTGGCCTTTGGACTTGCGAATACTAATCCTTTTGTTGAGTGGTCTCATTTTATCTATAATAGACATAGACATGGAGTCTAGTAAATAGCGTTAACCACATCCACCAAAACTACTGATCTTAGACTAGAACTCTTGTTAACAATAACCTCGCTACTCTCGTTTCCCGGTTTACCTCCAATATCCTATCACCATCAACCAACAAAGAGAAACGGAATAGCAAGAGAGACCCCAATAATCCTCTAATAGAGTTTAGACGCCCCTGCACACCAGAGCACACAGTACTCAACGCCGATCCATTCATCGCCAAGAGCCGTGCCGCACCCTGGCGGCTATAGCTTCACTACGACTGGTTCAGCTGGCGGATTTGACCCTTAGTGCGGGGGCATCACAGCATAGTCGATGCGAAAGTGGGGAGCGGCGTAGCATCTGCCTTTCAGAGGTTGTATTTGAGGTAAGCTGTTTTGTTCTTTGGATGAGGGACCCTGCCTTGGTGAGTTAGCAAATCCTAGCACGAGCAAGGCGCTTAAAGTAACCCATCGTGCTAATATTATAACGTGTCTCGGCCTACCAGGTGCTGAACTTCCCAAAATCATAATAACACATTAAATGACTATATACAAGGCTACATGCAACCTAAAAGAAAGGGATATCTAACCTAACGCTCCTGATACCCACTATCAATCTCATGCACCACCGGTTCGCGACCTGGAGGCAACTCCACCGGATGCACAGCAACAAGCGGCCCCCCATACTGCTGAACACCTGGAGAATGGCCCAAATGCGTGACTTTTCCAATATCTCGTAACTTTTTTTGATACGTGCGGCGCTGAAAACAAAGCATGAACACAGTCGCCATAAGGCAAGCGCCTAGCCCCGCGCCGACGCCCACACCTACAGCAACCGTGGTGGTATCGGCATGACAGGCGCCATCGCAGGTTGGTTCGCTGGTCGTGCCGGGGGTGACTGTCGCAGTGGTAGTTGCAGTGACGGTTGCGGCCGCAGATGGAACGACTGAGCTACTCGAGGCGGTGGGGAGGATCATGGTGCCTATATCTAATTTAAAAGCGTTGTCGCAGCAATTGGAGCCATTATCGCTGCAGCACCAGTGTCTTAGGCTGATGTCGGGACAGGGAAGAATGTGGAGACCATATTCGCCTCTCATTGCTGTAGAGAGTAAATACCATAGTATTAGCGGATGGTTGGCTGGCGCGATAGTGGAAAAGAGATATCTGCCATACAGTCTGGGCACATATTAGGACAGTCGGAACTCTTCCAGCTCGAATCCGTACACCCATCGCGCAGAACCTGACCGGCATACGGTGAAACCTGTGCGATGCATAGCCCGCTCTCCGTGCAGATATCGTTTGGGTCCCCATTTGTTTTCTTGGTTGCGCAGCAAGCGCTATTCTCTTTTTCTGGGAAGCAGGGTTGAAGCTCGCTCAGCGCTGGCATGCCATCTCGCCAGTAGCATTGTCGAGCGAGGATTTGTGACAGGAGAGTAGCTTGGATTAATAGCCAGTATAGGGCCTTCTGCGAGGTATTGACATTGGACAACATTTTCAGAGAGACTTGACATGGGAGGGGTAACCTAGTGTAGAATTTATAATTAAGAGAGCGCGTACTGATCATTATGTGGGCAGTCCCTATCTAAAAGGCTGCTGATTAGCCGCTGAGACTATCCCACTTTGCATATTTAGCGCCGCCGGGATTCATGCACTTGTACTTAAGGTACAAGGAGTTGAAACACCGCGGCTAAAACATGTCCAATCTGCTTTGAGGGTATGGTGACTTCTTATGCACGAGCTGCATGTTAAGTCGTTCACCCCCAAGCCCCCAAGGTTGACCCAGGGGCTTTGCACCACTTCTAGGTCATGTGGTTTCTCCGAGACCCTGCTTGCCATTTTTGTTTAGTTATAGATGTCCTGAGAAGATATTCACTCTGATAATATATGCACATGGTTTGAAGGAATTTACTGCCTAACAATAGTTTCTGGTTCTGTCGTTGCAGAGCTGAATGGCATTTCTTACGGCGGACTGAATCGAGCAATTGGCCAAAATGAAATTTTACCAAGGTTACCAACGGCCACGCACACTGATAATTCCCCAAACTAGTATAGTGTTATTGCACCACCAATATCACTGTCCCGGCCAATATCTCACCAGCTGCCTTAGTTCTTATCTTGATGCATTTTTTATGAGCATGTTCTTAGTGGAGTATAAGAAGAAAAAGTAAGTCCGTTTTCTTCTAGCCAGAGAAAGTATTTTCAGTATAATAGTAAGAATATATGTTAAGGGTATCTACTATATAGGGCAGAAGTCCTGTCAACTAGGTAGGGATACACAGGCTAGAAGGAAGAGAAAGATTAAAGGCAGGCAGTAGATACTATTCAGACAGAAGACTGATTCTTGATCTTCTACTACTACTAACAATTCACTAATTTATAGCTGCAGACTCTGTATATAAAGAGTTCAGATTTCCCGTTGAAAACCAAACTGTTGATGGCCTGATATTTCTTATCAGTGGCTGATTGCCCATGCACCTGGGTCAGGGTATCCTGTACAGCTACCAGGCCGAATCACTATTCAATCAGTGATATTAGGTTTAAGAAAGATTCTGAATTCTTTAGGTATGGAGTCTTTACCTATAAATTAGCGAATTGTTAGTAACAGTAGAAGATTAAGAATCAGTCTTTTGTGTGAATAGTATCTACTGCCTGCCTTTGATCTTTCTTTCCCTTCTAGCCTACATATCCTTACCTAGTTGACAGGTCTTCTATCCTGAATAGTAGATACCCTTGATAATATTGTGATTCCATTAGCCAGCCACCTAACCACTAGGCTAAAAGCTCAGCAATTGACTACTTTTCAAGTAGTCAACCTGTTAGGTGGTATATATATAAGGTGGTCCTATCTCATACTAGGAACCACAATATAATAGATTAGATTTAGGAAAGATTCTAAATCCTTTAGACATGGAGTTTTGAGCTATAAATTAGTGAATTATTAGTAATAGTAGAAGATCAAGAATCAGTCTTCTGTCTGAATAGTATCTACTGCCTGCCTTTAATCTCTCTCTTTCTTTTAGTCTACGTACCCTTACCTAGTTGACAGGTTCTCTACCCTAAATAGTAGATACCCGTAATAAGTATAGTACAATTATATTAGTTATAAACCAAAGATCAGTTAACTACAAAAGCTAAATAATTATTTACTTAGTAATAAATTGGTTATATAGAAAGAAAGATTTGTTTGGCGTGGCAATTGAGATTTCGCCAAGGTTCCGGTAAAAGATCCATTTCGGCCAATTGCTTGATTCAGTCCGCAGTGAGAAATGCCATGGACGTTGGCGTATCTCAGTTCCACTCCTCCAAGCTGGAAAGAATACTCTTAGCATTTTCCAGAGCATATTCAACCACACAGAAAACTGGTTTTGATTATTCACAAACACTAGCTGCGACGGAATGTCGCGCTTATTCACGTAATAAGAAAAGAAAAGAAGACCGTGGTAAACGATAGCGACGTCGCTTGGGGGACTGTCTTTAGCCCTACTCACCAGTGCGACGGTCCCCACCGAATGGCGGTACCATTCGGAGCCGCCATAGATGTAGATACTGCGAAAAGTTACCAAGTGCTGTACTATACCCGGCTGGAGACTTTATTCCATGTAGTTCTTTATTGTTGTGTCTGACGATGATTGTACCCAATGCGCAGCAGAGCTGGCTAGAGTGCAGTCATGAGCTTAGACCTGGGGAACGAAGGCAAGATCGACATATACGGCTTAGACTGCGTGAGAAGCATCTCACTGTCTAGAATCATAATTCGCAAATTAGGAGCAGTTCTGGTTGGTCTGTGTATATTAGCTTCCCCCAGGTACCAACTGGTCTATAGGGAATACCTTTCTCATAGGCGATTCCACCGTTTTCAGCGGTAGATGCCGATCGATACGATTTGAGCCACATATTTTAACTGTCTCTTATTTGGAGGGGTGAAACCCAGTCAACTACATTATCATTGGGTATTATATGCACAGTGGAGAGGCTCATGCCTGCAGCATGTACATTTCAGGGCCCAAAGACTTTCGGTATTTGATCCGACAAAGCTGAGACACGAACCTGCCAAGATATGATGCTCGTCACATTGTTTCTTCCCAGGAAAGAGTTAGTTATCGGCAAACATACAAGTATGATACGTACCACGTTAACCACCAGCGACAGGTGTAATCACCGAACCGGTTTCTAGTCTTTATATCTTCCGGTATTCCAAGCCTGGAGGTAGGGATATGTCAAAGATTTTTGCATACCAAATAGTTATTGACTTCAGGTGTGGATGGGAGACTTGTCAGTCAGGTTGGGCAGCCATGCTGCGTTATAGAGCAGTCTGACTCATTTCCGACAGTGCTTGTGATATATAAACCATGACAAAGGCTATACACTGCTTGTAGTTTTCTGTTGGCGGTATTAATCTACCGTTATTGATATGCCCAAGATTTGCTTAAGGTGCGTCCAAAAGTCCGGGGAAAACACTAATATATTAATATCACAATAGACGTATATAGTTAAGAGATATGGCACAAGTGTGCGCTCCAGTGTAGCTGCAATGATATGAGATCTACATTATGTCGTAATTATAGCATAGTGTCAAATCTTGTGTTGTAAGAACTCAACAACAGCTGTTGCATACGGACGTCAGTATAATCCGCCCAGAAGTCAAGCAAAATGCGGACTTACCCTGTCTAAATACCTCGGGTCGTTCCTGAACAATCCAATGCCCGCAGTCTATGTCCACAATGCGCGATCGAGGAAAGAAAGAAGAAATCACAGGGAATGAGCTTTCCGGTATATAATGGCTCTGCAGTGCTCGAAGGAACAACGCCGGTCTGGGGAACTGAACGGACTTGTTTTTGTGTGGAAAGTCCCCCAACGGACCGATAGCAGTGCTCAGGATATCTAAAGGAACACGAAGTTTCAGATGCGGTGAATCGCGCTCTCTGACAAAGTTACTTAGTAAAAATAATCGCACGGACGGAGACTAGTCACAATCGTTAGAAGTGATCTCGTTTTGCGATAACAGCGAGCGCAGCACATACTTGCTCATATTTGCTCAGGATCTTATCGCCTTCTTGATGGCTTTTCACTCGTGCATTCTGTACTTCTTCCATAGCTCTGAGGTACCTTGGAAACTCTTCGGTCAGGTCTAAGTGGATAGGACAGTTGTCGATAGCAATAACATCGGATATCAGGTCTGGTGAATGAAGGGCAAGCGTTAAGGCAGTTTTGGCACCCCTAAAGGGGCGCATCAGCGTTGTTGAATGGGCACAGCTACGGGGTTTCGGGATCTTACATAGAATGACCAATCAGAGTCGCATTACTTAGCCGATGGCTCCTGATAAAGCTTTCAACGTCCATAGCCATTTCCATATAGTCATGCTGTGGGTGGTGATCGGAATCGCCATGGTTGCGAAGGTCCTAAAGATCTGTCAATTCTCTGGGCCCCAGACGCCAATTGAAAGGTGAGACGCACCAAGCAAAAGACTTGCCGCGATAAGTCTTGAGCAAGAAGTCTTTAGGAGAAATTGGTTAATTCTATAATAGAGCAGTCTGTGAAATATGCACATACTTGCTTACTCCCCTGTTCTCTCGCTTGGACCCAAGGAATCCATGCAAGAATATTATTGGGGGGCTAGTGGGTTGGTCTGATTGTATGCGGCTATTGTGTTTAGGATGGTGCAATTCGTATGCTAACGGGACCCTCGAAATCCGAGATATTGTGGAGTTATGTATGTGCCTGATGTAATTCTTCGCCAGCTTTATAGCCATGACGGGTGCAAGACGTATGGACACTGGGATGTAGACTCCTTCGAGATATCAAACGACCCACAAGCTAATTTAGTTGTATAGCGATTGCCATTGGTCGAACGTTTTATATATGGTAGTTGTATTCGGTCTAGATGGATATTTGGCCTCGGGGACTTGGTGCCTTTGCCGAAGTTGAATTATTTAATAAAATGGTTGACGCCGCTTGGTGCCGATGGTGGAGCAAGTAAGGGTTTGCAGGAACCAGTGATCGTGTCGGAATGCTTTTTACACGTACTCCGTAGGGCGTAGAGGACGAAGAGTCATACTTGTGCGCCCTACGCTATACCTTTTACATTCTTCGGATGGGTCCTGTTATGGGCCTGGTAGAAAAAGCTTTTTCTATGTAATGTCTGAAAAAGAATCGACCTGTTCAACTTTTTATTGTCCCTCGGGCTGTTTTTTTTGAACGTATACTCTGTAGGTCGCCGTATTCAGTATAAGAAATGCAGGCATTGCTACCTAAGATTATAAATGCAGAAACCAAGTAGTGTATTACCAAGCAAATTCGATCGACACTCATCGCATCGTGAACCCTGGTTATTAGCCACAAGGTCTGGTCTCTAGCGGTGACTCCAACTCGGAGCGAAGGCCGAGTCCCCACCCCTTCTATCTAGGTCCTGGAGAAATAAAAGAAGCTCGCTGCTAGGGGGAAAAAATAGCTCCAAGTCAAGCAATCGGGCTCGGATGCAAGATGTCTTCACAACCAGGTTCTGAGTTGCACAAGACGTGCAATGTCTCTCCTGAAATCCCTTTAGAACCCTCCGATCCTATAAAGGGCGTGGTGCGTCCCGTGGACTTCTCAACGGTAAGCAGTAAATTTACATTTCCTCTTAGCACAATAAGCTCTACCTTCTCGTCCATGTTAATTATCAAATGGAGACAATGTATTGACCGGTATTGTGCTTGAAGGCCCGCAAAATCCATATCGTCGTCGCAGGCATATACTTCGTCTGCAACAGCTCCCTAGGGTCCTCCCTACCATCGGGGGCTCATGACTCGATTGCCGACTTTTTCCAAATCCCGCGAGATGACTTGAAAATGGTCCTTCCCACTTCACTCTACATGGCTGGGTTCGCGATCGGCCCTATTATCTTTGGCCCTTTGAGCGAACACTTTGGCCGGAAACCGATTTTGGTTACCACCTTTGCAATCTACAATATTTTTACAATGGCATGCGCATTGGCCCCTACCTTTCCAGCGCTTTTGATATTTCGCTTCCTCTGTGGACTGGGTGGCTCCGCGCCGAATGCAGTGCTAGGTGGTTTGTTCTCTGACATATACAATGATCCTCATCAGCGTGGAATGGTGATGTCGGTGTTCATGTTCGCAACAACATTCCCCCCGCTTCTGGGGCCTATAATCTCTGGTTTTATCTCTCCTATATCTTGGAGATGGACCTTTTGGGCTGGTTTCATCATCGGGGGGGTTGGCTTCCCTATTGTACTTACAATTCCAGAGACATATATGCCTGTCTTGTCCCAAGTATACGAAAAGTGTCTGGGTGAACGCAATGTTGAGTCGGAAGCAGACAAGTCTCACCTACACGATCCTCGAGCAGCAGAAAACATCGCCCAAATACTCTGTCGTCCCTTTAGCATGATTGCCCAAGAGCCGATTGTGTTCTGTTGTTCAATCTACCTGGCTTTGATCTACTCCATATTGTATCTTTACTTTCAAGCTTATCCTATAGTTTTTCAAGGTATATATACCCCTCCATTGTCGGGCGTTTCGGAGGTATTTATTAACCGCTTTCTCTTGTAAAGGGCTTTACGGAATGACCCCTGGCGTGGCAGGTTTAGCTTTCCTTCCTAGTATGTTGAATCCCTCCACCTCTCATAATGCGCGAACCCTGACAAATCACACGAAGTTTTGCCGGGGTCAATTCTCGCCTTTGTGCTCTTCTGCTTGTATAGCTCGTATCACACCAAGGCTTTGAACGGGGGTTTAGCTTGGGCCAAAGTGGAAGAGTATCGCCGGCTCCCACTCGCTTGTATCGCAGCGCCCTCAATTCCCATTGCCCTCTTCTGGCTCGGATGGTCTTCAACTCCCTCTATTCACCCCGTCATGCCCATGATGTCTGGAGTTTTCTTCGGGTTCGGCTACCTCCTGATCTTCATCGCGCTCCTCAATTATCTCACCGATGCTTATAAGCAGTACTCGGCCTCAGCAGCTGCAGCCGCAAGTACATTACGGTCGATATTTGCCGTGTGTCTCCCCTTGGCGACCACGCCGATGTATACCAACCTTGGTATCGACTGGGCAAGTTCGGTACTAGGATTCATTTCAATCGCCATGGCTGTTATTCCTTTTGTGTTCATCAAATATGGTAGTTGGATCCGCGGAAACAGTAAATTTGCGCAAAAGAGCGGCGCAGGGAGGTCGCTATGAAGGGGAGAAAGGGTTTCACGAATAATGAATAATAAATAATTTAGAGGTTCGATATAGACTAAAAGTTTTAGATTAATTAACTACACACTATATTTAGATTCGGAAATGAATATAATAAATAATCCATGGAGCCCGTCGCAGCAAGACCGTACAATAGTCTACATCCCACAACTCTTCCCGATATGTACTGCATTTCTCCTAGTGTCCCAAGCCCTCCTGCCCCTTATTTCTTTTGTAGATGAGTTATCTTCTAGCCAATTGGTGCCCCAAAGTGATGAAAGGTGGTTACTTTCCGAGGGGCTATTATGGCCATGGCGGCCACGATACGGCTCCATTTTTCCATGCACCTTTCTCATCGAGATGTATAGTGGACAGCGTTGAGAAAGAGATCAAGCCTGGCGCAGTGCAGTGAGCAAAGTTATAGGTAACCGTATTCGGCGTCTGAAGCGTTGTTTCGAATATATAGCCTTTTAAAACCTGGTTCTTCCACAAAAACGGGGGTAATACTCGATACAAACAAGACCCTAGCCCTATCCCATACCTAAACACCACCTATATAGCAAATCACCCCCTATATCTCCTTTCGCCTCATCTGTGGCGTACCATTTATTTATGCCCGAGATACCGATTCATGAGGCTCCTCTATATTAGGTATCTTCTTCCTACCATATGCAGTATTCATTTCAAATGATTGAATCACACCATTCCTCCAATATGACGATACCGTCTGCCGAGGGTGACAAAGGAGAGATTTCACAGAATTGATAGGCCTAACTCTGCGACTAACTCACGTTAGAAAGAGAAGGCCTACAAGGCACTCTTAATCCTAGAGGTAGATCAATCGTGCTATAGGTAAACAGGCCACCAGTGTGAAATTAAGAATTTTGTACAGATGTATTCCTTAATGATTATTATGACTTAAGCCCCACTAGATAACTAGACCTCATGGGGTCCGAATCCGAACCGCGCCGAACCTTAAGAAACACACAACCTCCATGGGTAATAAATGAAAAGCACCACAGGTCCCAGGAACCGTAGTATGAATGTTGCACATTGTATGTGTGTAGCATCTGATTTTTTCGAAGACCACTATCAGCCAAGAGAGGTGTTCTCTTTCTATAGGGATGAGGAGTGATTGCTACCGGTAAAGTGAAGATCTCCAGGATGTAATAGTATCTTTAGCGGCGTAGACTATCAAAAGAGCTCCTAATCGGCTCTGTATGATACGGATTCAATTGTTCAGCCGGCCATAGCCATGCGGTGTTTTCGGGTCCGCCGATAGCCTCTTACCAAGGACGAGCTCATCCACCAACGAGGATAAGACAAAGTAGTGCTTCAGGTACGTCGAGTAGAAACCTAACAATGAAATGCTTTCTTCTAAGCTAGCCCGGATTGCGCGACAACTGAATGACAAGTCCGGAACAAAATTGTGTCAATAAGACAGTCAGACGAATGCCAAACCCCGAGCCTAAACGCGAGGCATGCACGGTGAAATTAACTCCGGGCTGAAGTACCTGATCATGATGTAGGACGACCTTGATGTTTACTCTGTTATACAGTCCAGACACAAGTGTTGTTATCTATAATCGACATCCACGAGAGTAAGAATAAATAGATCATAAGAAAAACATAACAACCCAAACTATACACCCCTCCTTCTGTACCAACTGTGAACGCCATTGGTCTCCTAGAAGATTGGCCTCCTTGCTATTGGCAATTTAGGTGGCGGGCCAGACAGGATGAAGCCCAAGTTATTATCTATATGGCTTTCCCTTAGACAATAATAGAAGCAGTAGATGTAGCCTACTAACCCTTCCGCCGATTGGCATTAGCGATGATTGAAGGGACTGAGTCAGTGAGGACCATTGCTCAGTCTCCGGTGGGGCCACACGCAAACTCACAGAGGAGCCCTCGCAGCTACGTATCGGAGTACCGTTAGGCGAAGTAGATCGCCAATCATCTATAGCAGTGAACTTTGAGCTCATGACAAAATATTACTTCCTAATGTATCTTTCGATGTGAATGGGAAATCTCTTACCCTTCTCCACGCACGGCCAGATCCTACCTATCGTTGCTCATTTGTCCGCCTGGCGGATCTCAACCTGCAATAAGAATGTCAAAGTATCATATTTTATACATGATTCCCACTCCCATTCCCCGGCTGTGCGTTCTGTAATTCAAAGATTACTTGTCTCTAGTTATCATCTCAAGGTGAATGCTCGGTTGATTTCCAAATAATAGATCCGGAAATTGATATATTAGACAACTAATCTATCCTGCCCCTAACTAGTTTCCCCAAGTGGCGAAAGGAACGTTTGGGCCCGTCGCAACACAGTGCAATAGTCTACATCCACAGGCTGCTTTCCTGGTAAGTAGCTTGTCAAGCTTATCCAGTTTAGGCACACACGGAGAAATGGATCAAAGCGTACGCCACAGAGCAAAATCCGCGGAGTTGTCAACCGTGGAGCCGTCGGCTCAAGACCTAAGTTCCCGTCGTAGGTCTAGCGCGCTGTTTTCGATTCTTGGGTTGACGGGAATCTTTAGATACTGATTAATTCGACCTAACGGAGCTTTTGGCTAATGCCGATCTACTGGGCACCTTTGATGCTTTCGCTGTTCCGGAAGATGTGCACACAATACTCGATCCCGAACTTACCTTGACCAACGCACAGCCCTTCCTCCCCAATGTGGACTGCATTTCTCCTAGCGTTCTAAGCCCTACTACCCATTATTTTTCTGATGAATTATCTTTCAGCAAATCGATGCCCCAAAATGATGAAAGGTGGTTGTTAGCCGAGGACTGCGTCAATGGCGGCGGCGATACAGCTTCATCTCCTTATGCCCCTCCACCATCTATCACAACAGACACCCTCCAGAGCCGAGCGGTACCGTTGAGCACAGCTTCTTCGGCAGGATAACGAGGTCTTCCCCGGCGCAGAAGTAGATACATTGTCAACAGGCATGAAAAACAGGCCGTGCCAGAGTTCATCCCAATAAACACCAGTTCTCTAGACCGTCTGAAGCGCCGGCAGGAATCTCCTCCCGGAAGATGAGCCTGCTCCACTATCAGCTATTAGGGACGCAGTTCAGAATTATACCTCCGAAAACGAGGTTCCAGCGAAAGAAGACCAAGGATCGTGTCCAAAAGACGTAATCTCGCGGAGAGAAGGACAAATCTGCGGGAACGGATGTCCCTCGATTATTTTGTTGCACATTTTCTTTTTGCGATCGGTTCAAGAGCAAATACGACTGGATGCAACAAGAGAAGTCGCTACATTTGAATCTCGAGACCTAGGCGTGCACCCCGTTCGGCGGAACAGCCATCTTACCATCAACAGGCCGAGTATACTGCGCATATTGTAGCATGCTAGATCCCGCCCCCGAGCATCTTGCGCAGCACAATCATGGCTCTTGTGATGGCCAACAGCGCAAGCTTTGACGCAAAGATCATCTGGTACAACATCTCCGTCTAGTTCATCATATCGACAAAACTCGGATAATTAACGATTGGAAAGTGGAAGCTATCAACTTTACTTCTCGCTGTGGCTTCTGTGGTCGCCAATTGACTAGTTGGTCCTAGAGATGTGACCATCTGGCACATCGTTTTCGCAATGGCTCGACTATGGCTAACTGGCAAGGCGATCGTGGGTTTCCTGACTCCATAGCGGCTCAAATCACCCATGCCGTACCTCCATAGTTGGTTGATCTAGAGACACGAGTGTTTGTGCCCTTTTCTGCGACAAATTAGCCATGTTAAGGATCATTTCACGCAGATACTGTCCCGGGCCGCTTTTCGAAGTGATGCCAATCCTTCTTCGAGCGATTATTAAGAGATGTCGGCTTTGCCAGGTCTATCATGCTAAGCCTAGGGGCAAGAAATGTCCTTGAATTCATATACATAGATTTTGACTCGCCATTTGAGTCACTATGTAGAGGAACAGATGCGTCGTGGCATTGTTCCTACTGACGATATGTTTCAACGGGAAGTAAGACGCCTGCTGTTCGATTCTGATGATTCCTGGGATCAGACTATTGCAGATCATTCTCTATGGTTAGCTACTTTTGGAGAGAGCCAATGTAAATATGAGACTTCTGGAGCCACGAATCAGGCCTCTTTGGAAACTCTGAATCAACCTTGGGATAGATATGGGGTGTAACGTCTGTTCTTGCCAGGAATCAAATCTCAGCAGAATGACAACCGCACAGGCAATTGCTGTATAGGCCTTACATCTCTTACTAAACAGTTCGTTTATTCGATTTCACGTAGTCTACACGTCATGAAGGGCCTAGAGCAATAACTATCAAAGAATAGATAAGTACTTTAGGTAGGTATTTTACTTGGCAACCACCGGTGAGTCATTCTCAGGCGAAATATCCCAGAATTCCAGTGGCGGGCAAAGAATGACTTGGAAGATCGCCTGCTCGGTGGTTATCATCGGATACCCAAGGGGAGATAGATCTGAAAGCTGCCAAACCGGAGTAATCCTGCAACTCCCCGCGAGGCAAGGAGTGGGTCCGTCATCGATAGGGCGTGTTTTCGCTCCCTACGTTTAGTTTATCTCCACTTACTGGTGGGTCCGAATACAATCTACTGAATGTCGTCTAGTATTCCACCTATATGACTTCGTATCCTAGATATGAAGTCAAGCCTCGCTACCTTGGCATGGGAAACTGAACTATAAATATTCCCTCCCACAACGGAGGCAATTATCCATCCCATCTTTATATTTCTCTGTCCTAATTCCCAAATAGCCACCACCACCACCACCAAAATGGCACCCTCAGTCCTCTCATCACAAAACACCACCCCAACAATCACCAAAAAACAACCCCTCCAACCCCTGGATGCCTCCAAACTAACCTACACCTACACCACTACCCCCCGCAATGTCCCCTCCGAAGCAACAGCCAACGCTAGCGACGAAACAATCTGCACTGACCACATGATAACCGCAACCTGGACCTCCACGACGGGCTGGTCCACCCCGGAACTAAAACCCTACGGCCCCCTAACCCTCATGCCAACAGCTTCCTGCCTCCACTACGCCACCGAATGCTTCGAAGGCCTAAAAGCCTACCGCGGCCATGACGGCAACCTCCGCATCTTCCGCCCAGACCGCAACGCCGCCCGCCTGAACCTTTCCGCTGGCCGCATCTCCCTGCCCCAAGCCGACCCGGACGGGATCACAAAGCTCATCCTCGCCCTGCTCGAAGTCGACGGCGCAAAATGGCTCCCCAGGGACAGACCCGGGAGCTTTCTGTACCTGCGTCCGACGCTCATCGGCACACAGCCGACGATCGGGCTTATGGCGCCTAAGCAAGCGATGTTGTATATTCTGTTGAGCTTCTTTCCGAGGCAGGATATGCCGGAGGGTGGGATGAGGCTATTGACGTCGCCGGAGGATACGGTGCGGTCTTGGGTTGGGGGGTTTGGGTTTGCGAAGGTTGGGGCGAATTATGGGCCTTCGGTGCTGGCGAGTCAGGACGCTATGGAGAAAGGGTTTCATCAGGTTCTTTGGTTGTATGGTGAGGAAGGGGAATGTACGGAGGCTGGGGGAAGCAATTTCTTTGTGGTTTGGCGGCGGAAGGACGGCAAGAAGGAGATTGTGACTGCGCCGTTGGATGATCGGCTTATTTTGGATGGTGTTACCCGGCGCAGCTGTTTGGAGCTTGCAAGGGAGAGATTGGGGGGTGAGTTTGAGGTCACAGAGCGTAAGTATACGATTGGTGAGGTAATTGAGTCTGAGGCTGAGGGTCGGTTGCTGGAGGCCTTTGCGGCTGGGACTGCTGTAAGTTTTCCTCTTTCCTTTCTTTTGTGGCCTGTGTGGTGCTCATTTTGGTTTACTATTTAGTGGTTTATTACCCCTGTGTCGGCTATCCGGCATCGAGAGAATAATATTGCTGTTCCTACGGGGCCGAATGGTACACCTGGTGAGGTTACTGGGAAGATCAAGAGCTGGCTTAGCGATATCATGTTTGGCCGGACCGAGCATGAATGGGGTGTTGTGGTCTCTGAGAGAGAAAGCAATTGAATGAATTTCTTCTACTATTCATGGAAGATGTTGATCTAAGTTACTATCATGCTTTCTTATTCTTGTATTTGAACAGCCGTTCATAGTTCTACTAAATAGAGTACACTTTCCAAGGGGAAAGGCATGGCTAAGTCTGTTGGCAATTATCCTGCAAGGGCGGTATATCCGTCATATGGTCATAACGCTGCGGCACCATTCCATGTTAAAGTAAAATCAAAGCTTTTCGAGTTTTATTCCTAGGGATTTCTCTTGCTTCCAGATGTGGATGTATTTGAAGAAACCCTGCAGCTTTATACACTGGGATACAAGTGCCCTAATGTGTCTACCCCCAACAAGGACATGATCAATAATAATATGTTCATCCTATTTTCATTCTTATTTCCAATTCATTGACTATAAAAACCCATTAAAACTGTATTCAAAGGCCCTCGATCGCAAAATGGTAGGGTTCTATCGATTTCCTAAAAGAATATTGAGAAGCGGACGAACCAAGTAGATATAGTATCCGTAACAATGGGCGAAATAGCAGCATTCCGGAGTAGGAAAGGTACAAATACGTAAAAGAGTAAAGTAGAATTATACTACATTATATCCACGATAACCGATATGCGTCGGAGCGCTCTTGGGTCGCTTAGGCATCTGGTAAAGGGACGGGACTCGCAGTAAACAGTTCGCTACCCAAGTGCCTAGTACTGGTGGATTGGTATGAAGTATCCGAGGTGTCATGGTTGCCATGTATAAAACTCCAGAGGGTACCACATCCTCTCCCCCTTTCCCCACAGGATACCCTGGGATTCGCGTTAATCCCTGGAACATAAGTTTTGTGAGTAGACAATCATCCTGTTCAATGTTGGCCCTTACTTTTACTCGAACTTGAGGCAACCTGTAGTATGTTATTTTGACCCAAAGATGCGGGATATAGAGAGATAACCCGGTCCGCTCCCAGATAGAAGAGATTATGGTTGGCAGGCGCCAACAGTACCCTTACCTGAAACAATTAAGTGTCCCCCAAGCTTAGAGACTTAACAATCCTTTCCCAGCTATGTTTGCTTTAGGACACAGATTCAATTTCCCGATTGAGTCACGCGCATCTTCCAATGCAGAAAAAGAAGTCACAGGGAGTGACGTGTACAAGAACTCCAAGTCAAAGCCAATAGGAGAAAGGGTATAAGATACTATATGCAAGGGGGATTAATGCCTAGTAGGATAGAACTACTCTAGTAACAGTGCATGAATCAAACCGAACGACGTGTAAACCAGACACCTAATTATCTAATTATAAACTGGCTCCTGCAGATTAGTATACCTAACCTATACTTTCTAGGGTCAGTGCGATATAATACTATCACCAAAATGACAAACTTATGTTTGAATGAGGTTAAATAGCCTATAGAGAGGCATCAAGTGTTACGCTTCTAATTTTATGCGTGCTCAACTGAACTGGGGTTTCTTTTCGATTTCCATCTATCTCCCACCAGTTCACACTTTTATTTAGATACGGAGCGCCTCATTCCAGTTTCTACTTCACCGCAGCCATACCGTACTAGCATATTTCTGCATCTTTAACTCGTCTTTCTCGAGACCTCTAATTAAGACTCCTATCTCCTGAAAAATGGCGTACATGCACAAGCAAACAGAAGAAATCCTTCGAACTTGGTTGCATATAATCAGTACGGATCATACGCCACCCCAAATTATTTCCAGCATTGTCCAGAGCCGGGTCCCGGCTGACATTGCATACGGCCTCCACTGCAAGACCAGCATCCATAATTTCCCGCACATTGGCATTTCCCCGGCGTGCAATCCGCGTGAGGAGTCAGCCAACCAGCGCACTGCACAGAAAAGTCCTGCGGAATATATGGTTAATAAATTTGCTTCTCAGATCATTTGCAATAACCCGGATGGTGTTCGACATACCACACTATCACCAACGAAGGCCAGTCCGTTGTCAGTGGTGGTATGCTCGGCTTCAGCGGTGCCGGCAGGAATGGCACACACGCTAGCAATACAGCTAGCGAAGATGATGGCGTTGGTGAAATCCTTCATTTTGTATAGTGGCACGTATAAATGGTTATCGAAATAAAGGTTGAAAAGGTTTTCTTTGGGGTGACAAGCAATGAATTGAATTGGTTTGGTTGTACTGTTATTCCGAGAAGATGGGAGGACATTGACGCCTATTTATATTCTTTTCTTCGGAGATATCTTCTATATCCCAAGGCTCATTCTGACTTTGCCTGAGTACAACCCCCCAGACATTGCCACTTGTAGAGTGCCAAGAAAGCCAACATCTGCAATAATATTGTATCAGTATAGGTTGATGACTCCTCCAGAAGAAGGAGGGAAAAGGTTGGACGTAATTGGTGGATCTGACAGACCTGCTAGGCGAGATGCATCTGGTGACATTGTTAAAATAGTATTCGAGTAGGCTATATCATCTGCAGCCTCCTGCTGTTTTCCGTGCGAGCCTATGCTGTCATTGTGACTGTCAGTAATTTTTCAATCAAGCCTTGTTCAAAGTCAAGTAAAGCTATTCAATGGCATATCGAAGCTATACTGTCCTTGACATCTGCCTGGCTCTGGTAATGGCGTTACCGAACGACCTTAGTATACAGTAAGCGGACTGGGATACTAGCCAGAGATGTAACCTAGGGCTTTCTTCGTTACCGATTCCTAAAGGCACTTTAGGCTGCATATATGACAGGCCGGTAGAGCATCAAATGTGTAGCACTGCCCATCAAGGGTGGAGTTGGTCATTGGCTGGGCTTAAGAGGAACCATCCGCCACCATCAGGCGATCAGGCAAAATGTTACATCGTCTCTGGATCATAGTATCGGCTTAAGTCCCACTCAAATCTTAGTATGCGGGGTAGTCTTTCGTCTATATAGAAATAAGGGCACAAATACAAAAACTCTTCCGCACCCGGCCCCACCGGATGGCGTCGGAAGAAATATAAGCACTAAGTGATCTATCCGGAGGGCTAGAAGTACGACATAGGCACCTAAACCTGGTCTTAGCCTCCCGTGGGTTACAAACTTCGCCCCATTTCTAAGTTGGGGGCTTCGTGGACTGAGGCTCAATTCCATGAATCAGGATCACTTTCTCTGCTCAGTGGTACGATGCGGATGTCATCCTTCACATCACCTCATATAAGAGTTTTCCTGAGTTGAAGCGCCTCCTCGTTGAACCCCTACCCAACCACTAATAAATAGGAATGATGGGGGGGAATTAGTGCGTTTAGGTCTTTAGTTGGAGTATTAGTCGAACTAGAGCAGGGGAACTTTGTGTGTACATTCATAGGCTTTTACGTGAGGCTTTAGGGTGCGCGCTGCACTCTTGCAGTTGTGAGTGTGTGCCTTGCCAATTGCTTGTCCTTCGCCAACATCTGTCTGTTAACATCTGGCTGCTCCTGGAGATACGCAAAAACAAATTCTGGGATTCCATGTCTCCATCATACCATGGGGTGACAATGCAAAGCTGCCCAATTCATAATCATTGTCAGGGTTATTATCTCCTCACGCTCCCTGCAACCTTGGTCCCACTGTAAGGTTTCAATGCTGTATTGTAATATATTAGCAATATATTTGAGCAAACTGCATTAATGTGTACAGCATTCTTTCTTTGGACACCCTCCCAGTATGTTGTATGATATCCTCTTTCCTCTGTATTTGGAATTCAGTCTTAGTTCTTTCGTGTCTTGCGTATACAAACCATTTCCTATAGCAGCGGATTAAGTTAATGGCAAACAAGTGCGGTCCCGTAACTCTGCATTTCTTTCTCTCGCCCTAATATGTGACCAAGAGGTTATTCTTTTCATCCAAGCACAGGTCTAATATTTCTTAGAAACCGTCGTGCAGAGAGTCTAGCATGATACACATATGGCTGGCCGCTACTAGTCGAAGATACTTAAGGTCATCATGGCCTCATTTGCTCCATTATATACATGGATCACATACACTTGGGGTTGCAGGTAGGCTAGAGAAGTTTCATGTGCGCGATTAATGGGACGTTCACTATACTTCTAAATGAATATTTCTATTATAAAATTACTCACTATGGCTGACTAATAGGTAAACTGTTCCGAGAGAGAGATGGCGGATGTTACATGTAAGACTTTAGAAGCTTTTGACAAGGACTTAGCTATTCTCGGCCCTCGGTTGAGCTTCTCTTTAATTTAAAAGACACCAGCCTCCTTATGATTCCTTCCTATATTTCCACCAATTACCCCTTATTTCATTACTACGGAGTATATTGTTTGCCACGTAGTTGGTCTCGTAGGGAAGATCTATATATGCGAGTCGCTTCCTGAACCTTGCTGTTCTTCTACAGCAGTTATTGCTAAACTGGACTGGACTTTTGTCCTGGAGTTCAACACACTTCTGGATATATGAAAGATGGCGGACCTACTTAAATGTATTAATATCGTAAAAATGTGTTATCTTTGCCCAAAGGATCAAATTAATAATCACTAGAGCGAGATTCAGCCTTGCATCTCGCCGTTCTCCTCTTCCCCACCTCGAGAAGGTGCACAGAATTGAATCTTCTCAATATATTTATCTACTATCCATCAATCGAGATGCCCACCAAGGCAATCCAGGGATATGCTGTTCGGCGAAATGGTTCCCGTCTCGTGGGGGAAATAGGTTGTTGCTAAACGTGGGAGCCCTGGCATGCTTGTTGCCCTCATGGCTCTTACTGCCCGAGCCCGAAGACTTCCATTGCCAACCAAATATGTTGTCCAAGCTAGAATGACTGCACGGCCAATATTGGAAAGCCGCCAGTCTGCGCAGATAGCAGTTGGAATCTATATGATTATAACTGGTATTTCTCCTGTGCGTACGGGGACCAAGTATTTGGGGTCAAGGACAAGACTTAGGTCGGTTGTCTTGAGCCTGTCTCGCCGGGTTCGGTCAGTTGGAGCAATGTAAAGACACTTACTACCGGTCAGTTTGTAGGATCAAAGTATTGTCACTGCGTTGCTGATGAATTTTATCGCTCAGGGACCCCGACATCCAGCTCCACGTCGAGTCAAACATCGAACCCGGTATCAAATTCAGCGTCTTTGACTAATTCGTCCACTTCGATGGCCAAGACCGAATTGGCCTCTCTAAGGCAACGAAAACATCCAGCCCGGACCATGAGTCGCATACCAACACAGGTGCTATAGCAGGTGGTGTCGTAGGCGGTGTCGCCGGGGCAGTTGCAATTATTGGGATCCTGTTTTTCATTTGGCGTCACAAACGTCGACAGAATCTAGTACAGCCTCAGGGCCCTATGCAGCAATACACTGCAGAGATAGACGGTCGAACGATTCTCCCTGAATTGATGGCGTTGGATCAACCAAAAAATCACGGAATACACGAACTATCTTGACGAGGCTATGTGTAAAGTTAGAGCTATATATAACCGAAATCGATATAGTGACAGGAATAATACTTTATTAGTGTCTCTCTATCGAGATATAGGAAATTTTCGGCTATATAAATATATATATGTACCTATACCATGACCACTGGCGAAAACCAGCCACTGATATTGAGAAGCCAGAGCATTAATTTTGTTCTACAGGATATTCTTCACGCAATTATATGTACCTTGATTTTGTGCATCAGGACTCCGAACAATTTACCCTCGTAGGCAAAATATTGGCAAGTGGAGTAAGTACAGATGAATACATATATAAACCTCCTGTATCCCAGTGGCAGCTATACAGTTTAGTTCTCAGTGACCGCAAACTTCAGGTCTATTTACAAGATAGAAAATAGAGGACACAAGGAAAAAATAATACTCCTTCAACCCTGATATTCATACCTTGAGCAATGAGCATACCACATCGCCTACGGCTACTGCTGGTGGTAATACAAGCCCTACTTCAAGGCGTTTTACTAACAAGAGCTTATTCGGGAGTGTGAAAGCGTCCCCAGTCAAGGGAGGACGTCCCCTAAGTCTCACTACTTATGGTAAAAACCCCGTGTGACCATCTTCTGACGTCTTATAAACTACCACACTATAGAGTCACCCTAAAATATAGATAAGGGTTGAATAGTATAGGATAGTACTTTGGAGCTAAACATGAATAATTATTTCTCTTATTTCGCCAACCTTGTTTCAGGGAGAGAGAATAACATATAGACACTACCACAGTGCTCAAGATATGTCAATCTTAAGCAATTTCGCGAATTCTGTGTCTAGAGAGTCATTCATATCAGACGTCTCAGGGTTGCTTGTCATACATTCGTTATCTTCAGCTGGCTGACTTTTATCTTTATCCATGTTAGCCTTAAGCAACATGCAGACAGGCAGGCGTTGATATAATACCATAATTTCTTGCTTTACCAGCATGCTCGCCATCATGTTTCTCTGATAATCCTTCTCTCGTATCAGTCACTTGTGCTCCAACTGCCGCGAATCCCATTATCCCAAACCCAATATTTGAAGCTGTCGTAAATATCCCCGCAGCAGCGCCTCCCATTGCAGCTCCCTGTAGGGTGGCAAACAGACTCCCAGCTTGGACTGCCCCAATTGAAGACTGCCATGCCGCAGCAAGAGAAGCCGCAACAGGCCCTGTAGCACTGAAACCGACAGTACCTAATACTGCAGGGCCAGTGATAGGTGCTGTAGCGAGTGCAAGTCCCGTGCTGCCAACGGCTAGGGCGGTTGGATGTTCTCGAGCAACAGTCTGTCCAAAAGAAACAATTGAGGTTGTCATATTCCTTAGGCGTTCCATGGTAGTTGTAGTAGTAAACAAGGAATCAGAAATTTCTCGTGGTTTGAAAGATATGGTAAAGATAGTTGGAGGAATAGACCGGGTTGCTATGCTTGAGGTTAAAATAACGAGGTTGAAAGAAAGCTTTACAGTACTGTTGGACTAGTCTTTCTAATAATACCGTGTATAATGTAGCTCTTTACCACACGTTCCAACGGCACGTGTTCGTTCGCATTCAATTGTGCAGGGATCCCTCCTCTTCCTCTAATGAGGGCGTGGAATGCGACATGATGATTCGAAGAAAAGGACCATATGTAAAGTATAATTAAATACAAGGCGGTACATATATTAATTAGTGAATATATAGCCAAGTCTTACACGGACTAAAGCTATTCCATGACTTAGCCAAGTATAATCTAGGTCTAGAACCTCAGAAAGAAACCGAGAGTAGAAATATTCACTCCATTTTTATAACTAGCTGTAGTTTTTTTGTCTAGTTCTTCTTTAATGGTTCTGTTGACTAAGTGCTGTACATGCGATGTTTTGGGTTTTAGAGAAAAAGGTAGTATTAGGATCTAGCTACCTTTGTTAAATTCACAAGTTCATGAAAAAGGTTTCCAAGAGGCCCAATTGATTCCGGAAGCCGTCCAGTCACTCTTGAGAGCCTGCTGGGCGATCCTAGGACGGGCCTTTGTACGCCCAGGAGCCGATCTAATCCGGTGAAGCACCTTTCCTACACTAAGAATGAGATCCTCCAGCCGCAAGTCTTTGTAAGAGTGAATATTATAGTTGTCTTCACTTATTTATTTTTTTTTTTTAAAAAAAAAAAAAGAAAAAAGAAAAAAGGTGACATGTCGAACAGTATAGTGTCATTCTCATTCCCTTTATCTGTCGAAAATCCTGGCATGGTTGGACACCCTTGCTTTCCTCCTAGGGTGGAATAATTTTGTATATTGTTGTCATGACCAATCAAACAGGATGCCTAAAGCTATCTCATTTGGTGCCTAAACGATAAAATTCTAAATATGAGGAATAAAAGAAACAACAGTGCGTTGTAGACGCGTAGAGCCACTATATGGCTATCAGTGCAAACATATTGGCAAACGAGAAAAAACAACTAGAAGAGCTCTAAACCGCCCGACAAACGCTCACCAAAGCTGGGATGCGATATCCCCCATTGTCTCCTGGATCAGACAGGAATACTTAGTCCTCTTTTTTCCGACAGACTTTCACAACTGTATCCCTCGTAGTGATATATAATGTATTATTATGACATAGAGTGACTTCACCCTTAACGTGTTCCATATCAATAAGCAGCAATAGAAGGCCTTTCTCTCGAGTCTTTATAGCTTCTTTGTGGTTAGTTAAGCCACTCAATGGAGTATATAAGATTTGTTGAATCTGCAGTACACTTGACCTGGATCTCGCTTGTGCCTTCACTTTTTGGCTTGTATTTTGACTCGCTCCTCGTCTCTTTCTCTTTTTTTTTTTTATGTTTTCGCCTTCTCTATTCTGCCGCCACAGTATTGTACTTGTTTTAGAGTACCAGGGCCATGGAAGAGGGAATCTATTTAAGCTCGATAACGCGGCGTATGGGGACCAATACTTTCACCGAATAACTAAGCTTGAGAGTATCGGGTATTATGATTACTATGGAACAATAAGCAAATATGGAAGTGACATGGGAGGTTATTAAGACCAAGGCAGTTGGGCTTTCTGTCCAGTAAGAAGAGATCTAGAGTGGGTGAACCTTACTGGCCGTGACCACCGCGGTGAGGCTGATGTACTAACAGACGGCAATGCCATGATGCTCACTTCGCCTTCTATCTATATTTGTTGTGAAATCTCAGGGGAAATGGGACGCAGGGAGCTATCGTATCGGCTACAGGCTCATCGGGTGGTGGAAACACCAGGAATCAACGTATCTTAACCAATGGAGCCTATTTCCTAGCTATATCATTCTATAGCCCTCGGGGTGCTCGACTATCTGAAGACTCAAAAGCTGAATGGCTTCTGCAAGTATACCCGCACGCCAAGCCGGCTGCGGGATATAGTGCTTCCATAGCAATATTGAATACGCCCATGAAATCACGTTGTATCGCAGGCACCTGACATATGTCTGGTGAATTCACCACCTGCGGAAGTATGTGGATTGTTGAATACTGTGGTAATCAAGCCCCATATAAAAGGCCTCATGCTTCCCACCTAGATAGGCCTTTGAGATAGTCCAATAGGATCGTAAAATCTGATCGTTTTTGATATCTTTTAATACGAATATCTTACCAGTCCTTCAATCTACGCGGCTTTCACTCCTACTTCGATACTTGTAACGTCCGAGTACTTCCTTGGTATTAACATGGCTTCATCGTCCAGCAACTCGCTCCCGGTGACTGCACAAACTCTGTTCTGTCCAAACATCTTCCAGAGGCAATTGATGCGAACATTCGCAGGCCATAAAATTCCTAGATACCTCTTTCGTCTCGTTGCTCCAGAAACAGCAGGAGACATGACTACATCTACTGTCACGCCCCCAGCGTGGATGTGGGCTCGAATCAACAGTCCAGAAGACATCTTTCGCCGTGACCCTGAAGATGCTGCGAGTCTGCTATACAGTCACCTTAAATGGGAATGTGATGACGATTGTAACCTTATGAGCTGGACCAGCTCTTTGCTTCTAGCACTGCAATACGGCTTCTATCGGCACGTTAAAGACAGTAATGAACCGAGATTAAACGAGATTTCGCTCTTTATTCTTGATACTCGTGGCTTTCCGGAAGGCACAATTATCAAAGACACGGATGCCATGAAAGCTTTGAAAGGGTATTCAACAGATATAAAAGACTTCCTAGAATTTCGACTCAATAAATCTGGGAAGAGTAAGAGATATTACTTTGGCGAATACCTTACGCAGGGACAACTAGACATCCAAGGAAAATGCGTGAGTGTCTCACTACAGCGTATAATAGATCTGGGTTTATTCGAGCTATACCCCGAACTAGGCGACAGGAGCAAATGGAATATTTGGGCAAAAAGAGTTATCAAACTTCGCGAGATTTTCGCGCACCCCTGTCTTACAACTCATTCTGAGGTCCGTAGGGCTTTAACTATTGCTCAGGGCTGCTTTAGAGACTGTTGGGTCGTTCCATTTGCAGCCTCCTTACTTGCTCTTAAGTCTAGGAAACAGGACGATACAAAGATTGTCGAAGCCTTTTCAGCGATGTTTGCAGGTAAGGCATGCTTGCACGTACCTTTGGCACATACTGATTCGTCCAGCGGAGGAGATAGCAGAGCTTTCTCTCCAGAATATCCAGATTGATTACGATAGTCTACCTGAAGTCGAACAATTTGCAAGACTGATTGGCAGCATCTATCGCAGGTTCTATGATAAAGATATTAGTTTATTGCTGAACCCTTTCACGAAACTGGAGATAACTGACTGTCTCCGGTAACAATGAGCTGTATGAGCATCTGAATCTATATTAGAATCTTGTTACCTGCTCGAACCAAGCCTCTTAAGATACCTGTTTAAATTGAAGAAGTAGAGTACATGTTAATGATTTTAGGATCTAAATACATTAAGGACAGCAGCTGAATAACGGTCCTTAATTGGAATGTTATTTCTTCATATAATTAACAGTCTTCAAGCCCGGGTCTAGGGCTAAGATGGGACAAAATACTCCGGGCGTTGAGTAGCCCGCGCAGAACGGTGAATCCCTTCCATGGGCGACGGACTATTCAATGCCGATGACAACCCAGGCTTAGCGGGGCCCTGCTGTGGTAACCTAAACCTTGCGTGAGGATCAGGGGCGGAGGGCAATGTAGCGTCCTGGGATGGCTCCTCAGCCGCACGCGGGCGTGCCGGACAGTGTGCAATATAAAATCAGTCAAAAAGGCGGTCCTGTCGACTAGAGCGTGATGTTAGCCAAAACCTCACACAGACTATATATTATACTTAGGTCTCATGCCAATTGGGGCAGTTAAAGTTGGACCGAGGTGAGCGGTGCGTGAGCCAGCCCTGCATGCACCGCCAGTGGAGCACTCCTGCACACTTCTCACAGTTAAGGTATACCGTGTCTTCGGAGTGACGCTCATGGCAGATGCTACACTCCACATCTGAGATATCACGAAGCCTGAAATGGAGACACTGAGGAATCTGGTGGATAAAAGCCACGGTGGGGAGTTCCATAGGACAGACCTCACGATCATCCGCAGCAATCCTCAGCGCGAGCCACCATTACCCACGCCAACTATGATTGGTTCGGGTCATTTTACAGACAGTACCCAGAATTTCTGCCTTCGAAGACAGTATTGTAAGGCCACGCATGCTTTGCCGCTTACAGTGCCTGCGATCGGAGCAGGAGCCCATTCATTCTAGAATTTTATTCGCCTGCCACAACTGAACTACGAATCCATCCCTTGCTGTGTTCCTGAAACACTATAATTAACTGTGATTAGTCTGAGACATTCTGTATTCTTTGTTTCTCCTTGACTTCTCTGGCATCCCAGGTACGTGTACTAGGTTACATGTATCGCCAATTATCTATCCATAAATATTCTTATATCGGAATGTATTTGGTCTGCTATATCCATTGAATGCTCGAGCTTCATACTGTATTATAATAGCTATAATGAAAATGTTGAAAAAGCTTGAATACTAAAGCTAAAGGACATTCTTTCCTCTGCCCCGCTAAGTAAATCTTTGGTTATCAACCTAATCTAAACAAAATCTAGACTTAAATCAGAGGGATGTTCTCATTAGCTTGACAGACCATTATAGACTTGTACTGACAGCCTGCGGCTAGAAGATGGAAGTGATAGAAGTTAGATCCTGTACACTCCTAGACCTATATCATCCGGCTTTATATAGTTTGAATCTGTCATTAGTATAGTTTAAAGTTATTAGGCCACGGATTAAAGGTACCTGTGATGTCACCCTACTTACAGGGCACTAGTGTCTGCAGGCTTGCCCAGGATAGTTTATTGGACCGCAGCTGTCTCCTTAATTATAAATAGACCACTGCGGTTGCACTTAGGCTTAAGGTCCCGATGGCAAGTTGCGATACTATATATACCGCGCCTGGGAAACCAACTCCGATCGGAGTTGATCATAGTGGATCTTTTTACCTAGTGATATCTGCTTTAAGCCTCCCAGTTTGAGGAAGCTCATCCATGCTGAAGAGGGCAGATAGTTCCCCTAACTTCTTCTCGCATGCGGAGTCGCTCGGATAACGGGAGGGCTCGGTAGCACGCGATCTAACGGTCTCAATGTCACGGATAGAGGTTCAGGCAATAGTGAATGAGCGTACAGTCACGTGACCCTTGGTCCATAAGGGCAATACAACACAATAGCTTCATATTTTCTTTTCCTTTCCTCTCTTTAGCTTAGTCTCTTGGTGATAGACTACCTAATCAACTATTGATTCAGCTGAGTCCCATACACAATGTGGGTTTCTAAATTTTCAGGCATCTGGAAGATGATTCTCTGGGATATATGGATGGTATGGTAAGAATGTTAAGCAGGGAACGACCATGAGGTGTTTGATACTGGCTATTTTTGTAATCGTGGTTGTCTTGCCTTGCCATCCAATCATCTCATTGAATATACCCAGCTTCCCGAAATGCCCGCTCCAAAATCTCTTGAATCACTGATTGCTTTCTTAAATTATACTTGGCCAGCCTCTCTCCCGCCTCTATCGTCTCTTTCGCCGCCTGTCTCTTCGTCTGCGCATAAAGCTCCCGGTCCTCAGGACATTTTGCTAGCCATTCGCGGAGCAGACAATGCCTCACTACTTCAGGACAGTCCGGCCCAAAGATGTGAACGTTTGCGGTAGGCTCGTAGCAACTAAAAAAGCGGTGCTGGTGCCAGTGCGGCTGGCGTGTGCGGAAGTGAAACCCTGCAGCCTCAAGCAAGGTAAAGTAGGAGGCCTCGTCGGTAGGGTCGGTGACAGTGACATCAATGTCCACGGCATCTTTGGCTGAAAGGCCCGGGGACTGAAGTTGAACCAATGTGGGTGATGGCGAGAACTCTGGAACCAAGGGCGGTTTCAATACGGGATTTGAGTAGCTGATAGCGTTGAGGCCAGGAGGGATCTGGATTGATGATCTCAATTTTGTTGGGTTCCCTGCGCTCCGAGACCTTTTCAATCAAACTTGGATCAAGCTCATAATGCTTGATAATTGCCTCGATAGATGGTGCCATCACGAGAGAACACTGTTCGTGTGGGCGAGATAATTTGAGCATGCCACGGGCCCCTAGGCACGAACGGAATACTCACAAGACCTTATGTGGAGCGATAGGAAGCCAATAGTCCATTGAGTGTATGTATGTTGATTGACTAGATACACGGAAATTGGAGAAAAGGCCAACATGAGCCAATGAGAATGCAGGGACTGGCTGGCCGGAATGCTACTCTGCTACAGTGAGAAAAAGAGGGTTGACAGTTGAAAGGCATCCACACAAGTCTAGCTTATTAGTGACAGACTGGAAGAACCTTCATGGTTACTACTAAAAGCTTATCAAGATTAAAATTAATAGATTATGCGTATCTCGAGGCCCAGCATTTTGCCATTCTTCGCCCACCCGCGGTTTACCCTAAAACACCCAACCCGGGGGTTCAGACAGTAAACTTGAACCCGACCCGTTACCGCGGGTTGTGTCAAGGTCTAATCCCAGAACAGAATTTCGCCTTCATGTTTTATAGAGTGAAATCTATTGGTTAGGGAAGTCGACTCTATGATGCTTGCATGGGGTTGTAGAACACATACATTAGTTTATTATACCATGGGTTTCTCTCTTCAATATGGCATATAAGTGACGTATAAGAGTGTCCCTACAAAAAGCAGCCATCCATACCGCAGTGGGCCGGGGTTCTAAGTATTATAAAAGAACACTAGATCTCTCCTTCTGCTGCTAAATTGCAAACCTATTTTACAGAACCATAACTGGAATTACTCACTGTCAAAGAAAACTATGTTTGACAAGACAAAAGACCCAGTAGGGCTACTGCTCCTTCCTTTGCATCATAGTAACTCGTAAACTAGTGACCAGGCTATCCAGGAAACTTCATAAATAGCGTGGTGTCCACGCTCCATGATTACGTATGACTGTTATTTGATATCCCAAATTCTTACTTCTCGAGCTAACGCATTAGTGGCGAGCAGAACAAGAATGGAGATGGTTGTAGCATAAATTCAACTGCCACTTGACTCACGCCTTGAAATGTTTAAAAGGAAAAGCTCAATCAAATTTGTTGTAATTTAGAGGAAGATTAATTATTACATTTCTCATCATAAACTTGAGGGTTTATATACAGCATGAACATCAGGTTGATTGGAAATCAATCTGTTTCCAAACGGAATTTATTCCGTAGATGAAGCTCCACAGATTACTTGATCGAGCCTTAATTCACGACAAAATTAACAGAAACACAGGTCTCGATTATGAGGAGATGCTCAAACATATGAAGAACAAAGATGTGGCTGAGTGGGTATTGTGTTATGTATATTGATCGTGGGCAGGCAAAATGGCCCGATCCGGTTAGCAGCATGCCACTGCTTGGATGCCTGAGGCCTGACGGAAGAACATGTGAAAGTCAGGAATCTCAGCCTCTTTTTTCTCTCTCGCTCTCTTTCTCTCTCTCTCTCCACGATAGGGACAGCAAGGCCCAGTTTTTGGACCCAAGCCGATTCTGGCTAGCTCCTCCTAGTATCCCTCCCTTTCAACCGCATAACGAAGCTGCGTATCAATCCAGGCGATGGCCACATGACGAGTTCGGTGAGCGTAACACAACACTAACGGTTGAAAGTATGGAGAAGTTCACGCAATTCCGAGATCGAGGTTGGTTCCTCCCATCAGATCATTAGGCCCCCTGTCCTCCGTTAGACTAACTAGTGGGACCGTCTAGGGTCGGGAATCGCCCCTTTCCTCCCCATTCCACCGCAGCCAGCAGGCTTTCAGCTACCTTTACGCGTCTTCCTCTTCTGTTTCCGTCTCCCGCTCTTTATCTTTGTTTGCCTCGGTTACTTCCTCGTACTACAATGGCTTCCGATTGGATCGCTCGGAAAAAAGGCGTCTCTGTGGTGTATCCTGGGCGTGCCCAGCATATGGTGGATTGATCTTCAAGTAGACGGCGTGAGAAAAGGGTGAGTCCGGGCTACGTCACCAAAACACACAGAAGTACACAAACACTAAGGACCGACCTCAGATCGCTATCGAAACAACACCAGGCGCGCCTTCCGGGCCCGGGCTCCGTTATCGCCTCCTCATTCACGTCCCCCATCGACGCCGTATACCTGGCCGCCATATTCGACCCGGTCTTCACCGCTTCCTATCCGAACTCGCGGAAGGTCGAACACATTTCGCTCTTCCAGGCGATTCTACGTGCCTTTGCCGCTCCCCAACTGAGCCCGCCCCCGAAGGCGCGCTTGGTGGATCTCGCAACTCTTGTAAAGAAATTCCCCGGTCGACCCATCGTTACCTTCCCCGAGTGCACGACTACCAACGCCCGAGGCATCCTGCCCCCCAGTCCGTCGCTGCTGAGCGTGGCCCCAAAGACGAAGATCTTCCCGGTCAGTCTGCGATATACCCCGGCGGACGTGGTGACGCCACTCCCCGGAAGTTATTTGAGTTTCTTGTGGACGCTGCTTAGCAAGCCGACGCATGGAATCCGGGTGCGCATTGCGGAAGGGGTGGTGAGTGAAACCGGTGGGGAAGGTGCTCCTGCGACGCGGAAGTCGACTTATGACACCAACTACCTCGACACGCTGGACAAGGACAGTGCGTACGACTCTCTGGATACGGGAGAGGAGTTGACGCGGGGTGAGAAGGCTCTGCTGGACACTGTGGCGGATTCCCTGGCGCGCCTGGGGAGAGTGAAGCGGGTTGGATTAGGCGTTCAGGACAAGAATGATTTCGTTCGCATGTGGACGAAGACACGACGGACATGGTGATGAAATTGTATATTCCTAGGTGACATAATGGGGGGTTTCCCTTGAATTCAGTCTATACTAGCTTTGATATCATCAATAGTGGTCAGAAAAACGAAAGGAAAGCGGCGGAGAGATGCGCACTTATCAGTGAAGGAGACAGAGAGAGGTATTATTGACCAACCGGATGTCAGCACACTAATCAACAGATAAATGAAGTAGGCAACACAACAACTTAAATGTAGAAACAACCTCTTAGGGTTGCTTCATCACATGACCCCAACTGTGCCAACATTGCTGGATGAGAAATAAAAACCAACTCCTCTAAGAATAGTTCAAAATTGCTTACAAGCTATAGTGGTCTGGGCTATCAGTCCCACTCCAGAGAGACAAGCAAACAAAGGGCAATTTGGCCCCCACTCGAGATTGACAGCCGCACTAAATATAAGTAACATAAGCTGTGCTCTTTAAGGCTCTAAATTCTCTCTGCGACTTGGCTTCTCACGGACTCATCCTTACTTCGTGTCTCAGCCTCAGTCTAGTCTCAGGTAAGCACTAGCTACGCGACATTGATATTATGAAGAAAATATAGCAGCCACCATGGGCTTCATGCGTCGCAAACACAAAGCACAAGCAAACCAAGTAGAACCACACAATACACCATCAAGTGCCGACTCTCTCTATTCGATCTCTACGGCAGCATCCACCGTTCACTCTCTATCCACGGCCACAACACTCTATAGCGACGATTATACAACAACCAACACCCTCAGCCTTTCCGGGACGACCTTTGTTGACGACAGCAACGTATCCATAGTATCATCGAGCCAGGATGGGAGTCAAAGCTCCTTCTCAAGGAAACAGAAAGCGCGGCGCTCGCTCGCTAGATACCAGTCCTACGCGGACATCTCCGGTGTAGTTTCTCAAACTAAGGTTAAGGCAAGTGCGACGAAAATGAAGGCGCAGAGCTCGGTTCTGAACCTTGAGCATCAGATGCGGGAGTATGTCACGACTACAAGTGTGGATATGTATGGAACTATGCTGAGGAAGCTGGATGATGCTATTACTTCTATGGATGAGGGATTGTTTCGGGATAAGGAGGACCTGGGTATGCTCTTCTTCTATTGCTACTTACTGCTGCTACTTGGGCTTATATGGGTGCTCAGTCACGACATATGGCGATAAGGTCGTGTATACGAAGACCGGAACAGAGAAAGAGGTCAAACAGACATCAATAGGCCCGAGCTTCTTTTCCAAGCCCTACCTATACAACAACTCACGGCTACCGGCTAATCTTGCTCCGTTGCAAATGTACGCATCGCCCTTACACCTATTGAACAATGCATGTAGATTAAGTTTGGCATCATAGACCACCTCAAACATACGCCCTCGTCCGTCTCGCAGCTCAGTACTCTAGCTCAGCCTACAGAAAGCCCGCCGAACCAACATCCACCAGCAATCCCTACGTGAGCGCCAACATCCGCCAAGGCACAAAAGCAATGGTAATCAAGCCTCTTGCCTCAGACGACCTCCAAAGCATCGTCCTCGCCATCCGCGGAACCCAAAGCTTCCGCGACTGGGCTGTAAACATGAAAACCCTCCCAACCTCCCCACGAGGCTTCCTCGACGACCCCTACAATCTCTGCCACACAGGTTTCCTCGCCGCCGCGCAGAAAATGATCCCGCCCGTCGCGGCCTATCTCCGCGATCTGATCGCCGAAGATCCGAACCGAGCGTCCTATTCGCTTGTCCTAACGGGCCATTCCGCCGGCGGCGCAGTGGCCAGCCTGCTGTATTGTCACTTGCTCGCGACGAGTATACATGTGTCGTCGGAATTAAGGCACTTGGCTAGTTTCTTCGGCAGCATTCACTGCGTTACATTCGGCGCCCCGCCGGTATCTGTTAGACCCTTGTTCCCGAGGAAGTCGGCTGCGGCTGCGAACTCCATATACTTGGCATTTGTGAATGAGGGCGACCCCGTGCCTAGGGCTGAGAAACCCTACGTCACCTCGTTGCTAAACCTGTACATGTCGCCTGCGCCCTTCTCGTTCGGCACTAGCCGTGCATACCCCTTTATCACCAGGCAGAATAAACCGAATATTTGGAACATGCCGCCGGCTACTCTCTCCCCCGCGGGAAATGTAGTCCTCTTGAGGAAGCAGGTCCATGATCAACTCTCCGGTATGGACCCCAATTCAGCCGAGAAAGAAAACGAGATCGAAGCCTGCCTGGTTCCAAATGAGATTTTGAAGGAAGTCGTCTTCGGGGATCCAATAAAGCACATGATGGGGCTGTATCTAGATAGAATTGACCACCTTGCCCGCAGAGTTCAACAGCAACCACTCCCGGCACCACCACCACCACCACAACTCTATAACTAATGCATAATCAATACCAAAGTTGGACAAAGTTCGATATACATTAAACAATTATAGGAATTATAGGTATATATAACCCAAGTATCCTATTCCTTTCTATACATTCTTAAAAGCCCTCACTCACCTGAGTTGTCACTACCGACGATTTCTTAACCAAGTTTCATTTTATCTCTACTACGGAGCATGCGATGATCAGGCCTAATTTAGGAGAAGGGTAGTTTGAAGTATATACGTGATATCTCTCCCGCGTCCTTTTGAAGAAGGTGGTAGTGTTAACGTTAAGGAATTATCTCGAATAAAATTCACGATCCAGGTGGGTTGACCTCATCCCTAGACGATTCTCATCAGCTAGGTAGTAGCTATAATTTTTCCTAGTCGATATAGATGCCCAAAATAAGACAGTACCTTAATGGGTAGGGGTTTAGAATGACATAAGAATTGAATGGGGATACATAATATGTGTCTCAGAATTTGTTTCCAGATATGTTTCATTTGGCCCTGACTTTAGGGCGCTGTTAGCCAGGGCGAAGAGCCTGACACTGTCACTGCTATCTTCCGAGGCTAAGGAGGTCTATCAAAAACCCAAGAATCTGCCGGAGAAGTCCGAGAACCATCCGTCATACATACACTGGGAAACTTCTGCTGGAGGGATCCGTAATACCAACTTAGAACCCAACCGTTCGTCAAATTCATATCTGGCATCAAATGCGACGACAAATCGCTCCGGTGTTTCCTGTTGGAAAGTTTGCCTAGGAAGCTTTAGCACTTCCCTCAAATGATCAGCAGCAATCTCGGAACATCGAATTCTGTAGCGCGCATCATCAAGTTTGACTTCGCACTGTGTGTACAGTACACGAATATGGATGCCGTCATTTTCCTTAGGGAAAACCCTGTCTAGTCTAGGCTTAGTTAAAGAATAAGGGTAGTGAATATTTTTCAAGTCGATATTTTAGGTATCGGCGCGATATATTTGAGTAGTATCTCATTCTCGTTTGGTGCGGACACGTTTATTTCGATCGTCGTTCGCGACATTGCAGATATTGCCATAATTCGGTGCCTTGTTTGCCCCAAAGAACCTCCGAATGTAGACTGTGTTCAAGCTAGGCTATTTAAATATTATATCCTGTGACTTAACGATGTGGTGTTCGTTGGCGATGCCCTCAACCGGACCATAATGTTAACCGATAAAGTGACAAGGCTAGCTGGCTGACCCGTTGCAGATCAACAGGATATTCGACTGAGATTTGGCGCCCTTGAGCTTGAAAAGCTAAGTAAGTACTCGCCGCTATGAGACTAGGATAAACGGGGATCTAAACACTTCTTTATAAGGCCAACGGATGTACACTATGCAACCCGACGATAACAGTGTCGAAGATTTATATAAATTCAGAGAAGCCAGCGCAGGAGATGCTCACTTATGGGATGCGGCCCACCATCTTCACAGACATAGCTTCATACTCTTGGTGACAAGACGACTCCCATTTGTTCTGTGCTGAGCATATAAACTCTTCAGAATCAGTAGAGGCCAAAGGAAGACGGGTCTGTCAGATTGGGAATATGGCTACAGTGTTGATTTTGCAGACATGTATCGAATGCACATGGTATACCTCCCAGCTAAGTTGATCGACGTCGCTATCGAACTTCATTTTGATCTCCTCATTGGGGAAGGTATAACCGACGTCTTGGAATCCATCATTAGGAAATACGGTGCGGCTGTGTGAACTGAGCCGCGAGTATGCTTCGACGGGCTAACATCGAACAATGAACAGTCCAAGCAGTCCAAGGCCATGAGTATATGACGAAGTACTCTGGCAAAGCCAACGATCCTTTCGTTGCATCTAGCGAGTGGCTTCACAGTAATTATCTTCTTTTGAGAGAAATGACCCGACACGGGAAAACTGCCAGCGACTTGGAAGCGTTAAAGGCATGGGCCATACCAACGGGACCCTGGGAAGCTGATGACAGGGGAATGCAACCACTAGGCGCCACCTCGGGGCGAGACTCTGAAGAAAGGGCTCTGATCAAGGCTTGCTGGGGCCTTGGTTGGTGGTGCCTTTCTAGTGGGACCCATATGGCTACTTGCAATTGGGGATGACAACCGGCTGCGTGTCGACTTTTGGACTCTTTATGACATAGTACCTGAGTACCTTAGAGGCTGTATTCGCCGCTTCTAGCATATGCGGCTATCCTCATAGTTTTGATCGGCTTCATGATACAGGAGAAAGGGGGCAGATGAGCATCTTAGATTCCTCTGGCGGGCACTCAGTCACAATCACTTTCCAAGAAATCTATCATCTCGCATCGATATGTAGCCGTTACTGGATAATGAATCGGATAGAGATGGTAGATGCTCAGTTGATTGAGTGCCAAGATTGCAAACAAAAATAAAATTGTGGCTTAATATAGCGCGTCAGATGATCTGCTGCCTTGAGGCCAATCGGGTCTGATAGAAGCTACACCTATACCAATAGTCTTCAAGGTAAGTGGCACGAAAGAGTCCCTGCAAATATCACGAAAGAGTCTAAAGGAATAGAAAATTTGAAATATGATTAATAGATTGGTAAGGTATCAAGTCAATGAATGCTCCTAATAACAACATGAGATCAAAGGAAATGCTTTTCAATCCTTTTGGTTCGCTTATCCAAGCAAAAATAAAAACAAGAGAATAACCCAAGGTGTTTATACTACCCCATTCAAGCGGGAAAATAGTGACGGCATCCCGCACAATGACAAAATACATCTCACAGCCTGGCATTTACTCAAGAGCATCGGTGATACAGCCGTGGCTGGCATCCTTGACGGTCCTGTTGCAGCAGTTAGCAATCCATGTAAGATCCTAGTATCATTCGCGAAGATCCAAACATACCTAGCGTACTTGCCTAGGGTTCCTCTCATGGTCAAGCCAGTTTCAGGCAGCCTGCCAGCCTCCTTAGCGGCTTCCCACTCCTTGCGTCTCTCGACAAGAACCTCCTGGTCAACGTCGAGGTCGAGAATGCGCTTCTCGGCATCAATGGTGATAATATCGCCATCCTTGACAAGACCGATAGGCCCACCAACGGCAGCCTCAGGGACAATGTGTCCGATCAGGAAGCCGTGAGAACCACCCGAGAAACGTCCATCGGTGATCAGGGCAACCGACTGTCCGAGACCATAACCCATGAGAGCAGAGGAGGGCTTCAGCATTTCTATTCCACGTCCATTTGTTAGCTGCGTCAACCAGAGCTAAACCAAACTCTCGATACGTACCGGGCATACCAGGACCACCCTTGGGTCCGGTGTAGCGAATGACCACCACTGTCTTCTCCTCCTTCTTGATCTCACCGCGCTCCAGAGCAGCGATAAAGTCATCCTCGTCGTCGAAGACACGAGCCTTGCCCGTGAAAGAAGTACCCTCCTTACCAGTGATCTTACCAACACTGCCACCCGGAGCGAGGGATCCCTTGAGAATCTGAATGTGGCCGGTCTTCTTGATCGGGTTGGACAGAGGACGAATGATCTTCTGGTCGTCGGGGAAGTCGGGAACCTTCTCCAGGTTCTTGGCCAGTGTCTCACCGGTGACGGTGATACCAGAACCGTCGATAAGGCCTTCCTTAAGCAAGAACTTGAGCAGCGAGGGGGTACCTCCGATTCCGTGCATGTCGGCCATGACGTACTTGCCAGATGGCTTCAGATCAGCCAAGAAAGGAATACGGTCGGAGACCGACTGGAAGTCCTCAATATCAAGCTTGATGCCAACCGAATCGGCGATAGCAATCAGGTGCAGCACGGCGTTCGTCGAACCACCGGTGATGTTGACTACAACCATTGCGTTCTCGAAAGCCTGGCGGGTCATGATATCCCGGGGGCGGATGTCCTCCTTGAGCAGCTTCTTGATCGCCTCACCAGCAGCCAGACACTCAAGGTCCTTGGCGCGAGACTCGGCGGGGTTAGAGGAAGAGCCAGGGAGAGTCATACCCATGGTCTCGATGGCGGTGGCCATGGTGTTAGCCGTGTACATACCACCGCAGGCACCGCCACCAGGGCAGGCGTTACGGATAATGTCAAATCGTTGAGGTTCGCTGATATCTCCGCTCAAAAACTGTCCGTAAGCCTGGAAGGCGGAAACGATATCGATTTCAGCATTGTTTTGGGTAGCGGCACAGCCGGGCTTGATAGTGCCTCCGTACACCATGATACTCGGCCGGTTGACTCTTCCCATGGCCATCAAGACACCGGGCATGTTCTTGTCGCAACCAGGGATACTGATGTTGGCATCATACCACTGACCGCCCATAACAGTTTCAATAGAGTCGGCAATCAGATCGCGGCTCTGAAGAGAAAATCTCATACCCTTCGTACCCATACTGATTGCGTCACTGACACCGACGGTGTTGAACTGCATTCCGATCAAACCGGCCTTCTCCACACCTTGCTTGACACGGTGGTTAAGGTCGAGCAGATGCATGTTGCACGGATTACCGCTGTACCAAACGGACGAGATACCGACTTGGGCCTTGTCCATGTCCTTCTCGGTGAGACCGGTGGCGTACAGCATGGCCTGGGACGCACCCTGCGAGATGGGCTGGGTGACATGGCGGGAGACCTTGTTCAGAGCATTGTCGTCCTCGGAGGCAGAGGCCCTTTGCTTAGGGAGGGTGGTGGAGAGAGGACGACTAACAAAGGCAGGGAAATTAGCAACTCGCACTGGGAGAAAAGGGAAAAGAGTCATTGGCTTTGTTCTATCGCCTTACACATTGACGGCGGCGGACCGCTTGGAAAGACTCCGCAGCGCAGAAGGCATACGCCCCCGTGTTTGTGAGAGAAACATTATCGCGACCTGAGGGTATGGAGTCCGCAGGGATGACACACAATTGAGGCCGGGAACTCAATTGAAAAGAGAATAAGTAGCTTCTGGACTCTTCCCCTCTGCAGAAGAGAAGTGTGGAGCCGGTCACCGGGAGTGACGCCCGACCCTCCGCAGCGAAATCGGGGCGGCCGGAGTTGGCCTCAGGCTCCCCGAGGCCCAATCCCGTGCAATATTTTGTCAGCACTCGGGCCAATCACGGTCATCCCCTATGGATATTGAGGTACTAGGAGAACTACGTAGGATACAGTAGTACTTATACATACTGGAAAAGGTGCTCGTGAACGCTGGAATTGTCCTAATAATCAATTATTATACACTTAAAACTCCCTTGAACCATCTGAAACCTGCAATCGTTGTCTTCTACCACCCTTTGATCTTGTCATGAGTTTTTGTATATCCGTAAAGAAAAAAAAAAAAAAAAAAAAAAAAAAAAAGGTAAAAATCACTAGCAGAGCAACCAACTGGGAAAAGAAAAATAATAAGTCTAAGGGTATACCGTCTCTTTGAGCTAGCCAAAGCAAGCGAATGAAATAAAAGGGGGGGGGATGAATGTCAATAGGCGAAGAAGAAAAAAGAGAAAAGGAAATGATGGTTGAAACGAGAAAAGGGGGGAGAAAAAAGAAGTGCAAGGAAGAAAGTCCGTGAGAAAAACAGCTATGCATCAACCCCAGAACGCGTCACAGTATATCGTGGCAAAAGTAATATAAGGAGAAAAGAAGAAAAACAAAAGGGAAGAACAGTAGAATATAAATCAAGAGACCAGCTCTAGGGTACCTCTTTGTCACCTCTCTTCAACCCACCCGGCACGTCAATTGCTTTCTCAACCCATTCCATGGAGGCGATCTCATCCAGGGTTTTACGCTTGGTGTTCCGCTTTAGAAGGCCTTCAACACATTCGCGAGCTCCTTCCAAGTCCTTCCCCTTCTGAGGATCCCATTCGCCATCGCCGTCCGCATACCGGTACCAGGACCATTCACATCGCGCAATGCGGTGGGGGGTACGAGCACGAAGTTTCGCCGGGTCCCCTCGAGTACCCGGTAAAGCGTCGAATGGTAGCCGATTTTCCATCATAGCGTAGAGCAAGACGCCAAGGGCCCAACCATCTGTGGATCGCCCGTCGTAGGGCTGCCCCATCAAAATTTCTGGGGCTGCATAGTCCTCACTCCCACAACGGGTTTGGAGCAGCGGACTTTCCGGCGGCTGCGGAATGCGCCGGGATAGACCCAGGTCAGTAAGGGTCACGACCGCGCGATCGTATGTACGCCAATCCGAGATTTCCTCCATGGCAGCGTGAGGAAGGGTCACCAGGACATCTGTTATTGGTCCGTCTGGTAAGTAACGATGGTCAATGCAGTTCATGGTGGAGTCCCTTACTCTCAAGTTTAATGTCCCGATGGACAATGAAGTTGGCGTGCAGGTAGCGCACCGCGGCCACCAACTCGGAGAAAATCCGCCGAATGAGCTCTGGGCTCATCGGCCGCGGGCCCGAAGATGCGACATCAAAAAGGTCGCCTCCCGGACAATAGTCCAAAACCAACAGCGCGCGTTTTTCGTCACTTCCGAACGCTTTGAGTTGCACAAGCGAGGGGTGGTTGACCGATTTCAAAATTTCCACCTCCCGCTTGAGGGAAACTTCCAATCGCTCCTCGTCAGCGCCGCCCGCCGGACCATGCTCAATGACCTTCACCGCGACCAGCTTTTGCGTAGCGGCATTCACCCCCTGAAGGCTCGAGCCATAATCGGAATTGAAACCATCTCGCATCTCCATGCGCACTGCCAGGCACACCTGGCTGAAGGTTCCTTGCCCGAGCTGGCGGATTTTGCGATACTTGCGCGGCTGTTGGGACCGAACAGAACGCACTGAATAGATTTCATCCGAGCTGTCCATGGATTGCGGGGTGAGGATGACGGGTTCCGTGTCATCATCAAATGTACTGCGGCTGCTTCTCGGCGGGCTCGGAGGACGGACGGCCGGCAATGCGATTCCGCGGTGCACCGCCAAATGCTGCTCACGGTGCAAGTTGTTTGATTTGGAGTCGGTGCTCGACGATGACGTGATACCCTGAGACACAGCCGAACCCGACACCGCGATCGGGCGTGGCTTGATTGGGATAGCCTTCGCTGGGGGAACGTACTCACTCAGGCTGCGATTGCGGGCATGCTTGGGAGCCCCCTCGGGACGTGTTCTGCTGGGAGTGTCTGATTGCTTGTCCGCGCCCAGTTTCTCCGCCATGGCACGCTGTTTGCTGCGCGATCGACATTCCGACGGACCTAGCACTTGAGATGAGTCGCTCAGTCGCAAACTGAGGCTGGAACCATTCCGGGAGAGCAGTGACGGGGTGCGCGATAATGACTGCGAATTGCGACGTGGTAGCTTCCATGGCGAGGCCCCAGTGATCGGCGATGGCAAGGGAGTGATGTCTCCCATGGCCATTAGCTGTGGCGACGATAGGTAAGACGCCGGGGACAGGGAGCCTCCGCCGGACGGAGGCCGTTCGAGAAAGCCACGCAGACTTGAGGTCCGCCGAGGAAGGCTACTCGACGATATGCTGTGATGCATGAAAGAATCGGAATCCTTCGGGGGACTCAGCTGCATTGTGCTCGACAAGTCGGTCCGTATCTGCAGCGATGGGAGGGGCTGTGACGCCCCGGGGTGATGTTGGTGAGTTATGCCATCCTTTATATTCGTTAAGAATTCTCCGGTATATAATAGAGGCGGGGAATCAAGGTTCCCTGCTCCAGAGCTCACCGACGGAACTGAAGGAATTTCATTGTCACTCGAAACCGTTGGTGCAGATGCTTTGTGTAACACGGTAGGTTGTCTAGCAAACAATCCTGACCTATCGGTCGGTTCAGGCGAATCCGGAGAAATCATCGAACGATTCAATGTAGTTCACGAAGGCTCTAATTGCCGTGCTGTCGCGGCGCCAAAGTGGACCCAAAGCGCAGTTGTCACTCGAACTAGGCGGGTAACGGCTACCTAAAAGGTCCCTCGGGTTAAACTTTAAGTAGACCAAGCTGGACTTGGTATTAAAAACAAATGAGGCCCTCAGGCCTAGGAGCTCTATCAAAACCGGTGGTGAATGGTGAGGTGTGTGTTCTCAGTGCATCGGGGAAGGAGAGGAGGTGGCGAGGGAGGAGGAAGAAAGGGAGGTCAGAGGAGGAGATAAGATAATGTTTGAAAAGGGAAGGGGAAATTTGGGGGTGATTATTATTATTATTATTATTTTCTTTTTTTTTTTTTTTTTCAGTCGGGGAGAAAGAGGAGGCAAAACTAGGGTCGGGGACGGGCTGCTTGTTCTTTTCCCCAACTAAATAAATACTACCACATCCTCCCGGGGCAGCATCCATGCAAGCGTTAAGTTTCGCTGGTTTTGTTACTTCTCAATGACGCTACAGGAAAATTCCACGCGGGGTCAGCTGATGACCGTGCTGTTTTGGGAATAGTGACCATGAGGTTTTGAGAAACTCATTTATTTTATTTTTGTTTATTTAACCAGGATTAAACGCTACCCCGCATCCAGTGATGCCGTTGGCGGAAAGGCCGAAAATGAGGAACTATTGTTCGTTTCAATATCGAAGTCGTTGTTCGCTTGGGAGAATACCAACCGGAATTGTGGATGAAACCAGAACAGTAGCTTCATCCGGGTTAGTTTGGTCGGAGATCGTGGGAGAACACGGAGTACAGGGGGTTAATCGAAGCACACTGAAGTCAGTGGCTGGATTTTGATGGATCATGGCTGACAGGAGAGTTTTTGGCAGGATCCACTCTTCAAATCTTTGTCAATTGTTCCATAAAACGTCCATGGCAACTTCTTCTTGATTTTAGTGGTGGTGCCTTGCATTAATTCGCTCAAGTGCTTTGCGTTTAGACGTAAATAGCGGGACTAGCATTATCTATCCTTGCCTCTCAACAAAAAGCTCCAAACGCCGGTTTCCCAATCGGGTAAGCTGGACGCTGCGTAAAATCCCAAACGGGCAAATCGTCCTGATTCGGGATCGAAAGAGAAAAGATGGATTCGTTGAAACGGGCACATGATCCATGGATCGCAAGACGACCCAGTTCCAGTCCAGGCTAAGCTTGATTTAAGTAGGGCTAAACTAGATCAGGCCTCCCAAGTGGTTCCTCAGTAAAATAACAAACTAAAAACAACCCCAATCATCATATGGCCGGTTGGCGAGGACCAAACGTTCGCATTCCGGTTGTCGGATTGAAATGGACTGGATCTTCGGGTCAGACCGCATTGCCATGGTTTCAAATTTCCGACGCATTTTCGACGCGACGAGTCGTTATTTATCATCGCTCCAGTTGATTTGACGCACAGTGCACATCATCGGCCACACTACCTTAGCGTCTACGTTAGTTCACGCTGTGGGCAAAATTAATTCCGTGTATCGCACCCAGAATCTGATTGCTCTGAAATTGTGAAAGGGTTATCCTCGGTTACCAGCTTCAGCGGCGCAAAATGATCGACGACCAAGTCTACGTAAGCTGTTTGATACTGGGCAGCATTGCTTTTTAGCCCTTCCCTTCTATGATTCGTGGGAGGGAAGATTGGGAACAGGGATTCCTCGACGATCGCCAAGACAACCAGCAGTTGACCCAGCATTGTGGTCTTACTGGGAACGAATGGCTGGGAGCGTTTCTTGGCAAGCATGCCTCACACCCTTCTTCCGGTTGGTCACTCCATTCAATTTCCCGCCCCACAATTTTTGGCTGACTCAAGATTGAAGATCTGCATGACAAAAAAAAAAAAAGCTCTGCGGATGACGTGGAGAATAAAAAAGGGCTCAGTATATCATCAGACATGTCACTCAATCGTGGGAAACAAATATTTGTCGGTGATCTCGCAATTTTGCCTCAAGGTCCAACAGGATTCCCTTCGTTCCCTTCACAGTCCAGACCGCGTTAGTTCGCCCGATGTCTCATTTCCAGGTACTTATAGGTCCCACAGCTCATTGTGTTGCTAAGCAAAAGCTTCGATTGACTGGGTATCGGACCCAACTGACCCAAACTCAGGGTATCAGCCCTAACGGCGTTCATACCCATATTATCAGACGCTCCGCCGACGGTCGTGTATGACCATCCCGAACCACTAACCCATTAGACTGAGGCCGATCAGAAATTTTCGGTTCTGGCCGGGTCTCTATTTATGAACCCACAAGTTGGTACTATCCCTCGTCTACAGAAAAGCCGAGGATGAAAAGAACTTCCGAGACGTGGCCAAACTGATGCCGCATGCATATAGTAGTTGTTTTCTTAAGGGGGTCGCCGGAAGACATTATCATGTTCTTGAGAAAGAAACGGGAAACTTAACGTGGTTGTTATTGTTTCGATGCACTCACTCATTTCGCAGCAGGATTTCATTTATTTTTGTTTTGGGAGGGGGGAGTTGGGGGTTGTTTAGTGAGCATCTAATAATCTCGCTACAGGCCTATAACGCCTTCCATAACAACTGCATCCACGTGATTCCAGGACCGAGTCCTATGATGGAATATATAGACAGAGACAACACACTATACCTAAATGCCATACTTTATTAAATCTTGGCGTCCTTGGCGAAAGTCGGACATGGGTCAATCACGTACATGATCAAGGCGGCGATTCTCCAACGAGTTCCAAGGGACTCCCGTGTAGCCAGGCCTAGGAGGTCGTGATTGGTGCGCCGTCTAGTTGCTACGTTTAGCTTCTTTGTGTTCAACCGCAACACCTTACCCTAAGCTGTCATCTACTAGAATAAGGATTTCTTCCCACTTACGCTCTTCGCTCCACTTGGGTATACGTGGTTAACTAACACGCGAAGCCTATTGGGGTGTATGGTATGTGACATCTGCTAATTATTAGGAACCACACAAAGCGATCTGAAAAGGGTGCAGATGGCACTAACACCTCATAGAGCATGGCTGACAGTGTCCCATGAACGAGACCATGGAGAGCTAGTTTCATCCTTTCAAAGAATTTAATACTATGGGTAAGTCACTTGCCGAGAGGCTCGACGATGTTCCTGTTGGGCTTTCAGACGAATTCTCTCACCGAGATATTATCTACTTTGCTGAGGGGTAGTTGTTGTGGCTACGCGTCCAATACGCATCACGGTGTCTGCCTAAGATATGTATATGCGAGCGTGGTATGATTTTAGTGCAGCGGTGAAAGCGCTTGAATTGCGCACCGTGGCAGAGGAATATAAATTCTAAAGTAATCGAGGTGACGAACAAACCATTATTGGTGCAACTAGTCTATTTGATTACTTTAAGAATATCAACTTCCGTACCAGATATGTTACTGTCCCAATGAGTAAATCTGAGACTAAGGCTCCCCAGTGGAAAAAGGTGCCCCTAACAGGTCTGCTCCCACTGGCATCAAATAGCGCAGTAGCGCGCCAGTACAAGTCAGGAGGACCAGTCCCAATCACCCAGTGCGAGCACTAGCATACTGTAGAGGAAAGAACTCGTTCAATAGGCTGTACACTCAATGTGTCTGCAGAAACCCGATGATCAGTGCTCTGTAGATACCGCAACTTCTCTCATGCAAGGGCAGGATAGTAGGGGTATAACAGAGAAAGCATACCAGTCCTATGGAAGCGGGGTGGGTTTGGAATCTGTCACAAGTTGGATAGACACTTCATTCTACTAGTAGAACCTACACAACAAGCTTTCTTCCGCATATCAAGCATGGCTCTTGAAATTGACGGCCTCGAAGATATCGTCAGCCAATCGCACGGTAGCTCCTTTGGGGTGGCTAAGACTGCATCCTTTGTCGTATGTTATTCCTTTCTCAGTAGGCACACATTTCCTCGCATCCAGAGCCATAGTGTTGACATTTATGAGTTACTATCTTATATTATATACAATGCTGTCTATAACTTATACCTTTCGCCGCTGGCGCGGTTTCCCGGCCCCAAACTCTGGGCTATATCCGACATCCCACGACAGATAAGCATCGTGCGAGTCCGTGCACATCTAAGGATATTGGCTCTTCATAATCATTATGGCCCTGTCGTGCGAGTCGGCCCGCACGAGCTTTCGTTCAACAACCCGCAAGCCTTTCAGGATATCTACGGATTCCGTCGTAGAGAAAAGGAAACACATTTCCCAAAGGACCCAAAGCTCTATGCCACCCAATTGAGTGGAATGAGCACAGCCGTTGGCGGGTACACAGATAATGAAACCCATACTAGGCAGAGACGGTTGCTGCCCCATGCCTTCTCCGAGCGGTCTCTGCGAGAACAAGAGGGAACAATCGTTCATTACGTCGATCTCCTCATGCAGCGACTGCGAGAAAGAACGAACCTAGAGAGGACCCACAAAGCCGAAGTAGACTTAGCAAGATGGTTCAATTTTACTACTTTCGATATCATTGGGGATCTTATGTTTGCTGAACCATTCGACTGTTTGAAGAGCAATCAATTGCATCCATGGATCCACCTCATTTTCAGCTCTTTGAAGGCTTTCACGCTTCTAAATGTGATAAACCAATATACGCTGGTTAGAAAGTTTCAAGAAAATCTCTTACCGAAATCGCTTGTTCGGCAATTGCTAAGCCATCTTGACCTCTGTAAACAAAAAGCAGACCGCCGGCTTGAGGCTGGAACTTCTCGTCCGGACTTCATATCCGCCATTCTGAAGCATGGGCTCGGTGATGAAGAGGGCCGCTTCATTGAGGACCAGCCCATCATGAGCAGGTCCGAGATATACGCAAACTCGGCTTTGTAAGTCCCAATCTTCTCTACATTCCTGTCTTCATGACTGGCTGACATACTCAGCTTTACCATTGCAGGAAGCGAAACTACCGCGACGATGCTCGCGGGATGTGTCTACTATCTCTGCAAACATAGAGAATCAAGGGACAAGCTTTGCGACGAAATTCGCTCCGCATTCTCTAGCGACCAATAAATCAGATCGTCCAAGTGCACTCCTCTTGCATATCTAAATGCAGTCCTCGAAGAATCACTTCGGATGTATCCCCCGGTAGCCGCTGGCGATCCGCGCCTTGTCCCTCAGGGCGGATCTACCGTGGGCGGCCATGTTCTCCCAGAATATGTACATGCTTTCATGATATACGGCTCACTTGTCGTCCCGCGGCTAACATACCATAGACAACCGTTTACGCACATCGGTACTCAGCACATCATGCGGCCGAGAATTTTGCACTTCCGGAACAATTCATTCCTGAGCGATGGATGGGCAACGACTGTAGATTCGACTCGGACAAGAGAGATGCAGTGCAACCATTTAGTTTAGGTCCTAGAAACTGCTTGGGCAAGAAGTTAGTTCTCATCCTTTCCGCGTGTTGTGTTCGATGCGCTGACATCTGTAAAGTTTGGCGCACTTGGAGATGCGTTTGATTCTGTGCAAGCTGTTATTCAATTTCAACATAGAGCTTGCACCGGGCAGTGAGAATTGGATCGATCAGGAGGTGTTTATCATATGGAATAGGCCAGCGCTTAGTGTGCAGTTGACAGATAGATTTGCTTGACTAGCGGGAGGAAATATATACCTCTTACGGTAGAAGAGTACTAAGATACTGATGCCACGGCTTGATCGAAGTAGCCAATACCGTGAGATAAATATTCCGATAGCTGTAGTCCTGCTAGGAGTTGCTTCTTGCGCAGTTATGCGATTTTCCCTATTCGCTTCTACGTCCATATTCATAGCATTTGCTTTATATAGCCATTTAGTTGACCCTCCGTCAACAAAGACGGGTCCCGTAACTCAGTCGGTTAGAGTGCTGAGCTAATAACTCAGAAGTCGAGAGTTCGAGCCTCTCCGGGACCATCATTTTTGCTGGTGAATTTTTCGACTTCGCTCATATCAATTTCAACCTAAAGTTGTCCACAGCATGTCTAATTGCGATTGCTTAAACGGTGGTCTTCTTTTGTGCCTTCTTCTACTGCCCAATGTACATGGGTGCTAAGGCTGCATCCAGCTGTAGTGTAAATAGTCTTTATCCACCTCTTTTCCAAAACCCACAGTCACTACTTTTCTATACTCTTCTATATATATCTATCTACCCTATGCAAAGTCAACGCAAAAGAGGGCCTGAAGGTAAGGCACAGCTGGCTATCCTTGGAGATGTTCAGCGGAGCTAAGACTGTTATCCTTGCTTATATGAAATTATCGTCATAATACCAGGAACACTAGATATTGTAGAATATAGCACAGAACAAGTGTTACACGCTTCGAGATATTTCCATGCGTCCAGTAAAGATCTGCCGAACTTGGTCGCGGACCTAAGGTTCAACCTCCGGTAAGCTGAACATGAACTATTGTACCGTAAATCGACCAACATACACAAACTCACCCGAGAACTCGGCCTGCAGCTACCCCCGGCAAAAGCATTTTATAGATCCCCAGATCACCGACCACGCCTACCGTAGCCCGGAGAAACACACAAACCCTATCCCAACCCCGAAGCTCACCAATGCGCAAATTGGGCTCCACATGCCTTACATTGGAAATTAGGCCCTGGAGCCGATGCAGCCTAGATAACTATGGGAGCATTATGCTATCTAGCAGGTCGCGACGCGTTAGCCGTGGCTATTCTTGCCTATAGACAAGATGCGCCAGTGAAGAGCCACGAATCTAAACTGGGGGGCTTTATTGGTTGCTATACGATGGTGTTATGCTCCCTTGACCCGCCTGAAGCATAATCGCCGCTTGTCAGACTTTGCTAGTTATCATAGAACACCCACCCCCAATGAACACTAACTGGAGATATGAAAAAAATCACCACTTAGAGACAAAAGCGTAAAAGACAGGGAGACCTTTTAAGCTGAGCCGAGCCAAGCTACATAAAATGCTAGCTCTCATGGCCCCCCAAAACCCTATATAAACCCTCTCCGGAAACTCCATCCACAGAAAGCAACGTCACAAAAACCCCTCTCACAAAGCAATAACCTTAAAACCCATTCCAATCTCACCTCAAAATGTCAACCACCACAATCACAACCTGTCATGAAAACCTCTACTCCATCCCCATCAAAGACGCCGCCTGCGCAATGCCAATAGGAGGCAACAACCCCGCAATAAACGAGCTGCTGCTGCTCCGCCGCCTCCGCCGCCTCCTACAGTAACTGCTATTACTACTGTCTAGCGCAGGACCAGAGCGCGGGCGATCTGGCCGAATATCTCATCAAAGCGTCCAAGCCGGGAGATGTGTGGCGTAACACCAACGCTAAATGCGACGGCTACGCGCAGTGTTCTGAGCACTGAAGCTGGGACAGTTGTGGCTACTGTGTCGGAGACTGCGAGTGGGAGTAGGAGTTCTGTGGGTGCCAGCTCGACGTCGACTAGTGGTGGGGTTGTTGCTGGGTTGGTGATTTAGATGGGGCCGGGCCGGGAATGGGCTTTGTTTGGTGACGGGTGGAGGGCGGTTAGATTGGGTTATATCGTGTGGGTGGATTCGTATCTGATCTGTTGTTGGTGCTGCGACGAGTACAAGTTGGTGGGATGGTGCGGCGAAAGACTTGGTGGACTTGCGCATCATTGCTATACTTGTTGGGATCTTTGTGTGTTACTGTAAGTCTATGAATGTACTTCTTATATTATTAAGGATGTCCCATTGCTGCTTAGTACTATGATGAAAAGTATGCCATACAGTACACAGAATGTAGTAGGCTATGCATCCCACTTAATCGGCACTCCCTCGAAGAACGATCTCTTTCATCAATCCATCGAAGCCTTCCCCAATCCGCGCTAGTGGAGCTTCAATCCCGACAGGTGCCCAAACCTGCTTCTCGCCATTGATCCCCAGGCGAGCGAGGAACTCCATGCTTGTTGACTCTCCGTCCGAACTGGACGCTCTAAGTAGAGTCCGATCGCCTTTTCCAATTAGAGACACCTTTGTCCACCTATCCACAGGAAGACTGTAGTTAAGTGAGTATGGGTTGCCACCGCTAATCAAGGTAACATTGCTGATCGACCCATTCCCATTTAGGAGCATCGAGTCAGGCCCGGCAAACAGAGTACCGGGGGATTGTGAGGTGGGGTTCACCCAGAATGACAAAGTGTAGTCTCTCCCCTTGCTACCTAGAGGTGTCTCCACATAGCAGCCATTAGAAAACACAAGAGCAGAGCCTTGGACACAACATCCCCGTACAACGCCATGATATCCGTTTCCAGAATGTTCGACGATAGTCTTAGAGCCCTCGTCGAAGTTATAGTATAGAATTGTATCAGTTTTACTCCGTACCTGGCGATCCAGGTTCTGACCCGGAGTCACGGCGTGGATCTTATCGAATACTGCATCGTATTCTTCCTCGAGGAGGTCTCCGCCCCATTGCTTGTCAGCCAAGGCTGGAAGCGTATCCCTCCACGAATAATATGCCTCGAGAACAGTAGTGGAGTTTGGACCATAGTCATTCCACAACGCGGCAATGTGGCCAAGTACTTGTGGGTTGTCTCGGGGAGGATTGTTAGTGGCGTTCTTGGTATCAAAGATGTTAGGGGCAAACGCTCCGCCGGCAGGATTACCGTGGAACACACGAGTCTTGTTCAGCGTCGATGGGTAACTACTGGACCATTTGCCAACCACATAGAATCCATCATCAGAATTGAGTACGTTATAGCCGTTCTGAATGTAGTCGAAGTAAGGGTTATCTTCGAAGAATTCCCAATGCTGGATGGATATATCTGTTGATACATCGGCACCTTGGGAAGGGGTGAATGTGCCCCAGATTCTCGTGTACTTGTCGGACTCACTGGAGATATAATCACGCATTGTGTTGACGAAATCTGTATAGTCATTCACCAGACCTTTGTCGTATTCGTCTGCACCTATGTGGACTGTCTTACTGTGGAACCAAGGTAAGAAGGTCTTCCATATGGATTTCATCGTAGAGATGGTATCCGGGTGAGTGATGTTGAGCATACTGAGATCGGGAAGGGCTAGCTCAGGCCGCCATTGGGAAATGACGAGTGCATGGCCCGGGGCTTCGATCTCAGGGACAATAGTGACTCCTCGTAGGGCGCATTGCTGCTGGACATCGTCGAATTGTTCCCGGGTGTATGATTCATTCACACGTTTGTTGAGCCCAGCTACCGCAGGGTCGTCCGACCAGAGACGGAAAGCTGCATACAGATCCATTGACTCTTTAGTGGAATATCGATTTAGGTTGTTGTAGAGATTATCGCTGAGATGCACATGGAATAAGTTCTGCTTGAAGAAGGAGAGATACGCGCACATCTCAATCAGGAATTCAGGCGGGTAATAGTGGCGCCCAGCATCTAACTGAACAGGTTCCAGTTAATGCAAGCAACGTTACAGGTTGTTAGGTCTGGGCTCATACCATGACACCTCGATTAGCCCATCCAGGAGCATCTACTGCGGATCCTTGAGGAAGAGTGTGGCCATTGACGATCGCTGCTTGAATCAATGATCGAGATCCCCACCAAGTACCTAGGGGACTTGCTCCAGAAATTTTGACGCCGTTCTCGTCTATTTTCAGGGTGTATGCTTCTGAGGTAAATCTCCCAGCAACATCGTGGAATCCAGTTTCATTAGTAATTGTGAAGAAGATTGAATTGGCTGCAGCCGTGCTGCTAGACGTGAGTGGTATATCGATCCCTACGGAGGACTGAAGGTCCTTCTGGAATGTTTCGGCGAACTGTTGCAATGTGGGCGGTATTAGGGTTTGGCCATCCTGATCTACAGCGTTGACATAGCGTGCATCGACAATGATACTGGTAAGTTGATCCAGAGAATATGTGCCGTCCGTTCCGGTAAATGGTATCGTTGGTATAGTGACCAGTCGGCTCAACCCTGCGGGCTGTTAGAGGTTGGAGGCATTATAGACTCGTGGCCCATACCTTTAGCGCAAAGGGATAGGAAAAGACTTATGTTCACAAGCTGGCAGTAGAGCATGGTGTGGAGTAACATCGAGGGATATTCACCCACTAAAAAACACTAGCATGGCCTCTCCTGGGTATTTATGCCCCCGACCTGATAGATCTAGTTGCATCTGGGCCATGTAAACATGGTTCTGTCTGCCGCTGGCAACACCTCGCTTGGGATATTTTGGGAAAGAACAGGATTACAATTAGTCAACGGCGGCTACCAGGCCTAGTCCAGTGATCTTTGCGGCGAGTGATATTTTATTACGGAAGAATTAGTGGGGCGCTGTCATATCCTAGCTATCAATAGGCTGTTTCTAGTAAACATCCCTGCTTTGTTGGATCATACCTTTTCCATCTTCCCGAGTGATCCCCAGATTGCTGGCAGTCAAACCATGTTATTTGGCCTTGAACCCTGACTCTACACCGATTTCCTCTATAAATAATGGGATCGTGTTCATGGATATAGGTTTCAAGCTCTTATCTTATAAATTGCATGGGGAGCTTGGGTACCTCAACCCCGCACGAAACTAGCAAGGGGATGTTGACTGGAATACTAAAGTCACTGGCTGAACCCCCTGGAAAAATCGGATAAATCAGGGAAAGTCTGACTGTCATTCTGCTGATCACTAACATAATCGGTAAGCGAGTAGCCCCAGCCCTGAGTATGAGTGTATATTGTAAGGAAATCTAAAGGAGCTGTCTGTTACTCGGGCTGAAGTTGAAAATATTTGCCAAGCCCGATTGCTGTATCCCAAACCTCCCGAACCCTAACAAGATCTATCAACACGCCACTTCACTTCTGCATACTTCTCTAGGCCATTATGCGAACGTCCAAAGATACTCCCCTGCCAGCCCCTTGCCTCCTCTCACTCATTGTCCGGGAGTGTTGCGCGCATCATGCGCAGTATACAAGGAAATATATGTATGTGGCATGGTATCCTGTTAACCAATTAAGAGCTTAATACGTGAAGTTAATTTATCGTGAAGTTCGCGATTTCTCTCTCAACTTGAAAAATATATCTTATATGCTTGATCTGCTACAATATACCTTTGAACACACCGGCAGACAAGAGCCAGATAGATAGTATTCCCTTCAGAAAATTGGCCATTCACTATATATAATGTGAGGCGCGGTCCCCTGATTAAAAATACTGGCTTCCGGCAGCTTTTGGGTGAGTATAGGAAAATAGGATTTAATCTTGTTACAGAACTTGTTAAGCTAAGAGCTCTTAATAAACTGCGAGAACACGTACCTTCAAGTTCTTTGCAGTTTACCGTAATGATTCTGGACCAAGAGTCTATTCTGTATCTATCGACGAGGAAACGAATAAAACATGCATTAATATATACATTGTACGGCGCGTCTACTCGGTCAAGCAAAATATTGTCACCCAACTGTATACCCCACTATTATAATATTGAGACGAACCCATTTTACCATCCATTACCCGAAAACTTGCTTAGCAGTAGGTTGATTCTCGGGTCTGAAAGAGAGCATCGACCATCACATTGAAGAAACAGCGTTTCTCTCCACTGAACCAAATAGTGGCATCCCGCTACCTCGTCTCGGCTGCTGTACACTGTCCTCGAAGCGATCATCCCGTGATCAGAAGGGGTTCTTATTTATTGGCGTACCATCATTTAGTAAATCTAGATAATCGTGCTTCCCATTTGTCCTGGCAAAATACCAAGAGCATCAATATGCTCACAGGTCATGTCATCTTGCGTGGCAAGAAAGCCTTCAAATAACGGTCTCTGGGCAATAATTGACCAGATAGAGAAGACGAGTGTCCAGATGTCTGGTGGGAAGAATAGGGGTTTTCTGCATTCAAACCGAGCCTCGGGAGGACGAATAACTAGGGGAGCACGGGATTCATACTTGAGCTCTTGTGAGGGTGACAAGGCCTTGCTACAATCCTTGAGTAGTATTCTTGCTTCCTTAATGGTGAGATCTTTACTCGCTTTTCCGAGCAATATCGGTGATATGCCATGGGATGGCACGCCAGGCGGAAGTGGTGGTTTGCTATCTAGATGCGTTACCGGGTCCAGCTCTGGTTCTCCATAGCCCTCATATAACCTTTCAATTGAAAGCTGATCAAATTCGGGAGACCTTTTAAGAAGAGTATTACCTAGATGAAGGGTCCACTGTTTCATCTGGGGAGTGTGTCGGAGAAATGTCGAGAGCTAGTAAGATTCGATATAATGCTCATATCCCGTGGTCTTGGATCATCTGTGCAGGCTTTTAATGCAACATATTTCTTGAATCGTTCATCGCGAGCGAGCCACATAGTAGAATAGGAACCATGGCCGAGTTTGTGAAGTATTCGATAATGGCCATGAATCTGATCGTCGATTTTAATTAGGTGATTTCCTCCTCTGTGGTTTCCAAGCCTCTCCACTCCCTCCAAAGGCTCGTAAAATTGTTGGGCTTTAATGCCATCAGCGTGCCTTAATGAGGTGCAGAGAACGCATGGTGGAGTTGGTTGTGGTGAAGCAGTGGTTTTAGTCTCTTACTAGTAAGAATCGGGCTCGCTTGTGAGAATGATCTTTGCCAGAGACGGATGAATGTAGAAGAAAACATTTGTTTTATTATCGAAGATCCCTAATTTACAGAAAATATAAGAGAATACCGCACTGGTTGGAACTCAAACCTCTTAGCGCGAAATAGACCGTCATAAATAGAAGCCACAGTTCCCTGCCCTTCCTGGAAAACATTCACCTGGTCCGAAATGCTGTCTATGGTTGAGCATGTGTGATAGCATTGAGAGCATGCCACGCGAACGGAACAGAAGTCTTCATGATTCAAGGACGAGTCGAAAGTGGAGATAACGCGTGCTGCTTTAAATATCGAAATTGTCACCTGACCGCCTGGCTTAAAGCGGCGCTTGACAGTCTATTGTTGCCTGAGCTGTACCCGGCGATTTATCTCTTTATCCCCCCGTTGCTCAGTTAGAAGCCTAAGGGAGATCGAGGGAATTGCGTGTCTCGGAACTCGTTCAATGCAGTGCCGGCAGGCGAACCGGAAAACCCCAAGTCATTTGTTTTTGCATCAAGTCTTTCATTGTGAGCTCCTAGAGAATAAGATCACCAGACAGGACGAAATAAAACCTGCATTTCGCCATCGAGAACCCATAAACGCACAAGACCGCTATATGTACAGGAAAATTTAGACCCATTACCATGTCGGTCCCAACCATGGATAATGTAAATGCTTCGAGCGCCGGAGGGAAGAGATTCGAGGAAAAGTAAGAATCGTTCTAATACAGCGTGGACCAAAAAAAAAAAAATTAAATAACAACACCCTCCCGCTTTGCTGAAACAGACCCATAATGGACAATCATTTCGGACAACTGTTGGCGAATGGAGGTCGACTCGGTTTGTGTGCTAAAATACAACGGAACGGAACGGGTGGCATCTACAGCAAGGCTTTGCGCGCAACCTAGAATCAAGTTAGCAACAAACTTCCCATGAGACAGCGGATTCCACATACAGCCCAGCCTCCTGCGAGAGTAGCCACGATACCACCAGAGATCATCATAGGCTTGAGGCCTCTGGTACTCTTGAAAATCATACCACTGAGGGCGCCTGCAACGATGCTGTTGGTAGCATCGTGCTTTCCTCGCACAGCCCCAATTCCAGAATTCAAGCCGTTATATACCATAGCCACCACACCAGCGGAGTTTCCGAGGAAGGGGCCTCTCCGTGTGACGGCGTTCAACACACCGTTCAGACGAATCTTGGGGGGTGCTGTCGGGGGTACCTTTCTCATGCCTTCGGCAAGTCCCCATGCTCCTCCCAGAGTCAAACCAGTCAGGTACGTTGTTCCAGTTCCATAACACAGGTCGTCGGACCATCCGCGTGAGGGCAAAAGCGATCGCTCGCCAGGTGTTTGATCGAGGGCAGAATCTTCGAGGGTGATATAATCGAGAGTATCCTGGTTCAAACCAGACAAGGGGTGAAGAGAGGTGGGATCAGGGATAGCGACCTCTGAAAGGAACGACGTCGCATCTTGCGCGGTGGAAGGGTCGAACTCGGGTCCTTTGGACTGTTTGCGGCCGCTGAGAGAGTCCCAGAAAGACATTTTTGGCAAAGGGAATAATATTAAAATGAATACAGCGAAGAAGGTAATAAAACACGGGAGAAAATGAACAACGGTTGGTCTGCCACTCAGGCGCTGCTGGTCTCCGTCGCGAGGTCGCTTTTGGTCTGGAAATTCGAAAGGACCAGAACAAAAACTTCAACCCCGTGACGGGCCGAGTCACGAGTAGTCACGGGCAGTTCTCCGGTGTCGGGAAAAAGCTTTGACCGACGCTAACCGCATTTGGTGGACCCGCCTCGAAAATCCACGAAAAGTGATTCCCCGGCGCGGGGAGGCGGGCATCTGGATATCAAAATTTTTTTTTTATTTATATTTTTTATTAAATTAATCCTTGCTTACAGGATCTTCATTGCTCGGATCTTGCTGAGCAATGGATCCCCACGCAGGTTCTAGCGTCCAGAGTGACGCTGGATATCAGAAAATGGAAGCGATATCGCAAGATATACAACTCCTATCGGAGGGAACCCTCAAGGAGATCAGCAAAGGCCTATTGGTCAACTTTGTTCTGTCATGTGAAGACATTGAGTAAGATGGTGCAGTCCTTTTATGCAGTGTGCCTAACATATTCTAACCGGATTATAGTAAAGTGGACCGAGTATGGCGGAGCTTGTTGAAGACGTTTTCGACGGCTTCAACATCGAACAACCATACGACAGCTGCATGTAATGCTCTAAGCGCATTCCTTGACACCGCGCTTACTTCAAAATGTGAAGGAACGACTAAACTTGCTTGTTCCCACGAGACCTGGTCTTTGGTGTATGAAATCTACATGGCTCGGTACAAAGATTCCAGCCCCAAGGCGATGAAGCAAGTCTTAGAGTGCTTAGTTGGACTCTACATTAAGAATCCCCAGGAAACTGACAGAGATTCTATTCGGTTGAAGGTCGCCCACGCGACAATTCCAAGCATTATCCTGGGTGAACCCCGCTCACGACTTAAAGCGTCTTTCGTCTCTTTGGAGACCCTACTGCGCAAGAGCGCAATCTCACCCGATCAATTGATCTCCATGGTAGAAAGTTGGCTCTTGGAAAACCGTGAGAGATGGATATCTCTTCTTCAAGAAGATTGCAAAGCCCTGTTCATAGATGTACCTCGCTTCTTAGGAAGTGCTCCAAGCCCTGAGTCGAAGCAAACCGTGGCTGAGATCCTCTTGTTGAGATTACTAGCTCAAGCGAAAACACCTGAACTTGCTGCATCTTCGGGAGACTTGATGGCTGCATTCTTCAAGAAGGTCAAAAACTCTGGCGCATCTCAAGAGGATTCCCACAGTCTATCATCGGCCTGGGTGACTCCAGTTAGACATCTTGCGCTGCAAAACCTCGGCAACCTAGAGTTAATGTCGAATTATACCCTTCAGCCTTTGTTTAATATTGACCCTATTGGCTTCAGAACCTTCCTGGATAAGCTCCATCTGCAAAACTTGCTTGCAGGGGACATGAGTGAAGCGCCCTTGCCCGAGCTTACCCTTCTTTTCGCATCGCTACAGATGGCTAAGAAAATTGGTTTGGTTCATGATGATCGTAAGTCGACAGCATTCCTGAGCCTCGTGATATTCGGCTTACCATGCTCTTAGAATACATACCTAGAGCGGGCACCTCTAGCAATGAAGCCCAGGACGCACTTGTGTTAAAGAGCGAAGTGATTGGCCAATTTCTGTTCCATAGAGAACATAGCATTAAGATAGCAGCGCTTTCACTGCTAATCACGGCCCCTGCAACAACAAAGCCCGTTTCGTCAGCTACAATAAGATCCATTCTGAAAGGCCTGCCATCCATGCACTCCGAATCCGCAGACCCATATGCTAGAGGAGAGATCTTGAGTCTCATCCGTAGATTGATTCCTCGACTCAAAGGCGGCATTTTGAGTGAGCACGAAACCTTCACTGAGACAAAGATCCCACATAGCAGAAAGCACCAACCGAAGTTTGCTCGTGATGATTCCGAGACCCGTCAGTGCTTGAAGGAATACTTAGAGCTACTGAAAGATGATCTGCGGCCGACAGCTTCTTACCCACGCCACATTATGGCATTGAAAACATTAATCCACCTCCTCGAGTCCGGTCTTGACGCCCGATATGCCGGCCACATCGCAGCCAAACAGGCGGGCAATGTGACAAAATGGCGAGTTAACGTGGACGTGTTTGAGCCGAGCCTACTCAGATTGCTGGTGGATCTTTTACTTGATCCATATGAGGAAGTGCGAGCTACGTCCCTTACATTGCTCAATCTATTCCCACAAGAGGTCTTGCTGAGTGGCTATGCGAGACCTGTTGACAAAAAGCAAGACAAGCCGCAGCTTATAGACGCCTTGAATAGATCTGAACAGTTAGCAAGTAATACTAGCAGAGCTGACCACGCAGATACTGTCGCTCGCCTGTATCACATCTTCTTCACAGCAGCAGACGATAATAGCTCCAAAGCGACGGAAAATTGGTGGGAGACAAAACAAGGAGTTGTTGATACTATCTTGAAGAAACTGGAGGAGAAAGTATCGCTTGCCGGCGGTCTCTTCAACTCCTCTATGCGTGATGCACCCCTACACGGCTATGTCTCCGCTCTGAGGTAAACTACATCAGGTCAATTCAATGCGCTAAAGCTAACCCTTTGGCCAGATATATTATTCTGACGCCGGACTTCTATGCCTTGATTTCAACTTCACAGACAGGTTACGAGGCCTGGAGGGCTGTGCACGCAAGGATATTGTCTGTGTGTGATAGAATCTGGACTGAAGTGAAACCCGTGCTTTGCATTGATTCTCCAGAGGGTCACACCGATGAGCCCATCGAAGATCTTTCCGTTGGACCGAAGGATATTCTTTCTTATTCTTGGCGTGCACTTCGGGAGTCCAGGTAATGTCCGTCTCTACATATCTATCTTCCCAACTAACAGTACCAGTCTTCTGCTCTATGCAACACTCTCCAACAGAACTTATGGACCGAAAGGAGAATTAGGGATGACAAAGAGTGATTTTGAGACTATAGGAGTTGCAAGTTTCACACAGCTGGCTGAGCTTCGCCATAGAGGGGCATTCTCCACGGTGTCTCAAACATTCGCTACCTGTTGTTTGCGTTGCGGGCAGTCAAGTGACCCCGAGATTGCCAGCCTACCCCAACGATGGTATCAGGTGGGAACGCCAGAAGGCAACAGCCAGGTGAATGGAGAGCTAATTCGCTTGTATAGGAAGCCAGAAAGATCATATTCGAGACAGCATCCAAGCTAACACGTCGCTCTGCTGGACTTCCAGCACTGGCCACTGGAATTCTCTCGTCTAACCCCGGAGGGCCCCTCTTCCAAGAAGTCATAAACGAACTTCTAGAAATTTCTCATCTGCCTGTACAACAGGATGATAACACCCAGGACATGGAGCTGCCTCAAGTCCATGCTCTTAACTGTCTGAAGGATATCTTCACTAATACCAAACTTGGCGCTCATACCGAACCATTCATTATGCCCGCATTGAACTTGTCTGCTGAGCAGCTTGGATCTCCAATGTGAGTAACAGAGTTAATCTCGACGAAGGCTCATAAGTTGGAATGCTAACTCTTGTACAGCTGGAATCTGCGAAACTCCGGACTGATGCTCTTCCGAGCTTTGCTAACCCGTATGTGTCGCAAGGGCACAGGTCTCGGATTCGGCGGTAACTCAGGGTCAGAACCCGGCGGTAGAATCTCCTTCCAGAAATATCCGGGTCTTATTCAGCTGCTGTCGGACCTTCTGTCGTCATCAGATGCGAGGAACAACGCGGAGCTTGGTGACCATGCCATGGTTACCGAGCGAGTCTTCCCAGCGTTGGAACTCATTGCGGAGAAGATTCCGAATGTTTATGACACAGACGATGAGATGCTGCTAGGGCTAGTCCGGGAACAGCTCAAGAGCCCGGTGTGGGGCATCAGAGAACACGCAGCTCGTGTTTATGCATCACTGTTGAATCGCCCCGATATTCTGAGGAATATCCAGACGCTGCTCGATACTGACCATGATCTGAAATCGCAGGACTTCCTGCATGGAAAGGCCCTGTCTATTAAGTATGCCCTGCGCAGATTTGCGTCCGCGTCTCTCTCTTTCTGGAATGGTGAGTGTTGTCTTTGTGTACTACATGGTGGTTATATTGGCTCACATGGCTACAGAACATATCCACGAAGTCTCTGCATCTTTGCGACAGATTTTCGCGACGTTATTCCCCGTTGCCGAGTCTCCGTTTGTTGCGAACACTTTGCTAGAGATTCTAGGTGAATCGGTCGAGAAGAGTTTCGAGTCTGGAACCGAAGGTAAATTCAGCTATACCCAAAAATTGCATACTGGTGCTAAAAATATATGCAGAAAAAATGTCGATGACTCTCTGCTATACCTATGACTCGCAAGGCTTCCAGGACATCCTGGAGTACCTGTTTGACTCCTCCAACCCATTCTATAAGTCCTTGAGTACAACGCGTGCTTGTTCGATGCTCCGCAGATCTCTCTCATGGGTCGGAGTTCTGCAAATGTTTGTGACCGGCCAATTAGAGGAGCTGGAGCCATTCATTAGGGCTGTTTCAACGTCTGATCCCAATGCTGGTGTATGGCTACTAGAGCGGGCGCAGGATACACTTGGAGCAAAGGACAAGTATCGATCGACCTTGCTGCAACTGTATACTTCTATTATCCTAGCCGAATATCCCGAAGATTTGAAGGGACCGGCTATCTCGTATCTAGCGTCTATACTGGAAGACCTCCTGGACTTCCACCATGATAAGTTCAAGGATATCAACTTGCCATGGGACGCACTGGACCGACAAATCAACTCCAAACCCAATGGCGAAGTATGGAACAGAGACCGATCTGATGCCGGGATCCGTCTCCAAGGATGCCTTTTGGCTGCAAAGGCCGTCTCTAACGAGAGCCAAATCTCGGAGACGGATGTCCGCAGATGGGCCACGAAGCTCCGTTTCGCAATGCAAGAAGAGACAGTAAGTGGAACTAGCCACCCTAACCTCATTCAAGATAGGCGCTAACCAAAGGTAGGAGTTTACCACCCGAAATGCTGCAGTAACCTCCCTCACAGCATTTGGCCGCGTATTACGCAGCAACGGCAAAGCTCCGTTGGTGGAAAAGGTGTTCTTGGAGATCTACCTTATCCTCTTTGACATGTTGAGCGACGATGACGAGGACCTGCGTGATGTTGCTGCCGGAACCGCCTCCTGGGTCTTGTCGTATTCCTCCGTGGCCCCCTCCAAGGCTGTTGCCTTGTCTCCCTTGAACGCCAGTCAACTCCTTGCCGACTTCATGGTGGAAAACTACTCCGATTCTCAACTTCTCTCCACCAGGACAATCGGCTATATCACTGGGCAAGAGCCAAAGATCAGCGGCTCGGTTGAGCCCACAAAGCTCGCTACAGTCGAAGCCCAAATCGCGGAACTAAGGAAAGAGAGCACAATTCTCTTCGAAGAAGAACGACAGAATCTGTTCATCGAGGAGATCCGCGAAGTCGACATCTGGTCCGACCGACTCCTCAGCCTTCAAGAAAGCGCGTTCAACGAGCGTATCGTCCAGGAGACCTCGAAATGGGTTTCTGACGGCCTGTCATACGTGGCCGAAATCGTATCAGACGAGTCTGGAACAGACGGACTTGTGGGCTGGGCCTCGAAGCCAGAAACCTTCACCCTGGGCGTGAGACTGATCAGCCTCGCGGCTGTGCTGGTTTCAGAGGAGTTTACTGCTTCTAGATACCTCTCTGAAGACCAGAGTGCTCTCAAAGAGAAGCTTCAGAAACTACTTAGCAATGGGGAATCGGCGTTGCTGCATGAGAATTGGATTGCTAGAATTCGGGATGCATTGGGTATTCAGGTCTAGGATAGACAAAAGTTAGAGATGTGTTAAATACCAATTGTTTGTTTCATTTACGTTGGCCTCCTGTAGAGACTGATTCTGAACCTAAGAACTTGAACATTCATTCACTACAAGTAGATCACCGCACGTAGACACGTCACGCCCATACACACCCAAGTACCACACACTACAACCGCAACATTCTCACCTCACCTCAATAATCACCCACCCCAACACCACCCCTAAAACTCCAACACTCAAACAACATGTGAAGCAAGTCCATTCGCTCCTCTCCGCTCCCCTCAAAATCAAACCAGCTAACTAGAGCTCCACAAGAAACCCAAGAAGGAAAAAATGAACAACAACATCGTGATAGCCCTCGTAATCCTATCCCTCCTAGGCACAACCGGCGCCATCTACCTCTACACCTTCCGCTGGCGCGCTCAAGCCAGAACAGAACTCCTCCTTGCTCGAGCCGAATCCCGCAAAAGACAGACCTCGGCATCTCAGGCTCAGACTCAAACTCAAACTCAGGCTCAGGATCAGAGTCCCAAGGTCCGCGAGGTAGTCGTACGCGTAGCATCTCGAGCTCCGTCTCGAGACCCCTCCTCACGATCTACTCATCCACTTTTAACTCCACCCTCTCCTCCTCCAGCGTCAACAACATCAAGACAAGAAAAAAGAGGAAGAAGCAGATCATCTGATCATCAAGATCCCAATGCCAACCAACCCCAAGGACCACCCGATCCTCCGCCCCGAAACCAATCTACAATGTCCAAACGCCAACAAAAGAAAGACCGACGTCGACAACAACTCCAAAAGCAACAGCAAGAGCAAGAACAGCAGCAAGACACAACTACCGAATGGAACAACGCTGATGACCCTCTGCCTTTTGGCGATTGGGGGGATAACTCAGCAGCACAGGAGAACGGGAGCTCGAACCAAGCTGGGAGTACAGATTGGGGTGGGGCACAGGATCAGGCGAATGAGGCGCGGAATATGGGGCAGCAGGATGAGCAGGCGGGGACTGGGCTGGATAGTGCGTGGGGGGCGAGTGTGGAGGCTGTTGCAGGGAGCCCTTGGGGGGTTACGGGTGGACAGACTGATTGGGGGGCTGCGGGGGATGATGGGGGACAGCAGGGTGGGTGGCATGCTGATGATGCGATGGAGCATAAAGGTGAGCAGGAGAGAGAGACGGGGGCTCAGAAGTCCGAGTGGTGAATTGCTGGTTATTCTGTATGGGTTGTTTTATTGTCTGTAAAGGTGGCATGATTCTTTTTGATGACGGGGAAAATAGCTTAGTTGTGATGTTTGTTGTATGAGTATATGGAGCTGAGCGATGCAGTGATCTCTTAGCCAATGTGGCCCCTATCAATGGCTCTCTTCCTGCATCTTATCATCAAACCGGAGTAGCTCTAAGTAGACACCTGTAAAGTATAAGGATCAGTCACGGAACAATTAAACCCAGATATTCCACAAATGGTAGATCGGTTTACCAGCTACCCTCCACCGGACACTCATAGCTCTCAGCATGTCTTCACATAGGTGCTTTCCTGCAGTGTATTGCATATCATTCGTCTCGCGCGCCATCCAGGCTAGGTTGGAAGCACAACTATAGACACATTGAAGCATCAATGGCGAAACGCTCTCCAAGGCGATACGTGTAAGCCGCCCCGAAAGATCTTGAATAAGAGATACGACGCGTTCGCATGTATCCTTTGTCATTTGAAGACTTCGCCGTGTGCATTCATGGACACGCGGGGCTGCGTCGAGCTCCAGATATTCACCCGCTTCATTGAACATGTCGCAGGAGTGATGATTAGCGAGTTTAAACAGCGCGCTGGGGCGATTAGAGTCGACCTTTTTTCTTTTGGGAAAAGGACACGGACGGGGGTGTTACCTATAGCATATGCTAGCTACAATGCTTGTCTCCATTGATCCATTGAAGCCGTCTGCAGAGAGAAGTTCTAGAAGAGAAGATATTGTCTGACACAGGGCTTCAAAATCATCCAGGACATAGTTTAGCTCCAACGTTGTATCGTTGCAATGCCTAATCACGCGGCCAAGGAGATTTGACGCCTGTGCCAACCGTGCAAATGGGCTGACTGGATTAGTACTCTGTGAAGATAGAGAGACTCGTTCAGGGGTCATCATCTCCTAATAGAGTTACCGTTATTAATTGTAGAAAAATGGCCATAGTATAGGAAGACATATTTGGTAGACTTACGCCACTATCCCAGGCACTGTCATCCGCAGGTAGAAGCGTGTCCTTGGAAGGATCGTCAGTGCATAATGGTCGATAATCGGATCCAACTGTAATGTATCTGTGTAAACGTTAGGTACTGATAGAGTTATATGGCGTGCTCCCCTTATCCCGTCTACCTGTCAAGAATTACAATCATCCACCATACACGCTGCCTTTCTTCCCAGTCCACCCAGCCGCGCGGTTTGCCTATTAGCTGAGAGGCTAACTTGTTGTGTATACCAAGTGCAACTCCTTGCCTCGCACAGTTGCCAATGGTGCCGAATGCCGCGGGAAAAATGGCGTGGCCCATTTCATACACAGAAAGCAACACGCCAGCCTGAACAATACGTAAAGTGTAGAGCCCGCCCATCTCTAGTTCTCTGCTAAAGCGCTTTGCTGCGGTATAGAGCTGGGGCGTAACCCCGCAAACAAGCTTCATGCATAGTAAAAGCAAGGAAACATCCGCTTTCATGGCTCCCTGTGTTTGCTGGATGACCCGTTCTAGTCTAATCTTACTGATTATAGGCATCCAGACATGTACAGTCTCGAAGTAGTGGGAGATCGCACTGTCCATGTCCGCATGGGTTCCAAGAGCTGTAGATACGTCTTCTGGGATAGGAATGTCCTTGCCATGAGTGGTGGAGTTGAACGAGGACCAGAGATCAGAGTCAAGGTAGTAGGCCTGCGTGGACAGCTCTGAAGAATGGGGTGGGTCTGTATTGGGGTGAGCGCTGGGCATACCTGTTATGGAGGAAGCACCGCATAGTGTTGGATTCGACGAAGCCAGCACACGCGCTTCCAGCTGTTGGACTCGGCTACGCAACTCCCTGATTCCATCCGCAGGAGATAATTGTGAAGGATCGGAATAATCACAAATTCGCCCTGCCCTAGCAATAAAAATAAGTTTATTTGGGTAGTCTTCAAAGAGAAAGTGTTAGGATAGACGAACTTAAGACATGAACTGCATCTAGGAAGGCTCTTGTTGCATCGTCGCTTGTTTTTCTTGCACATCAAACAAGCGTGGGGGGCCATGTCCGTGCCCCATTCATTGGTCACTTCCATGTCCCTAGAAATTACAATGCGTGAGGCTGACAGACATGCAGGGAGGATACGGTGGCCGCACGATGGAAGCCTAAGGATCTTGGCGGTGATAAGACCCTTTATCTCCGGCCCTTTGCGGCCGCATCCCCAGCACTTGCGGCCGCAAAAGCCCTCACTGTCCATGCAAGATAACATTGGCCAAAGACTATAAATATGGGCTCTTTCCTCCACGATGTCGACGAAATGTTCTCACCGTCCGATTCAATTTCAAACATCATCAGTCTACTTCTAGCCATTTTCTGATTTCACAATGACACGAGTTTGGTTTATCACCGGATGCTCTCGTGGCCTCGGTCTCGCCATCGCAGAAACTGCACTCAATGCCGGGGAATTCGTCATTGCCACAGCCCGAAAGCCTGAACAGCTCGCAGGCCTAACGGAGAAATATGGTAGCGAGAGAGTGCTGACCCTTGCACTCGACGTCAGCAACAACAACCAAGTGATCGAAGCCGTCAAAACGGGCCATGAAAGGTTTGGCCGTATCGACGTCGTCGTCAACAATGCCGGATACGCCAACACCATCGCTGTCGAGGACATTGACATCAATGACTTCCGAGCGCAAGTCGATGCAAACCTCTTCGGAGTGGTCTATGTCTCGAAGGCGGTTCTACCCATCCTCCGTCAGCAACAGTCCGGTCACATATTCCAGGTTTCCTCGGTTGGTGGACGGCTCGGGGTGCCAGGCCTCTCGGCCTATCAATGTTCGAAATGGGCGGTTGGAGGATTCTCCACGGTGCTCGCACAGGAAGTGGCTCCCCTCGGTATCAAGATTACTGTTCTTGAGCCTGGTGGTATGAAGACGGATTGGGCTGGGTCATCGATGAAGATTTCACCCGTGAGCAAACCGTACGAAAGTACCGTGGGCCCGATGGCCGAAATGCGTCGGAAGAATCTGGGGACTGAACCATCCATCCCGAGCAAGGTCGCAGATATTGTTCTTCAGCTGTCAAATGAGGCAGAGCCTCCACTACGACTTTTGATCGGACCTGATGCTATGGAATATGCAGGGAAGGCGGCCGAAGCTCTCGCTAAATCCGACGCAGACTGGCGCGCTTTGAGCCTGTCTTCAACGTAGTATTGTCTTGTTACATTCCATTTTTCACTACATAGCTCTCTTGGTATAGAATCTTGCAGAGTGCGCTCATTGGCATGTTCATCTAGGTGGTTAGCAGGGGTGTCTGACAGTCGTATACGAAAAATTGACTACCATCATACTACAATGAACGGAAATTGATATGTAAATAGGGCAATGTACTAATACGGTATATGCACGTTTATAACGAATTTAAATCACACGTAATGTAACCCAAGTAAGTATTTAATAGTAGTGTTGCATACTTCATACTAGGTTTGTCCTTCAAGCTAACAACCAGCTTGTTCAGAGCGCTATTCTTCCCTCTCATGTCTGTTAACAGTAGTTGAAGACTTTCGTTCCTTGTAGGATCCTGTCATTCCTCCTTATGGTGTAGCCTAAAGTCACATTATTTTCTCATACCCTGCAATGTAACCTGTATTCCATATTCATGGCGTTGAGCGTGCTAATAAAGGTTGGAAACATCAGTAAGATTTTTACGGCCTTCCGTGAAGGCTAAGTGTGGAGGGAGCTTGACAATTTCCCTCCTTGCGAGTTTGTCTTCATCATAAAACAGCTGCTTCTCGACTATATTAAACATTAATGAATGCTCTGAAAAGATTTGTTACACGAGCCAGATGTTACTTACCCCCTGATATGCTCATTTCCACATGAGCTAATTTCATCCCAACCTTCTCATCAAAAGTATAACACTTTTTGGAGTCTTGATCCAAAGAGTGGGGATTGGAAAATAAAGCTCAAATTTGGTGATCCGCTGCTTGCTCAAGTTGTTTCCGCGGTTTTGTTTACCATGACTTGGGTATCCTGGCCAACCTTGTTGGACTTTTCCAATCTAATCAACCGCGCAAGATGATCCTTCTCAAGCTTGGTCAGTTCTTGGCGCCTTTCTGAAGCCATATTGTTTACCGTTCCATTTGCATGAGAATCAAGAGAAGCTGCAAGTGATAGAAATGAATCGAAGAGGTTTCACCTTTGGACAGACACATATATGCGATACTCAAAAGAAAGACCATCCTTAGCTTAAAAAGACAAATCCCTTGGAAACTCAACAGGACCTAGACGTCTCTCAGGATCGTTGTCTAAGAGTATCAGGCGGCATATATGCCATACTATAAAGCTCTTTCACCACTAGATCTTAGTGATTCTGGGAGTATGTAACAACAACTATTGCAAGGCTGGCAGCAAATTCACGCGTGACTAGGTACACTCTTCATAGTATAGGCAAAACTCATTCATAATATCATTTGGCTTTGTAGACGCTGCCGCCCTTTTAATCAATCATACCTAACAAAAGGCCACGGTGCTAAGACGGTTTCATGAACTCCTGGATCCATTAGAATACCGAAACACCTTTGAAGTTGTCAAACTCGTTTCATCTTCTGCGAATCACCTATTTTTTACGTCGTACAGGCTATATTCTTCGAAGTAGCCCTTCTCGTATTCGGTAGTGTTCCGGATTCTATGCAGCGATGTTAGCATAACATCAGGTGGCCGCCAGTTAAATCAGATCTTCGACTTGAACGCCAAGGGTACAGCCAACGAAAGAAAGACCGCGAATACAATTTCATATTGACTGATTGGTACCCAGCATACCACCCATGTCACCGTAGGCATGGATATCTCGTTAAAGAGAGAGTCTCACAAAGGCGGACTGTGTACCTCCATCCCTATAAGCCCATTGGATGGGTCAGGGCAACGGATATTTCATTGTTGGCATCAGGGCTCCGGTCGTTGTTAACCCACTCATCCTTATGCAGCATTCACCTGTGTTTCGCAACTTCACTGCGGATTCTTGTGTCTCGATGTCAGCACGGTCGTGCCCCTGAAGGCCGTCCGCAAACCTCAGTCACGCTCCCCAGAATGACTTTGAGGATATGGTTGCGGAAGCAGAAGGTCTTTTATCTGATTGTCGGTGTTATTTGTGTTGCAGTGCTACTCTTCAGTGCTGGCTCTCGACGCGTCATTGGATCTATATTCCTTGGGGATTTGGTAAGTCCTTGTCGTAATTTCTTGAAATGAGATCTTGCTAATCCACCATTACGCACAGCGTCCCAACATCCTAACACCCATACCTCCGACGGACACCCAGTCACCCAGCTAACACAGGATGCCAACAGGCAGTGCGGGGAATATGACAAGGATCGCTCCAAATCCTTCCGCGAAACGGTCGCCAAATACCGAAAGCCCGATATGGCCGACATCCACCCCCAGGCTTCGAGGGCTGGTACAAATTCGCACGGGAGCGAAAGATCCACAACATCGATGATTTCGGACAAATACTAGATGACATGCGGCCATTCTGGGCGACTGATTCCTCAATTCTACGTCAGATGGCCGCTAGTTTATCATATAACGTGGATAGAATGGGAGGCATACATATCCGCGGCCAGGTCATTGCAAAATTATCGCATGCGAGCTGGCGGGTAGAGGCTATGGCTGCTTCGATTTCCAAGTTTGTCTAGTACGTGCCGGATATGGATATTGCCGTGAATGTGTAGGATTAGCCGCGGATTGTTGTCGGTTTTGATGAGCTCCAGAACCGGCTACAGGTAGAGCTGTGGATGCGGGAGATGCCGTATGATGATAGGCTACTTCACAAAACACAAATTTCATCTGCTTAATCTGACAGAGGCGCGAGACGATTGGGATGAACAAGTGGAGCCCCAGTGGTTCTCTTCCCCTGGTCACCAATTTATGGGGGTCGTGAAAACCGCTTGTCCTCCTGAGTCCCCTGCCCGGGCTACAAACATGACCATCGGAGACGCAGACCAATTATACAAGACATATATTAAGGGCTTTGTTCGCAACTTCAACCTATCCACAGACCTGTGCACGGTGGGTCCCGCAATAAAAGACACCAACGCGGCCTTCTCTTCGCCGCATCATCTCCCACTATCTCCCAAAAACTCCTCCCAGTATTCAGCGAATGCAAAACAAGCGTCAACAACGACATCCTCTTCCCAGCTGATATGTACACCATGAAAGACTCCCGCTACGACTACGACCCCCACTCCGACCTGCGATGGCGAAACAAAGCCGACACCCTCGTCTGGCGCGGCGTTCCCTCTGGCGGCGTCGTCACAGCAGATAACTGGCAAACGCCTGCACCGCCAACGACTCGTCCTCCTGACCAACGCAACCCTAAACTACGAGAAAACCTCAATCCTCTCCAAGAACGCCCAAGACACGTACAAACCAACAATCCACTTCAACGCCTCCAGCTTCGCCCACCACCACTTCAACTTCGGATTCACAGAATTTTGGCCCTGCGAACCCAGCCACTGCCCCTTCTACAACGGCGTATTGGGCTTGAAACCACCCATCTCCCTAACTGAGCAGCTCAAATCTAAATACCTAGTTGACGTAGACGGACACAGCTTCTCCGGGCGGTGACGTGCGTTCCATTTCAGTCGCTCGCTAGGTATCTAGGCTACGATCTTCCGAGAATGGCATGACTCGCGGCTATTTGCGTGCAGACATGTTGTGCCGTTGGATAACCGTGTGCCGTTGGATAACTGGTACGATGATCTATACTCACTGATGGCGTATTTTATTGGGACGGGTAAATTGTCAGAGAAGAATGAGCAGGAGGGGTATATGCCCAGTCATGACTTTGAGGCGAGGATGATTGCGTCGCAGAGTCGTGATAGGGCGAAGAAGGTGCTTCGTGATGAAGATATTGAGGTGTACATGCTACTTTTGTTGCTGGAGTATGGGTGGGTTCTTGATGATAATCGAGATACTATTGAATATATGGGGGATGGGGGTGAGTTGGATCGGTTTGTTTTGCATTACTAGGTTGGGTGGGTTTACTTGTGGATTCTATTCTGTCCCTGGGATTATTAGCAGGAAATGCAGGGAGGAGAATATGGAATGAAGCTGACAGTTCGTTTCACCAAGTAAAGCACCAAGCCAGTTGTAACGCTCACCGAATACGTTACGGTCTTGGGCTATTACAAAACGCAGGGGTTCGTGAAGGTCGACTGGAGGTCCGAGATATACGGAGTATACGATATTTGCGAGCTATGCGAGATTAGCGAACGCGTACCTGACTCCGTTTGATAGGCAATTAAGCTATACAAGCTTTGAAGCTAAGTATCATGGAAAAGACTTACCGACTGCTATTATCCCGATGATTAATTTGTTGACTCCAGATTATGAGTAAAAATGATTCAAAGTCCATTATTTAGTCAGGCTTATGAATCTACAAAATCAGCAATGGAGGGCCGACTATATAATCCTTTCGTTGTCGGACCGAAGAGCAGAAAAACAGCAACAAAAGTATCGAATACAATCATCTACTCTCAAAAGCAATCGTCCTCTCTTAACAACAGTTATCTGCTCCAAGTTTGCAACCACCACGACAAACAAGCAAAATGCCTTCCACCACTATAGCCATTTACGGAGCGACCGGCGAAACCGGCCGCTCCATTATTGACGGCCTATTGGAGTCCTCCACCGAATTCGTAAGTCCAATCAATCAGTCCACTATCCCAAATGACTCAGCCAACCTTGCAACAAGACCATCACGGCCCTCAGCAGTTCCTCTTCGATCGTCAGGCCGGAGAATCAGAAGCTCAGGGAGCGGGGCATCACCGTTGTCGCCTGCGACGTCCACGGTCCGCTGGACAACCTAGTCCAACTCCTCAAGGACATGGACGTGGTAATCTGCTCCTTCAGCTACCTCGGTATCGAAGACCAGAGACCCTTAGCCAAGGCCTCTAGACACACCATCAGGAAGGTTGTCCCGCGTCGAGCTTTGAGTCCGAATAGACATGGTAGACTGACGACTTTTGTCCCTTTCACTGACCCCCGCAGAGAGTAAGATCGGTGTTTCCAGGGAGTTGTAATTCCCATTCGGAGAGAAAGTTCCCCGCCGATTAAGAGCGCCTGATGCTCGCTTCAACTTGGTATAGAAGGTCCAGAAAGATGCCAGACAGGAGACTATAAAGGCTGTCCTCGCGATTAGATCATACTTCACTGGCCGTTTCATAGGTGTATCACTCACCGACGCAGATCTCAACCGCATTCCACATGACAAGCCATGCCGGATTTAGGATACCCGTGCCCGAGACGCTGAGCAACAGCCGCACCAACGCAATGATGATAATGAACGCCGTCAGAAAGCTAACCCCGATTAACGCGACTTTCTTAGTTAAATTTATCTGAACCTTCCACATGACGTTCCCCGAGAGAATAATAACTGGCATGGCATAGTTTAGTCAACATATGTCTAAGTAGAAGAATACCAGATCTTCTAGAAACAAGGAAGCACGTACTGGCTGCATCTGACACGATGTCCATGGTGGTAGCTACCTTCAGACTAACGCGTTCGTACCAGATAGAATGTGCACTTGTGCAGCGCTCTGATGATCTCTGATTAGTAGCCCAAGCTGCACACATGTGCTGCGAGATATGGGAACCGACCAATACTGTTCTCCAGCGAAGCCATTTCACACTCATAGTCCAAGATGCCCAGTGTCCCCCCATAGCAGGCGATGACAAAGACAAGAACCCCCCACCAGAGGACCCGTTGCGTGCGATAGCGATTCCCCAGCTTCCGGAAGAAGAATATGAAGGACAATTTGATGAGCCATAAGCTGGTGTAAGAAAGGAGGTAGCTGGCAAGCTGGCCTCGAAGGTACCTCTTCATGATCCAACCAATATTAGGTGGCATATGTGAAAGATCAATAGGGCCTTCGCTAAGCGCAAGCACTTGGAACAATTGTTTGTAGACAATAGACCAGACAGTCCCATTGCTTAGGGCCAGAAGCCAAGCCGCTAGAATCAGGACATCGTTGGTGTGCCACTGGCGATCAATGCGGTATTGGAGCACGAGTCGGATGAGGACAAAGAAGAAGGTGATAGTCTGACAGATCCAGAGAACGGTCTAAAAGTGTGGTTAGCTGGGTATGCGGCCGTGAAGCGACATAATGAAGAGACACACCATAAATGTGACCTCGTTTACATAGTTATCCGACATTGTGTTAATCTCTGGGTGATACGTGAAGACTATACTACACTTCTAATATCAATAGAACGGAGGGGGAGACGAGGGCCCCGAATATACTCCGTAAGCAACATATTCCCACTCTGCCCCTCTGGTCATCAATTCTAATTCATCCAGTAAGGGGTGTATGAGGGTTACAGCTGTATATAACTTAGGTATGTACTGTATGTATGATCCGTATCGCCTCTTTTGAAAATTACAAAAAATCTCCCGATGTGTAATATCAGGCTGAAATTAGCTGTAGGCAACCCACCACCCCCCCAAATGCACCCCTTTGCTTGTAAAGCCAGATGCGAGTCAGCTTACTTAGTTCCCCTTCCTAGTGAAGGAACAAGGCAGATTTCTTTTGTTCGTTGTATGTTGCTCCCATCTCGCCAGAACCACTTTGATACTCAACCCCCTTTCTATCGTCGTGCCAGCTTCAGCTCAAGGCCATAATGTCTCTCAATCCGATCTCGTCAATTGCCCTTCAAACCGCCGTGGTGGTGACTACAATCGGATTTACCCCAGCTCGGTCGAGTTTGCGGCCTGGTGCCCTGGTCCTCGTCGGTCTCTGTACCGGCCACTGTCTCTCAACGGCACTTCCGTGCTTCATTCGCACACCCTGGGCCAGCCTCGCAGGCGGCTACTCGGTGATGCTCTTGTTCCATTATGTTGATATCGCTTTGCTGACAGGATGGGAATTCCCGTCTGGCAAGCATCCCAACACTAACCCCGTTAACTCGTTATCACGAGGGGATTCCTGGGTCGATCGATTGCGTTTTGGCATCTGGGCGTCCTTCAACGCGCGATGCATTGGGACCTCCGAGCAAGTGCGCAACGTCCCGGCGTCTCGCGACCAGGACCGAGCTGCATTCCTTTGTCGAACCGCTGGGTTCATACTCCTCAGCTACGTCGGTCTTGATATCCTTGGGTCGATGGGGGATCCAGAGTTGGGGTCACGCTTTCTAGTCGCATCTCGGGTGCCTTTCATTCGACGCCTACCTGAGATTACTGCGGAAGAGATAGTAATTCGGGTGTTTTCCACTATCGCGGCTGGGATCGGCCTTTTATGCAGCCAGGGTGGTTTTTATCATCTGTTTGCATTTACTAGTGTGCTTTTAAGAGTCAATGAGCCGCGAGATTGGCCTCCCTTCTACGGATCGCTATCGGATGCGTATAGTCTGCGAAGGCTATGGGGGTAATTTTCTTCACCTTGTGAGAATGGTCATGACAAAAAATAAACTAACCCGACCTCTAGTCATGTCTGGCACCAGTCCAATACTCACAAATTCCGCGCCATTGCCCGGTTTATTGTCCAGGATATTTTTCGCCTGCCCATGCGGAAATCCGCGTCTCAATATGCAAAGGTCATGATGGTCTTTGCGGCCTCGGCCTTCATGCACCTTCTCATTGATATATCGGCGGGGCTATCAATCTATAGCTCCGGGGCCGTGCAATTCTTCTGCACTCAAGCACTCGGCGTCTTTGTGGAAGACCTGGTAGTTAATGCTTATTGTGCTTTGCGAGGTGTTCCCCGTAATCGAGCGGCGTCACGGGTAGAACGCGTCATTGGATTCCTCTGGGTGGGAAGTTTCCAAGCCTGGTCGCTGCCTGCGTATCTGTATCCAATGTTGTATCGAACTAACATGGGTCTCGACGATTCTGTGGCTCCAGTGAGCATCATTGGACTGCTGCGGTCATTAATCGCTGTTGCTTAACCGACCCTGCCGTTCCCTGGGAAGGTTAATCCACCAATGCGGAGCACTTTGCATGTAAAATATCTATAAAACCCTATTTTAATCTATTCGTGGTAAGACTCAGTTCGAGTAGCTAATGGGACGTTCTTAGGGCTATTATCGGGTAGTTGTTTGGACTCTAATTATGCGCATCGCGCGGTAATTAGCCCAGTGTAGTTAAGATCGTATTGCTCGTTTTGCAAAGTTACAATGTTGAATCAATAGGCTCCTGAACCAAGTTTCACCAGATGATGCCAATTCATCCATGCTCACAGCAGCCCCTTACCTGCATGTCACATTCTCCTCGAGGTGAAGTACATTGCCAGCGTCTGCAACATACATAATCAAGGCAGATCCCCTCTCAAGGTTACAGCCTTGCGCCCGAAGCAGTGCATGGTTCGTGTCACAATTGAACCATAGGGTGTAATCTGTCAGGCGGGGACCCTTGCCAGGAATATTCTAAAATTGTGTCTGCTTTCCCGTTAGGCATTTGTGCCCTGACATCTAACACTAATTGTGAGCTTCCAGATCGCGTTCAGCTTTGCCTTTTACTCATTTGTAGTGTGCCGGTGATCAGCTCCCTGGATACATTGCGACCCAGACTGTGTATCCCTACAATGTCCGTCCAGACAGCAAAATCACCTATGGTGCAAGCGCCTGAACGTATCGCTGTTGGAACAGATGACACCATAGGACCGGCCATCGTACCGCCAGGAAAATGGCGGTTGGCCATTATCACGGTGTCTTTGTGCTGTGGAACCTTTCTAGTCGCGCTTGATACTACAATTATCAGCGTCGCCGTGCCCAGTATCTCCACAACGTTCCAGGCATTTGACGATGTAGGCTGGTATGGATCCGCCTATCTTCTCACTGTGACGGCCTTCCAACCAGCCTTTGGCAACGTCTTTCAGCTGTTCAATGCGAGAACAACATACGTTGTCGTCGCGATTCTATTTGAAGGTAGGTTTCGTAAACACTGTTTCTCGTATACAATTCGACTGACTGAAGAAGTGGGATCTGTGTTATGCGCTTCCAGTCCTAGTTCCACAGCCTTCATCTGCGGTCGAGCGATTACGGGCGTTGGCGCGGCTGGATTATATCAGGGTGCGCTCAGTATCGTTGGGCTCACCGTGCCGTTGGAACAACGACCCATGTACCTGGGGATCGTTCTGAGCGTGTTTGGAATTGCTGCGTGCCTGGGACCACCGCTAGGAGGAATCCTCACGCAGCATGCGACCTGGCGCTGGTGTTTCTGGATGTAAGGGACCCTTGGAGTATTATGGACAAGAGATCGCAATATGGCTAAGCATATTCATAATGACGCGACAGCAACCTCCCCATCGGTGCCGTGTCTATCTTCCTGATATTTTGCTTCCTGAAGCTCCGCGCCCGTCCCTCCAAGTCGCCAGATGGTATTCTCGCGCGCATCCGACCCTTGGATCTTATTGGTATTATCTTGATCATTGCGTCGGTGTGCTGCTTGATCCTCGCATTGCAATTCGGCAGCAGCGCCAACTATTGGCGCTCATCCCGAATAATTGGCCTGTTTATCGCTACTGGACTGTTCCTGGTAGCGTTTTCCATCTCTCAATGGCATCAGGGAGAGCGTAGCACTATTCCCCTTCGAGTGCTCCGTCAACGCTCAGTCCTCATGGGCGCTATATTTTCTTTCTTCTTGGAGATCAGTATCTACGAGGTGAGTTTCCTTTTACTCACCCGGAAATCATGCTAGGGATGCTAATTATTGGATGAGCACACCAGACTCTCTACTATATCCCCTTTTACTTCCAGTCCGCGCAACTGGTCTCCCCAACCGTGAGTGGTATCCGAGGGATTCCACTCGGCGTCTCCCAGATTGCTGCCGTCGTCCTCACAGGTGTAGCAGTTTCCCTAACAGGGCATTACGTGAGTTTGAGTCGCTTTCACCCCTGGCTTTGCTGACAAGTATTTATGCCAGGTCCCATTCATGGTCCTGGGCCAAGTCGTCTCCATTATTGGGACGGTCTGTCTAGCCAGGCTCGAGGTCGACACGTCATCCGCACTATGGGCGACATTCCTCGTTATTGCCGGGGTGGGACATGGCATGGGACTGCAAATGCCCTTCACAGCGGTACAGGTCGTTCTGAGGTGAGACTTCACCATGATCGCTACCTTTCCTGACTCTTCAACATAACTGAATCTTTTCTAGTGACGAGGATATCCCGATCGGAAATGGTATGCACCTCCTCCCCCCCCCTCTCCTGCTTTTCACATCATACTTTCGAACTCGGGTATACCAACTAAACTCTCTAGCCATCACCGTATTCTTCTCCCAGCTCGGCGCGTAAGCATTCCCCTTTATAAAACCAATCCCCTCTATAGACTGACGTTTCATAAATGTCAGCGCGATTGCCATCGCCATCGGTGAAAGCATCTTCCAAACAGGCGTCGCCCACCAAGTCCATGCATCCCATCTTCCCATCTCCGCTGAGACGGTCATCGCCGCCGGTCCAACTGGCCTACGGTCCCTCACCACCGACACGGCAATACTCCGCCAGCTGCAAGACGCCTATGCCTACGGAATCCGGATGGTCATGTACTTCGCGCTAGCCGCATCATGCGCGGCAGTACCGTTTGCCTTGGGGATGGAGTGGCTGAATGTAAAGAAGGAGGCAGCAAAAAGGAAGAAAGTGGAGGAGACGGTCGACGAGAAAACGCAGGGCAACGAGGAAAAGGGCAAAGAACAGGAAGAAAGTAGTCTTGGTTTAGCGACGTAACGTACTTTCTTTGTTGTATAGCCTGAGACTTCTTAATGGAATGGGGAAATAATATCCGCAAGGCTGACCATACTGTGTGGATGAGTCTATACCACACAAAGATAACTTGAACTCGCATATCCAAACCTCATTAAGTAACAGCCCCTGAAACGGTGTGGCACGCTTAGTGCTTACATTATACATTCTTCGTTTTTTGTTTCTTTCACCCTTGCATGGACAAAAAAGTCGATCATTTGCAAATACGTACGTTACCGTATTTCTCACGGCCCCCTCCCAATAACGGCTCGCCCCAACATACTCAAGTAATGAATAGTATGTATGTACAGTACTTTTAATCCCTGGGGAAAGGGTTGCATACTGTATTATCTCTGCGGTGTTATGTACTGTATATATTGGTACACTTCAGTCCTCAGGGCCGTGTATGTAACCCAACCTTGCATGGCCCCTTCTCCAACATATCGCAGACTAAATATTC